>NC_086116.1:15241066-15545631 GCF_963921235.1 Mobula hypostoma
CCATGCTGACTTTGTCCTATCTTGTCCTGTGTTACCAAGTACTCCATCATCTTGTCCTTAACAATTGACTCTAACATCTTCCCAACCACTGAGGTCAGGCTAACTGATCTATAATTTCCTTTTTGCTGCCTTCCTCCTTTCTTAAAGAGTGGAGTGACATTTCCAATTTCCCACTCCTTTGGCACCATGCCAGAGTCCGGTGATTTTTGAAAGATCATTTCTAATGCCACCACAATCTGTAAGCCTACCTTTTTCAGAACCCTAGGGTGCAGTTCATCTGGTCTGGGTGACTTATGTACCTTTAGGTCTTTCAGCTTTTTGAGCACTTCTCTCTTGTAATAGTAACTTCTCCCTAAAACATTTGATGCCCTGTCTAATCAAGAGCCTTTCAACCTCTGATTTAAATATACCCAAGGATTTGGCTTCCACAACTGTTTGTGGCAATGAATTCCACAGATTCACTACCCTTTGGCTAAAGAAACTCCTCCTACTTTCTGTTCTAAAGGGACATCCCTGTATCCTGAGGTGGTGCCCTTTGGCCCTCAACTCCCCCAGTACATGAAATGTCCTAACCGTCCTATTTCTAGATCTTCCAATAGTTGATAAATTTCAATGAGATTACCCCCCCCCCATTCTTCTAAACTCTAATGAGTACAGGCCTCGTGCCATCAAGTACTCCTCATACATTAACCCCTTCATTCTTACAATCATTCTGCTTAACACCCTTTGGATTCTCTCCGCCAGCACATTCTTTTCTTAGATAAGGGGCCCAAAACTGTTCACAATACTCCAAGTGCAGTCTGACCAATGTGTTATAAAGTCTCAGCACTACATTGTTACCGATTCAACCTACAATCTACCATGTGTCCTTCTCTCAGGAGGCAGAAGTGAGTGTAGTTGCTATTAACTAGGAGAAAGTGCTTGAGGAACTGAAAGGTCTTAAGGTAGATAAGTCACCTGGACCAGATGGACTACACCTGAAAGAGATAGCTGAAGATATTTTGGGGGCATTAGTAATGATCTTTAAAGAATCACTAGATTTTGCAGTGGTTCCAAATGACTGGAAAATTGCAAATGTCATTCCACTCCTTAAGAAGGGAGGGAGGCAGAAGAAGGGAAATTATAGTTCAGTTAACTTGATTTCAATAGTTGGGAAGATGTTGGAATCAATTATTAAGGATGAGGTTTTGGCATACTTAGAGGTACGTGATAAATTAGGCCAAAGTCAGCATGGTTTCCTTAAGGGGAAATCTTACCCGACAAATCTGTTGCAATTCCTTAAGGAAATAATGGACAGGGTAGACAAAGGAGAGTCAATAGATGTTGTTTACTTGGATTTTCTGAAGGCCTTTGACAAGATGCCGCACATGAAGCTGCTTAACAAAATAAGAGCCCGTGGTATTATAGGAAAGATACTAGTATATAGCTAGTATTGGCAGCAAGCAAAGAATGGGAATTAAGGGGGCCTTTTCTGCTTGATTGCTATTTGACTAGTGTTGTTTCACAGGCTCGGTGTTCTGACTGCTTTTCACATTATATGTCGATGATTGGGATGATGCAGTTGATGTTTTTGTGACCAGATTTGCAGATGATATGAAGATGAACGGCAGGTAGAGTTATGGAAACAGGCAGTCTGCAGAAGGATGTGGGCAGTTTAGGAGAATGGGAAAAGTAGTTACAGATGGAATGTAGTGTAGGGTAGTGCACTTGGGTAGAAAGAATAAAGGTGTAGACTATTTTCTAAACGAGAAAATTTAAGAGTTAGTGGTGCAAAGGGACTTGGAGGTCCTTGTGCAGAATTTCTTAAAGCCATGTTGTTTACATTGTACTTGCATGTTGTAGTTTGTTTTTCTCAATGGAATTGATCATTTGCCCAATAAATTGCTTTGATTTACATTTACTGCTCTGCATTCTATTCCCATCTGAGAATTGAATCACCACAGGGAAAAAAAATTAAAGTTCATTGGAGTGAAAAGAGTCAGCCTTTTATCACAGCCACAGTAACTAGGAACAGCAGGAGATAGACAAAACAGTTACATTGATACATTTGCAGTAAGTTTTATTATAAGTTAACATATTATTAAACTTAGTCACAGTCATTCAAGTAGCATGGAACTGGGCCCTTTAGTCCACCAAATTTGCCCCAACCATCAAGCACTTATTTAGACTAATCCTACGTTAATACCATTGTTTTCTCACTTCATTCCCATCAGATTGTACCACTCGCCTATGCTTGGTGAAGTATACAGTGGCCAATTAACCTATCAATCTGAATGTGTTTAGGATGCAGGAAGAAATTGGAGTACCCAGAGGAAGCCTATACACTCACAGGGAATGTACAAGCTCCATCTAGACTGCACCCAAAGACAGTATTGAACTGGGTCTCTGTCACTGTGAGACAGTGGCTTGGCTGGCTGATTCAATTAATTAAATCCAGCATGATTTTATTTTTTGTTGTATTTGGGCCAATAAATCATAGTTTTCACATCTGCTTTTGAGGTTTGTTCGTTCCATATATTTTTCCCCTGACTTTTGTGGGTGGAGCAGTATTTGTTAACTTGAGGTGTACACAAAGGAATAATGCATTAATCTTTTTGGCATGTAAACTAAAACTTAATGTAATTAGTTTTTAAGATGTGACAGAAATGGACATCAAAATGCTTTTTCTGTAATGGCATATTCAATTTTTCTGTGCCAGCAAATTTTGAATCACGTTTTAGATGATGTGGAAGCATTTGTTATTAAACTACAAAAAGCTGCTGAAGCATTTTCTCAGCTTTCACAAAGGAAAAAATCAAAGAAAAGTAAAAAGAAAGGACCGGGCGGTGAGTGATGTTTCAACAGTAAACTTTGTTCCTCTTTCTTTCTAAAGGATGATTGGTTTTTGAGGGAATATGGCCCAGCATAATTAGTAGCATTCTTTAGTGAAGAGCAGATGAATTTTACCAAATGGAAAATTTGCCTAATTGTAGTACTTCGCTAGAAGTACTTCTAAAAAAAATCTATGCTGCAGAAAACATAAAATTGTTACGTCTCATTTGCGAATGATTCTTCCATTTCATTTGGAGTTCAAAGCATAATGAAATAGAACCAAGAATGGATTATTTGGCTGCTTGTGTATACTGTGTCAGTCAATCTGATCAAGGCTGACCATTTACCTCAATTCCATTCATGTCCCTTGATTCTATTTGTATCTGTCTGTGTTTTGAATGCATTTAACACATTTATTGTGCACAGACTTCTAGGATAGAGAGCTGCTAAAGTTCATTATCCTTGGATAATTTATCATTTTGTCTGAATCCTGAATGATTGTTCTGTTGAGACAGTGGTCCCTAGCTGTAAACAGTCCAGCTCAGCCATCATCAGAATCAAGTTTATTAGCATTGACAAATTGTGAAATTTGTTGTTTTGTGGCAGCAGTACAGTGCAAGACTTTAACAAAATGCTGTAAGTTATAATAAAAAATGAAATAGTGCAAAAAAGGAATAGAGAGATTGTGTTCATGGACTGTTCAGAAATCTGATTGCTGACGGAAGGATGATACTCCTAGAATGTTGAGTTGATATCTTCAGGCTCCCGTATCTCTTCACTGATGATAGCAATTAAAAAGAGGGCATGTTCCAGATGGTGTGGTCATTAATGATGGATGCCTCCTTGAGGCACCATCTTTTGAAAATGTCCTCGATGGTGAGGAAGCATGTGCTTGTGATGGAGCTGACTGAATCTGCAACCGTCTGCAGGTGCTTGATGTAAACAGTAGTATGTGCACCAATCCCCTTCCTGAAGTCAGTGACCATCCCAACAACCAGCTCTTGTGTTTTGCTGACTTTTGAGGGAAAGGTTTTTGTCATGATACCGTGTTACTAAGCTCTCTATTTGCTTCCCATACTCAGAGTCTTCATTGTTTGACATACAGCCCACTATGGTGGTATTACCTACAACCCTATGGATGGGGTAGAGCAGAATATTGCCACACAGTTTAGAGTTGCATTAGAGAGAGTGCAGACAAGATTCATCAGGATGTTGTCAGGGATGGAGAATTTCAGTTAAGAGAGGGAACTGGGTAGGCCAACTCTTTGACTATGACTTTGATCAGCGCACTAGATTCTAGGCCTGATCTCACTAATGCCATTTATTTTTAGTTTTAAATAAATTTATTATTTTTACATCAAGTGGTGAGTAATACAATAGGGACATTTAAAAAAAACTCATGTGTGTGTTTAAGAAAAAGGCGAGGTCATGAGCTGCGTAGGAAGGAAGGGTTAGATTGATGGAGTAGATTTACATAGGTTGGCACAACCTCATGGGATGAATGCCCCAACTGTTCTGTGTTCCGAAAACAAAATGCTCCTAACAAGCAATATTGTTTTAGTTTGTCATTCACAAGAGACATAAAATGGATTTTAAATGGATCCTAAACTAACATTTTTTAAATGTACAAATATATCTAACTGTTCCAAAGCTAGAAAAATTTTCTAATACTGGATTGCTGTATTTCCTCTTCTCACCTTGTGCATTAATAGCAGACAGTTTTGTTGTTTTTTTTATCTTGCTCCACTCCCCTTTATTTAGAGGGTGTTCTAACTCTCCGGGCAAAGCCACCTCCGCAAGATGAATTCATCGATTGTTTCCAGAAATTCAAGCATGCATTTAATCTACTAGTAAGTTATAGGTTTTAAGAATGGAAATTTAAAATGTGAAGAGAAGTGTCTTAAATATTTCTCAAACAGTTGCTCTCTTATTTTGTTTGTCTTATTATAATCACTTATCCTACCACCAGTTGTGTTACCTACACCATGATGCAACTTCTAACCTGATTAACTCAGTTATGGAACTGCCCTTGATTGAAATAATTATGGGATAATCTTCCACATAATGCCTGTCATAGTATAAATAGTGTTTACTCAAGTAGTCATGGGAATTGCAAACTGTCTTTTTATTTTTCTGAAACTTACAGTTTGATCTTATGGATCTTGTGCTTTGTCAGATCTTTAGTTACCGTTCATTACTTTCATTTATTGTTTCTTTCAATTTAGGCCAAACTGAAATCTCACATACAGAATCCTAGTGCAGTTGACTTGGTACATTTCTTGTTTACACCTTTGAATATGGTGAGTTAATAATGTTTGAATGAACAGCTATAAAATTGTGGTCTATGTGTGATTAATGCAATTTGGAGATTTGGAGCTTGCATAACCTCACCCTTTCAAGCCATTTGTTTAGTTAATTTCCATTCTGAGGACATGTATAGCTTCAGAATGTACAAATATATATGTCCAGTGAGCTAGTAGCTAGTTTGTTCTAATAAATAAATAAGTAAAATATACTGTGTGTTGTATGTACTGTATTGATATATTAGAGCACACTATCTCACTTACCCAGCGTGTCTTCATTCCATTCTGCTATTATAATCACATCCTCTGAATTTCCTATTTAGTATTTTTTTTCCAAAGTTTCTTTTGAAGGATTTTCAAAAATACCCCTACCCTCTTTCAGGCAATCAAAAATGGACTACAGTCGGCCCTCCTTATCCGCGAGTTCCGCATGCGTGAATTCAACCAACCGCGAATCGAGAAAACCCAGAAGTGCTCTTCCAGCACTGTTGTTCGAACATGTACCGACTTTTTTTTCTTGTCATTATTCCCTAAACAATGCAGTATAACAATTATTTTACGTAGCATTTACATTGTATTAGGTATTACAAGTAATCTAGAGATGATTTAAAGTATACGGGAGGATGTGCGTAGGTTATCATGGATCGGGATCGAAAAAAAAACGGAAGTTCTCTTACTAAGTAAGTCGGAACAGGTACATCCGATATTATTTAGCGTCAGTTAGTCAAATGTTTGTCTTAGTATATAGTGTATATTTTACCTTTCTATGCATATAAAACACTTAAGAAACGTATTTTTCAGTGCCGGGTCGGGACCGGAAGTTCCTGAGTTTGATCCAGTGACAGACTGCTCCCGAGCACGCTCTCCATCCCTGCCAGGTTGATGTGGAGGATCAAAAACCCAAAACCCAATAATTAAACCACTGTGTTGCTTAGTACTGTAATAATTGTAGCTTTCATCGGGGCAGGCCCTTTCTCACTTTATCCTTTAAAATTGTTCCGATCGTTGACCGACTGTAGCCTAACACTTTTCCAATGACCGATGGCGCTTCACCTCTTTCTGATCGCTTTATTATTTCCACTTTATTTTCAATCGTGATCGTGATTATTTTCGTGAACAAAAACACTGCGGATTCAGAGCTCTGCCGCCGGGTCCTAATGTCCACCGCACTGAAACAGGTGAAATAAGGTCCGGGGTTCCGCTGGGTCCTAAAGTCCACCACACTTAGACAGGTTGAATAAGGGACTTTAGCATCCGCGTTTTTTGGTATCCGCAAAGGGTCCCGGAACCAATCCCTCGTGGATAAGGAGGGCCAACTGTACTTTGTTTAAAACATTTCCTTGTCTCACCTAGTTCTTTAGACAGTTGCATTAAACCAGGGGTCCCCAACCTTTTTTGCACTGCAGACTGGTTTATTATTGACAATATTCTTGCGGACCAGCCGACCCGGGGGGCGGGGGGGGGGGTAGGGTTGCCAACGGACAAGAGTAGCAGTTAAATATGTTGTGTTTACCCTGAGAAAGACTACCATGACCATAAAGCCTTGCGCGGGCACCTGTGTGCGCATGCGTGACATGTGCATGTGTGTACGTGCCCATTTTTTTTCTGAAAACCGTTTTTGGCAATTCTGTTCAGTGAAACTACACTATACATACATTATTTCTACTTTATATAGGCTGTGTATTTATCGTATCGTTCCTGCTTTTACTGTATGTTAGTGTTATTTTAGGTTTTATGTAACACAGCGCGTGAATATAGTGATAAGTCAATTATGTCACTTATAAGCCAATAGCATCATAACATTTTAAGTAACGTTTGGATATTAAACACACAGCACATATTTTCCCCGTATGAACATATAAAATCATTGCAACACACCAATATCGCTGAATCAGTGGGAGCCCTGGGCTTGTTTCCCTACAACAAGACGGTCCCATTGAGGGGTGATGGGAGACAGCGATACTCGAAGCGGGTTCCTTATATCCAGTCTATTCCGCAATTTAGTTTTCGTTGCATTCATTGCAGAAAACTCCGCTTTGCAGCGATATGATGTTGGAAATGGAAGCAATGTTTTCAGTGCTTTCGTGGCTATCCCAGGATATTTAGCCTTGACTTTGATGCAGAATGCCGGCAGAGATGTTATGTCAAACATACTTTTCAGCCCGCTGTCATTTGCAAGCTCAAGGAGTTGATCTCCTTCCAGCGCTAACATGGATGACGCGCGGGTAATGACCTCGCGTGCATTCAAGCTCAGCAGTGGCTGTGACAGGGAATGAGGAAAGGTGCAGCTGACTCATATCTCCAAATCATATCGTTTCCTCACGGAACGGTAGCACATCCTTCGCGGCCTGGTGGTTGGGGACCGCTGCATTAAACCTACTCTCTCTCCCTGATAATTAATTATTCCCACTGAAAATAATTTACTTATTTATTCTATGAAAACCTATGAAAATATAAGCCATTTAAAATCGAGTTCTTCCACTGTTAAAGGAGAATCTTTCCATTTTCTTCTCTCTGTTAATAAAAGTCTTCAGAAAATATCAAGGGGATATTACAAAATCTGCATGGATTTTTGAAGGGAAAATGATGCTTAATTAACTTATTAAGTTTTTTTAGGATGTATATGGTAGAATAACAAGAGAAGCAGTACCTCTGGAGTTCTGGGATTTTCAGGAGGCCTTTGCTAAAACCCATGTAAACTTTTGCAGTACATGAGTTTTGAGGTAGTTTACTGGCATTGGTTAATTTACTGGAAAATTGATTGATAAGTGGGAAATGGTAAGAGTAATAAGGTCTTTTGTGGGATGTCAAACCGTGACTGTCAAGGAATCAGAACTTGGACCCCTTTTTTTTTCAATTTCCATTAATGATTTGGATGAAGGAACAATGTTATATTTCTCAGTGTGCTGGTGGGATAAAACTGCCTGGGGTTTTGGGGACGTAAGGAGGCTTCAAGGTGATTTAGACAAGTTAAGTGAATGGGCAAACGATTGGCAAACCCAGTATAAAATGGATAAATGTGAACTTAGTCATTTCATCAGGAAAGATGCACTGGTAATATTTCAATGGTGATATTTTTGGAAACATTGATGTGCAGAGGGAAATGGGTGTTCGTGTACACCGGTCACTGGAAACAAGTGAAGAGATGTAGCAATTGTCAGGCTGCAATGCAATAAGTTTTGAGTTGAGGAACAGGGATATCTTGCTGTTATTATGCAGAGCCTGATGAGAGCCCCACAACCCACTACCCACTAAAAATATATGCTAGGTCTGAAATGCAGACTTTGTAAAAGTGAAATAGTGGATAAAGCAGAGAAATTTGAGCAATTTGAACAGTAAATGTGGAAAACAACTGCATCACATTAGAAGTGGGCAGCAATTGAAGAACAAAAACCAGATTCCAGAAATCTGAGACAAAACAATGTGCTGTCATCACTCAGTAAATCAGGCAACACCTGCAAAAAGCAAAACAGCAAATGCAGTGGCTCAAAAACCCTCTGTAGTTGAAAATTCATTGGCCTGAACACTGACCCTGTCTCACTTCCCACAGTTGCTGTTTATTGGGTGCTAATCACTTTTTGAACAGTATTTATTTATTTAGAGATACAGCACTGAATAGGCCTATCTGTCCCAAGAAACCACTCTGCCCAGTAATGCGTCTACTTAACCCTAACCTAACCTCAGGACAATTTACAATGATGAATTAACCTATTAACCAGTACATCTTTGGACTGTGGGAGGAAATCGCAGTACCAGGAAGAAACCCATGTACTCATGGGAAGAACATAGAAACTTCTTTCAGACAGTGCCGGAATTGCACTCCGAACTCCCACGTCTCAGCTGTAATACCCTTGTGCTAACCGCTAGATTACTGTGGCGCCCCGTTTCTTTGTCTTGAGTCAACAAGTCCCCAGTAGCATCTTTCACATAGATTATTGGTTCTGATTGAACTTGCATCTGACAAGAATGAGTTGACCTTCCTTCCTTCCTTCTCAAAGTTAGTCCTGCCCAAAACAATTTTTTTAAATCATTCTCTGATGTTTACCACTGGTGCTGCCCTTAAAGGCACCTTCTACTTAGAATATCTCTTAAATCTTGAATCTATATTTTCTGTAGAATAGAACTGAAGGAAAAGAATTAATTTTGTGATTAAACACAAAAGTGGTTACATTTCACTTTTGAGTGATTCTGTGAGAAAACAACATGATCCTTTATGTATCGGTCAGCCGCATAAAGTCTATGCTGGTGTGGAATGAAAGAGCAGTCAGCTCCACTGCGACAAAATTTTCACCCAAGTTTCCCACGCAAATGTTGACGTTCTTGATTTGTTTGACTAAGTGGTTGTCTGGATCTAAGCCAAGAACAATGACTTTAAAGCTTTCCAGCAACTGTTTTCAAAGAACTACATGGACCAGAGCTTGCTTGCAGAATGAGCTGCCTTCACTTGCCATTCACAGATGTGGTGTCGGTGGCTGCATATTATTCTGAACTGCTGTTTTTGTCCTAAGTGGTTTTGTTTTACACTGTGGCAGTATCTTAAGTGACAGGTGAGAGGTGAGCTCCCCGTAGCTGTTTGCATGCGACAGCGGCCACACCCTGGGCAACGGCTTCGACAAGCCGGCTAAACCAGGTGAGGGTAGCCGACGGGTCTCAAACCCTCGGTGAGATAGGGAGTTGTCTATCCCAGCATGTGAAGAGAGACTGGCGGATTGAGCGGACGAGACCAGTGGAAGGTCCAACGGTCAAGAAGGCGGTCTCTGCAAGCGTCGTGGAACGTGTAGAGCAGGACAAGACACAGAAGATATCCTGGTCATCCACTGCACCTAGTCCCATCTCCAGCCGTCTAGACTCTGTCTTGCCACTGGACCCAGATGGGAATTGGGAAGGAAGAGTGAGGCTGACGCTGCGCAACTCTCCCTCACTTAAATCCAAATCACGCGCTAGTCTCGACACCATCATTATGGTGTCGAGGTCCTCATCGACGTCAACGATGGACGAACAACCAACTATCTTAAGTGACATAATTCCATTGTGGGTTGACCAGAATATCTTGCCCATAAAACAGATGAAAATATTGACAGTAACACAGAGAAAACTCTGGAGGAACTCAGCAGGTCAGGCAGCGTCTGTGGAAATGAATAAAACAATCAACATTTTGGGTCGAGGCCCTTCCTCAAGAATGGGGGAAGATACCAGAATAAAAAACTGGAGGGAGAGGAAGGAGGACTAGCTAGAAGGTGATTGGTGAGTGGGGGGGGTGGAGGTAAAGATACGCTTGGTGGTAGGATCCCACTGAAAATGGCGAATATTGCAGAGAATGACGTGTTGGATACAGAGGTTCATGGCTGAGGGCTAGAGGCGGCAGGAAGATATGTGAGCGTGGATGTCTGGGAAGTGGAGGAGATGTGGGTGAGGGCAATGGTGAAGGACGGGAAGTTCAGTTCTTTGAAGAAGGAGGACATCGCTGATGTCCCGGAAAGGTAAGCCTTATCCTGGGAATAGATGCTACAGAGACGAAGGAACTGAGTAAAGAGAATAGCGTTTTTACACAAGACGGTGGGAAAAGGTATAGTCAAGATAGCTGTGGGATTCAGCTGGTTTATAAATGACGTTGATAGTTTATTTTGTCTCCAGAGATAGAGGAAGGAAAAATAGATGTCAGAAATGGACCAAGTGAACTTAAGGGTAGGGTAGAAGTTGGAGGCAAAATGATGAAATTGATGAGCTAAGCATGGGTGCATAAAGCAGCACGAATGCGGTAGTCAATGTTGCGCAGGTAGTCTTGAAACATGTACATTTATATCTTTGCCGTGCGTTGCCTCTGATCTGGGCCGACATTTATGTGCTGGGCAGCACCTAATTAATTAGCTTGTTAATTTCGGCTTTTTTCATAAAGATGTGCTCGGTGCGTTCCGGCTACTGCTGCACCACTGCACTCTTCGCGGCCCGGTATCGGTCCATGGCCCGGAGGTTGGGGACCACTGCTCTAGTCCATGACTGTTAGAGTAGAGAAGGAAAATTTGGGAAGGCACTTGATCTCAAATCCATGGTTAAGGAGTATAAAGTATCCCAAAGTAAATGATGCTGGTGTGTATTCTGTATTGGCCTTGGAACTCAAATGATATGGAAGGAAGTATTTTTCAACTTTCCAACACTCAGTGAGAAGCCTTTGGACAATTGAGGAAAAGGGTGCTTTAAGATTAAGATCATGAACCTGGCAAAGAAACTGCACTCTCTTGGTGACTTGGTGGAGGAATACACACTTGTGCATCTTGACTAGTTTAGAATGCAGCTCTTAAACATATCAATTTCCAAATATTTTCTGCACAGAACTGATCAGAATAAGTCATTGAAATACTAGTGCAGCACCAGCAATAAGCTGGAAAGTTTATTGTTACAGGACAAGAGCAACTCAATTTGCTTCATCAATATGCCCAAGTAATTTTCTCCATGACGTAGAGGCATTGTTGTTGAAATTTTCTTATTGGGACACTACTTATTCATAGTTCTGTGGGAAAGAACAAAATTCTCAAAATTTAGTAACTATGATCTTTCGTCCTTAGCAAGGTGGCAAACCTTACTCCTTTATATTTTATGTTCTTTCTAAAATGATGAAGAAACTGTTTACATATCATGCCACCTACTTTCGGGGGGCCACATTGTTGGAAACAAATGATAAAGTGCAGCAGTTTGAAGCTTCTAGCCCAGTTTATACTACTAATAGTTTTGTCAGGTGGTTTTATTTCAGCACATCTGAGGTTTCTGCATAGGTGCTGTGAAAAACCTTAAGTCCAGAATGTTATAGAACTCAGGTGCCAGTGTATCTGATGGTCTGTTTCACTGCTGAACTCCTCTGTTGAAATAATCAGGATCCTAATGTGTTTCTAATGGGATTATTGAATCTGTGGAGAAGTGTTGTACTTATTAATATTTTTAGTTATTTACTTAGATCATAGGGGATTTTGTTAAAACCCCAGCACTAAGAAGCACTGCTGGGTTTATTGGCTACAGTAAGTTACCTCCTCGTGTAAGTAAATGGTTTAAAAAAAACAGAAAAATTAATTGGGCATGCAAGAGAGAGTAAGCTGCAGGGCTACAGAAAAATTGGAGGAAATGGGATTTGCTTTGCTAGGAACCAGCAATGGCTTTTTGAGCAAAATGGATTCGTATCATAAGTAAGCAAAATAATCAAAAGTCAGGGAAGTCATAATGGATAGTACTTATTTTCATAACTTTTTTTCTGATTTTATGTTTCAGGTCATACAAACCAGTGGTGGACCTGAGATGGGTGGTTCAATTCTCTCTCCTCTTCTAACAAAAGATGCTATAGATTTTTTAAATTCATGTGTCACGCCTGAAGAAAAGGTGATTTGGTTTTCTTTGGGTGAAGCATGGATCAAGCCCAGGCAAGTTGATGGCAGTACTCATTTCTTTATCTTTTCTATAAAGGAACAGATGTCATCCAATTTAATTAAATACAGTTGCTCGGTAGTGATTTGGGTTAGAAGCTTGGATATAGGATTGTCTTACATGTGTCTTACATTTCTTGATTTCTAGCATCTCCAGGTAATATGAGGAGATGGTCTACCTTCTTATATATTGCACCAGGAAATGAATAATTACCCTTTATTTGCTTGTTTAAGTGATCACACCGTTTTTCTTGACTCTTGCAAATTGATCTTGAATGCAATAAAAAGTTATTTTTGTAGCAAAATATTTAACTCTATGCCAGGTTTTGAATTTTTTGAAAGAAACTCAATTTGTTAGTGTCATTATTAATAAGCAAACAATTGATTGAATTTGTTGCACTTGTATGAATGTTCTGAGTAATTTTGGAGAGCTTGTTAGGCAAGAATTCAAGGTTGTTGCTTTATAACATTTAACAAGGCAGAATAATTTCAAATGTTGTCAATCCTATAATCATAATAGTCACTTTTTCTGTTGAAATGAACACATTGCTCTATATTAATACAGCACTAACACATGACATTAATGACATGTAGGTGAGTGAGCTGGTTTCTGAACCAGTCAGAACAATTTTGTAGTTGCATAATCTTCAGCAAAGAGGCGCTATGTTCAACTGTTAATAATAAATGAATTTCTAAATATGATACAATTTGTCTAAACATCAGATCTTTGCAGTAAAATATAGATATGCTGAAATTTTATATACAGTATTTGCATGAACTTTTAAACCCTTCAATGCAGCCATTGCTTTACATAGCAGTTGTAAATGGCTATAATTGTTTTGCACTTATTAACCTTCTTATTTATAATATGCACATACTTCCAGTTTTGTGCTTTTAATAAGGAAAGGCTTGTTCATTTCACTAATCATCTTCTTGTTGGTTGTAGATCCGAATGGCCGAAAGATCAGTTTATCCCTCCTTATGTGCCTCATTTTAGAAGTGGATGGCAACCTCCCTTATTGTCATTTTTGGGCACACCATGTGAACAGGAACTAAATAACTTGGCTGAATCAGTGGCGAACGCAGAGCATCAGCGAAGGCAAGAAGAACAGAGGCGACTGAGTGAAGAGGTACTTGCATTGGCTTACCTTGTGCTTGCCTATCAATATGATTATATCATCAAGCCAGGACATTACCATAGATATTTAATATTCTAGAAACCACATTGTCTTTTTAATGCTAACTGAAATGTCAAGGAAGTAATAGTAGGGAATTGATGGCTTGAGAGGATGATTCTGTGTCTTTGACACAATTTCAATGTGAAGTGATATCAAAAGTGTCCAGTGGCACATTGTTGGAAAAAAGTTGCAATGCAATTTTTATTCCAACACACGTCCTTTGGCTGTATATAATTAAGGTATGTTTTGTAAGAAATATAGGTTCAACAATGTAGAGGAATTTTCCAACTCTTGTGCTCTAAAAGTTTGATAAAATGACAGGTACTAATACAATGTCAGCTTTCTTCTTCGATGGCAGTGTTTAACAGCCCACACACTTGCCCCCACAGTTTAGCTCCTCTTGTGCTTCAAGAGGTGTAATTAAAGATTGCTTTAGAAGGATATTTCCTGGCAAATCTGTAGAAGATGCACGAGAACATTGAAAGTTAAACTGTAATTATACTACATTAGAATGAGTATGGTGAAGGGTACCAAAGAGAATTTTTTTAAAATGACATATAGATACACAGACAAGGAACCGTTATAATGCTGAACGGATGGTGAATGAGACATAAGTGGGCATACAATGTCCTGGACTTGAAGAATACAGAGCCACTCACAGCACCAATTTAGCAGTATCTTGTCAGTTGTGTTGATTGGTGATAGAATTATCCACATTATATAGTGATTAGACTTTAAAGGAACTTCCTTTCCAAAGGATTTTGGTGTGAATTGTGTTATTAAATGAAAAGTCTTTTCCTCTTGATTAATTGTAGAATCTAATATCGTTATATGTGCCCCTTTACACAGACTAAAAGCTATCACTAGGCCAATATAAAAACACGATGGGGTTTATTTCTAATCTAGGTAATATGGCAAAATCAGAAACTGATACTTTTACACAAATTAGTTAAAAGTTACAAATTTTTAACTTAAGCTCTTCTTCTAGACTTAGTGTATATTGGTAAAGAACATGAATTTGATAACTGTATAGGCCAACACTATCCATAAATTTTATGTAGTTTTTATATCTAATGTATCCATATGCAATTTAAATTTAAAAACAGGCTATAATAAGCATACACAGTGGTAGTTTGGCAAGGTATTCTGGTGAGCAGAATAGACTACAAATTGTAATTGAGCTTCTAAGAAGTGAGTATATATCTGAAAAATGTTTGATGTCATAATTGATGTAAAATGTATGATGGACTAAAGGGCCTGTTTTTGTGCTGTTCTTTTCTCTGACCCTAACAATTTATTCTTGATTAATGTAATACTACTAGAATGATGCATCACTCTTATCAATAGGAGATGCTGTTGGTTTTTAATTTGACGTGTCAAAACTGAAGATTCTTTTATTTAAAGTTCAGTTAAATTAATTTGGATACTAGGAACTCCCTAAAAACATCTTTGTAATGTTGAACAACAAAATAGATATGAAAGATGTGAAACAATACAATTTTAGGCAGTATTGTAGGAAGTTGTATTGAAATTAATTGGAGCATTTTATCTTTGTCAAAGCTTTTAAGGCACCAATTTGTTAAGAAATTACTTTAGTTTTGTTCACCATGCAAAACAGCTTTTTGTGTTTTTTTTTTAAAGCTGAAGTCAAAAAATTGATAATAGCCGAGGTTCATGAGCCCATAGGTAATACAAAAGCATAATCATCTTACAGTGGAACTCATTAAATTGTTAAATATGTGCAAATTGTATGATGACCAGCTATCCATAAATGGTTTTAGTAAATCAAGCCCATTTGCATTCTCATATCTTCTATCTCAAAGTTATGAGTTCACAAACCCCCAAAGTAAATAGTTAATAAATTAATGACTTAAGTAGATTGTTGCTTTTACCTGTTACTCAATTCATTTCAATGCTTGATCTGTGTATTCCATTGCTTTCTGTCTTTCAGCAAGCCATTTCACAGGAGCATCATTCCAGTGACGGGTATGCACACAGCAACTCGAATTACAAGAGGCGATCTCTGCAGCAGCAAGGAACAGCTAATGCAGCCTTTAAGAGAAATAGTAGCCGACCTGTAGCTAGGTAACAGTTAAAGTATACATGTTGTGCTGTGGACAGTTGTCTTGACTTTGTTTAAATGAAGTCTTTATGCATGTCATTCTTTTTCCTCTCTGATCATTTTCTCGCAAACTCTTGAAACCTGATATTTGCTGTTGAGATGGAAAGCTGTGTTACATTATATTTCCACTGTAGGCATTACTGTCATCTATTATATAGTCATACAGTATTTGTTTAAAAAAGAATGAAACACTATTACAATGCTATTATGTGGAATATAATAACCCTCTGCTACCAATTTCTAACATTCCCTTTTTCTGTTATACTGCAGAGTAGATAATCTTACCATAACCTCAAGATATTTGTTTTGCATTATACATGCAGCTTGATCGTAGTGCGTGTATTTAGCGACCTGAAGTATATGCTTTATGCCATGGAGGACATTAACAGTACCACTCAAAATAAGTAGTTTGTTCTGTACTGACCTTGAAGTTATAGTAGAAATACAACTTGATATTTGAGCAGGAGAGGGAAATCTGATTCAGCTTCACTTTGGTATCAAGTGATAACTTAAATATTTGGTGATTTATTTCATATTTAATTTGCTTTTCTTGCCAATAACTTTGATAAATGACACTTCAATAAAAGTGTCTTGTGCTGGCTTTTCTATAAGTAAAATCATTGCTGATCTTTACCTCAGCACTGTTTTTCCACATCCTTATGATTTTTTAATACCTTAACAATATATAGATATGCATTTTGAATAATGGAGCAATTTCATTCAAGATTACCCCCTCAGCCATCTTGATTAGAGATTTCCAAAGATTCACTACCTTCTGGGTGAAGCTGTTTTTTCTCATCTTTCCTGAATGGCCAACCGCTTACATTGGCGCTACCTCCCAAATATTTCCTTTCATTCTAGGGAGAAAGGTAAATGTCAACCCTGCGTTTGTTCTGTCAAGCTCCTTAAGAATTTTGTATATTCAGTATGATCAATGAGGCGTTCAACTCGACCCCAAAATACAAGACCAGCATACTTAATCTCTCTCCATAAGATAAATTAGCTATCTCGGGTATGAATATGTGAATGTTTGCTGCACTTCCTCTATTGCTCATCTAGTCTCCCTTAAGTAGAGACGTGTGCATATCTTATATGCAGTCACAAGGGCCTTGTATCATTGGAGCAAGACATCCCTACTGTTGTATTCATTCTCCTTCAGTAAAGAATAGTTTGCCATTTGTCACTTCATTGCTTGCTGAAACCATGTTTTAACTTCCACTATTGCATGTCCAAGGATACTCAGACCTCTCTGAACACAAATATCTTATTCCTTGATTTGGGGGTGGGGGGGAATCTCTGCTCTTCTATGTATATTTCTACAAATGTGGATGACCATATTATTTACCTCTCCCATTGTTACCCATTCACTTAGCTTGTCTGCAGCCTCTAAAGCCTAACTATGTCCAAATCATAACCCATTTTGCACCTAACCATAACTAGCCAACTTAGATGTACTCTTTATTCCCTCATCCAAATTATTGATATTGACTGTGAACAGCTGAGCCCCCAGCTCCAATCCCTGTGTCAGATGACCAATTACCGTCTCTCAATCCGAAAATCTAGTTGCTCTTAAATACAAGAGATTCTATAGATACTGGAAATCCGGAGTAACACAAAAAATGTTGAAGGAAATCAGCAGGTCAAGCAGCATCTATGGAGAGGGTTAAAGAGTGGAGGTTTCAGGCAGAGACTCTTTAATCCTGGGAGTATATTCACCCTCAGTCTGACAGATTTCTTAAATACTAACTTCTTACTGATGTGAATCTGAGGATCTTATTCTCTTTAAATCTGAAGTACTCCACTGTTAGTGTGGAGAATGACATTAAGTGTTGGCTTAATTTATCTGCAATTTTATTATTTCTTACTATAATTTTTGCCGTCTGTCTGTAAATGACTCTCATTGATTTTGTACATGTAGAGAAAATCCAAGAATCTGTTTTCAATTTTTCTCGCTTACTCTAAGATTCACTTTTCCCTTATGCCTCAGTCCTATTTTTTTTTTGCTGAAATCTGTTTTCACTATCCATGGACATTGCATGATTGCATTTCCAATATTCCTCTTTTTG
This sequence comes from Mobula hypostoma, assembly GCF_963921235.1. Taxonomy (NCBI): domain Eukaryota; kingdom Metazoa; phylum Chordata; class Chondrichthyes; order Myliobatiformes; family Myliobatidae; genus Mobula; species Mobula hypostoma. The sequence goes on from NC_086116.1 coordinate 15,258,956, forward strand.
GTTTCAGTTCTCTAGCAGGGCTTTGACTTTCATTTCACAAAATTTTCATGTTCCACTGCTCTTTTTCTTGCTCTCTAAATGCCCTGCATAAACTATCAGCTCGGTAGCTTTGTAAGTGATATATCACCATGGCAATCCTGGCCTCACCCCTTCAGAAATATTTCTCTTGTCTTATCCATCCATGCCTCTTCACTTCCTCTGCAAATTAAAACTATGTTAATTTTCTCACTATTCCAGTTGTGATGCCTCAACATGAAACATTAACTTTGTTTCTCTTTCCACAGGCTCTATCTGACCCAAGAGTTTCCTTCATTCTGTTTTTATCATAGAGGTTGAATTGATTCACTCCATGTGACATAAAAATTGCTGAATACATCAAATGCCTGTAGAACTAGAGGCTTTTTCTGCAAAACTTGAAGCATATTGCTAGAATACAGATATAACATGGGTATATGTTGGAAAATATGAAAGTGTGTCCATTTATATTCCATATCCATAAAATAATAAATCCTGTTTAGCTAGTTATTGTTCACTTAGTCTGTTGTTAACTAGTAATACGATACCAGTAACAATTACTTACTAGTAACCTGCTCATAACTATTTACTTCTGATTTTCTTTTGCTGTTGACTCGCCTGCATGCGATGTAAATGACAGACCTTGACATCAAGGCAGCGTTTGACTTTGTATGGCCACAGGAAGTGCCAACAAAGCTGAAGCCAATCAGGATCAATTGAAATCAATTAGATTTTGGGGTATGAATGAAATTAAGGGATATGGGATTAGAACTGGAAAGTGGAACTGAAGTGTACGATCAGCTATAATATTGAAAGCAGAACTTTTGGTGGGGGGGGGAGGGGAAGCTCCATTTGTTGTGTCAAACATCCTGCAAAAGGAGGATTGTTACTGCTGGAACTGGAGTACCTTGAGCGTCAGGGCATTGCTGTAGCAGGGTCAAATATACAAATTAGGACCCACAATAGGTATCTTGAACTTGCATTGCCATTTGGTAAGATCATGTTTGATCCCATCTCTTCATTCCCTCCTACTTCAGTAATCTTTTAGCCCCTTATGAAGATTCAAGTGTGTGTGGAAAGACTGGAAGTGCAAAGAATCTCTCCATAAATAGTGGAAGGAGCAAACCATCTGACAAACATTTGCATCTATAAAAGCCTTCAGTTCCATTGCCCTTCAGGAATAGTTTCAAAGATTTCTGATGCTCTGAGAAGGAAATAAAAATGTACCGATGATCTGCCTTCCGTAATATATGAAGTGGACTATATTCATTGCTAATTGCACATGGTTCAATTCCATTCATAATTAAGAAAATTTGAAACAATCTGTGCTTGTAGGCCATGGGATGTGGACACCTTCCTGAGCTGGTGAATGGCAAGTAGAATTCATGGTACAAAAGTGCCAGGCAAAGTTAATCTCCAACAGAGTGCAATATCACCATAAAGACTTTTCTTTCCGCTATCATGCTGCTGTACCCATTCCAAGCAAACAACTTCTTGAAGGTCCTCAGTGCTCATCAGCAGAACAGGACTGGGCAGGGGCACATCAGGTGGCTTTCTATCCTGTAAAGAATGGGTCTCCTCCTGTCGTACAAGATTTCCCATTATTTACAAGGGCACAAGGAAGGTGCATGATAGATAATTTTTTACTTATTTAATGAAAGGAGAAATCTGAACCAAAACAATGGGAGGAATGACTCTGGTCAGAGTAAAATGAAACCAAAATTAACAGGTGAAACTAATGGCATGATGGTGTGACCTAGTAAGTGGAGAATTTTCAAATACTGTCTAGGTATATTTCCACAATAAGGTATGTTGGGTGTTTATTAAGTAGGAAGAGGAGAAATGTGTTTTTTTTAGCATTGAAGAAGGCACAAACAGGTACAGAAGCTGGAATACTAAATCCATTGGGTCAGCTACTCCTTAACAGAAGATCCTGCAAAAGTCTTGATAGTGAAGATGAACACAATTGAAGTCTATAGAATGAGAGGGTTAGGGACAGCATGGCAATGAAATTAAGTTCAGTGCAGAAACTTGAATCTCATGGTAAAAGGTTGCTCCTCTCCCTGGAGGAAAGTCAGTGTTATAGCCATCAATTTGATGTATATTTAATTCTGGGATAAATGTGTTGAGAGTAAAATTTAAGAAGTTGTCAATAATGCAAAATGGAAATATGATAAATGGAAGGATAGCAGCAGTCTGTAGGAAGAAATAAGCAGGTGGAAAGATAGTATAATCTAAATGTTGTTATCAAAGACAGTATTGTATTTCTGTGGGCCATGCTTCATTTAGTCAGTAAAGCTAAACTTTGGTCTTGTGCCAAAGATCCATCAAACATCCTTGAATGTTTACATGGTTTGGCAGTACTCACTTTATGTGCACCAAATAAAGCAATCTTCAAGCACCCCTGTTGCCAGTGAGGACAGTAAGTTACTCTTCTGAATGTTATGGATGAACCTCTGGTTGCTATGTTAATCCGAGCTCTTCATACCATATCAAAGATGAAGTTGTTAAAATCAGCACTTTCACTTAGCATATTTAACAGATTCACCAAATAAACTCAGCATAGCCTTCGAGCATTGCTAATCATTTTAGAGTCCATTATACACAGGAAGCTTGCAGGAGTTGATCATAGGTTTTATTAGTGCATGCATTTGCATGTGTCATGGGTTACTTTGAAGTGGCTGCTTTAGAGTTAATATGAAGCACTTTATTGTTCACAACAATATTTGTAAAGGATAAGTACCTGCATAATGGGATGCTGTCTTTACGTTTGAAGATGTTGAATTTCATGCAAGCGTTAGAAAATTTGCTCATTCAGTCTCACAGCATGGAGTCAGGTCCTTTGACCCAATTCATCCATGCTAACCCAGTTGCCTGTCTATACTAATAACATCTCCTGCATTAGGCCTATGTCTTCTGTTCCTTTCCTATCCATGTAATTGTCTAAAAGTTTTTTAAATGCTATATTTATAATTGCCTTTACCATCCTCTCTGGCGGCTTATTCATCACTCTCTGTGTGGAAGAACTTGCCCCTCAGGTCTTCCTTAAATACTTCTCCCCCTCCCTCCTCCTTGTTTTTGGATTGCCCAATGAAAAGAACTGTGACTATTAACCATATATGTGTCTCTCAGTTTTTTTTAAACATCTGTAATGTCATCTTTCAGGCCTGCTGTTTTCCTAGCCTATCCAGTCTCTCCTTGTAACTAAACTCTCCATTCCAGTCAAGATCCTAGTGAATCTCTTCTGCGCTCTTTCAAGTACTATCATATTCTTTCTGTAATGTGAATTGAACTGCAAGTGTGGTCTAAACGATGTCTTGTACAGCTGCAGCATGATTTCCAACTCTTATACACAGTACTCTTGCCTGTGAAGGCCCGTGTGCTAAATGCCTTCACTACCTTTATCCATCTGTGCTGGCGTTTTCCGAAAGCTATGTACTTGCACTGCAAATGTCCCCCTGTAGTCAATACATCTTTGATCCCTATCATTTACTCTATATGTCCTGCCAGTATTACAGAATGCATCATTTCCAATAACTGGACTGAATTGTTATCAGTCAACACTCTGCTCAACTTTTTGTTTGATCTGAGTCCCTCTGTATCCTTCAGCAATACTCCTTACTATTTACAACTCCAATTTCCATGTATTCAGCAAGCTTACTTATCAGACCACAGACATTCTTGAATGACAAATGAAGATCGCAGCACTAATCCCTGTGGTACACTGCTGGTACAGACTTAACAGTCGGGGAGAAAAGACTGAATCACTATCCTTTGCCTCCCATTACCAAACCGGTTTTAGATAAAGTTTTCCAGAACGCCTTGGAATCCCATGTGCCCTAACTTTCTGGACTGCCGACTAATGGCTTTACTGAAGTTTGCTGCCATGACTTCATCAATTTTTTTAGTATCCTCCTCAAAAGGAAAACCTTCAGATTTGTGAAGCAGGATTTCACATGAACAGAAGTATGCTGACTTCCCCTAATCAGTTCAAGTGATCATAAACAGTAACCTAAGATTTTTTTCCCAGTTGTTTCCCTATTACCAATGTAAAACTCACCTGCCTGTAGCTTCCTGACTTTTTCCTAATGATTACTTGAATATAGGAACAACATGAGCTACCCTCCAGTTTTCTTGTATCTCATCTATGGCCAAAGATGGTGCAAAAATCTCCTTTACAGCACCAGCAATTTCCTCTCATCCCATAAGACACTGGGAAAGATTGGCCTTTGGGATTTGTCGTCTTACATCAAATTCTAACTGGCGACTTTGCTGAAAAGTCTGCAAAAAAAAGCAAATTAACGTCAGTGTCCTCTCCTAAGTCGTCATCCCCAGCACCAGAACTTTATTTAGACTCAATCAGCATAGTTGGATGAGATCAACACCAGATGCATTATTCCAAGTTTTGTTATGGGAGGAGTTTACTTGGCAGAAATGAATCAAGGGTGTGCTTAAAGCTGCTTTTTAAAGGTTCACCATTCAAACTGACTGTTGGGGATCTCTGACCCTTGACTAAATGAAGTGGAGATACAGCATCAGGGATTGTATTGGAAACCTCGTGCTATGCCTTGGGAGCACACAGGAGCCCTGCATGTTGCCTCACTAGCTATTCCTCCAGACCAATTTGCACAACATAGTCCTTATCCTAATACTACAATATCTCCTTTCTGCTGGATGGTAGGAGATCAAAGAGTTGATTGGATGGATGGGAGGGATCCTTGACAATACTAAGGCTATGCATACACAGCTTGCTTAAGCCCCATCGATCTTACTGCGGCATAGGCCACCAAAAGTAGCTCACCAGAGTCCTCTGTCCTGGGCCAGTTTTTCATGTTATTTCCACGCATAACCCGCCATCTTGCTGAATCCTTTTTCTCCTAGGAATGGAGTCTTTAGAGTTTCTGTTGGCATTTCTGTAGCACTGGGTTTTTATGGGGTGGGGTTACTAGCCCCATGCCTAACCCTCTTCTTTTCACAGCTGGGCTTGGACGTCCATGGTGGAGTTCTGCATACACAGTGGTTCTGATAAATATCTCAAATAGGTGGAAGAGAGGCCCCAGTGATCCTCTCAGCTGACCTCACAATCCGTTGTAGGGTCTTGTAGTCAGTTGCCTTGCATTTCCTGTACCAGACGGTGATGCATCTGGCCAGGACACTCTCAACAGAATTTCTGTAAAAATTGGTTGGAATTGTGTGGGGGGGGGGGTAGTGGGGAGAGGAGCCTTGTTCATCTCAATATCCTTTGGAAGTGTCGATGTGCTATGCTTTCTTGACTAAGGAGGTGGTCTGGAGGGCCCAGGTGAGATCATCCAATATTTGCACTTCCAGAAACTTGGTGCTCCTAACTCTCTCCAGAGTAGCCATTTAGCCATTTATGTGCAGTGAGGAGTGGTCAGCCTGCATCTTCCTAAAGTCCACAGTCATCTCTTTTGTGCACATTGGGATTCAAGTTGACACCTACCCTATCAAACCGTTCCCTCTGTGGAAGTTTTCTGGTCCTACATTGATCTCATTGGTCATCTCTGAATTTACAGGACCACAGTAGAAGAAAGTCATCCTCCATATCAGGAGAATGTCTTAAGAAGATGAAGATGCTCTGGAAACCAGAGCTCAATAGCTGCAGTGTTTATATGGCCTGTCACACAGGCTACAGTGTGACCCATCAGAGGATGGTGCTATATCTTGATGGGAAATGGAAGAGATTTGGGTTGCATGTGGAATCTATTAACAGAGCACAATTGTTAGAATGACATTATTCTGTGCAATGATGAATCACTGTTATATTTAAAATAAGGTTTTGTTAATTTTTATATATTTCAGTAATTTTAGTATTAAGACCATAAGACGAAGGAGCAGAAGTCAGCCATTCGGCCCATCGAGTCTGCTCCGCCATTTTATCATGAGCTGATCCATTCTCCCATTTAGTCCCACTCCCCCGCCTTCTCACCATAACCTTTGATGCCCTGGCTACTCAGAAACCTATCAATCTCTGCCTTAAATACACCCAATGACTTGGCCTCCACTGCTGCCCGTGGCAACAAATTCCATAGATTCTCCACCTTCTGACTAAAAAAATTTCTTTGCATTTCTGTTCTGAATGGGCGCCCTTCAATCCTTAAATTATGCCCTCTCGTACTAGACTCCCCCATCATGGGAAACAACTTTGCCACATCCACTCTGTCCATGCCTTTCAACATTCGAAATGTTTCTATGAGGTCTCCCCTCATTCTTCTAAACTCCAAGGAATACAGTCCAAGAGCGGACAAACGTTCCTCATATGTTAGCACTCTCATTCCTGGAATCATTCTAGTGAATCTTCTCTGTACCCTCTCCAATGTCAGCACATCCTTTCTTAAATAAGGAGACCAAAACTGCCCACAGTACTCCAAGTGAGGTCTCACCAGCGCCTTATAGAGCCTCAACATCACATCCCTGCTCCCATACTCTATTCCTGTCGAAATGAATGCCAAAATTGCATTTGCCTTCTTCACTACTGACTCAACCTGGAGGTTAACTTTAAGGGGATCCTGTACGAGGACTCCCAAGTCCCGTTGCATCTCCAAACTTTGAATTGTTTCCCCATTTAAATAATAGTCTGCCCGTTATTTCTTCTGCCAAAGTGCATAACCATACACTTTCCAGCATTGTACTTCATTTGCCACTTCTCTGCCCATTCTTCCAATCTATCCAAGTCTCTCTGCAGACTCTCCATTTCCTCAGCACTACCGGCCCCTCCACCTATCTTCGTATCATCAGCCAACTTAGCCACAAAGCCATCTATTCCATAATCCGAATCGTTGATGTACAATGTAAAAAGAAGCGGCCCCAACACTGATCCCTGTGGAACACCACTGGTAACTGGCAGCCAACCAGAATAGGATCCCTTTATTCCCACTCTCTGTTTCTTGCCAATCAGCCAATGCTCTATCCACGTATGTAACTTTCCCGTAATTCCATGGGCTCTTATCTTGTTAAGTAGCCTCACGTGTGGTACCTTGTCAAAGGCCTTCTGAAAATCCAAATATGCAACATCCACTGCATCTCCCTTGTCTAGCCTACTGGTAATTTCCTCAAAAAATTGTAATAAAATTGTAAAAATTGCCAAGCAATCTATATATTGTTATTGTTGACTATTTTACAAAGGAACTTTTTCTTAGTAAAATTTAAAAATTTAAAATATTTTGTTCAAGAAAGCAAATTTGAAATTTAATTTGGCACTCCCGAATTAGCATGATCCTCAAAATCAAATATATAAGGTGAAAGAAATGAAGAGGTTAAGTAACAGTGTTTTTCTTGTTTCATTGAATTTTCATTTGAATTGCCTTACATTTGTAAGGTACATTTGTGGCATGTGATATCTTACTAACAGCCTGGCATGCAGCATAGATCACTTTGATATGAAACTTTTGTATTAGTGTCAGAATTAACAAGAATAATGTGTATTAATATTTTTCAGATCCTTTGGATCACGCTTTAATTTACAGTGTCCTTTGTTTCTCTTACACTATCAACTTTAATCAGTTTTCTTTTCTAACTTAAACTATTCCTTTTTGATGTTGCTTCAAAGCCTCCTAATGTTTGCTGATTCTGAGTGCACTTCAGACAAAGTCAAAACTACTTTCCATGGTACATTAGAAGTTGCGCATCTGGCAAAAAAAAGAATTGAATTTAATTTTAAATATTATGTTTGTTTTTTTTATAACAGGAATGCAAGCAAATAATCTGAAATACTAAACATCGGCACTAAGAATTGAAATTCTGTTGTAAAGCTCACGCTTGGTTTGGCATTTTTTTTCCTCTACTGGATTCTAAAATGTTAACTTATTAGCTTCAAGTTTCACTTTAATGTTAGCACTGTTGAATTGTTCTTCATTACAATCAGATATGTTGCATGATCTTCTGCAAATTAATCTTATTTGTAAGCCTACAGTATAATCAACACTTCTAATGTTATGACACCTTTTATATTGGCAGTCCATTCAAGAACAGTTTGATTTTCAAAATTGTTGCTTTCTCTGTTTCAGTAGACATACAAGAAAATACTGGATCCTTTACAGACATCTCTTGTTTAATTGATATTGAAGTTATTAATAATCTAGAAAAAATCTATTACCAATAGTTAAATGCCCAATTTAATGCTATGGTTGGCATATGTTCAGCTGTAGGTCCTTGCTCAATTGTTTGTATCAATGTCCTCTAGCTGTGAGGATCAGAAGATATTCCATTCAGAAAATAAAACTGATGTTTTATTTAAATCAATGTCAGTGTATGCTATTAAGAACAGGTAATTTGGAGTGTGTTAAGCAATGGTTAGCGCAGTTTTGAATGTCCTTAAATTTTACATGGAATTGAACAAGGCCTATACTGGAAACCTTGAATACAAAGGCTGAAAAAAACATGGATGAGGATTTCTTTCACTACTGGGTTAAGACAGATGAAAGTAGGTCATCTTGGTCAAGATGTACAACCAAAGCCTGAAATATAATAAAGTGACATCAAGGTTATGACCAACACGATTCAGTTCCAGGCATTTGGAGGGATGGTGTCTTAGGTCAAGCAGTCTGGCTTTTGATGCAGACCGACATCAATAACTTAAGTCTTAAGATGTTTGCTTAGAGGAAATATCAGCATTTCAGTGAACTTTAGTTGTTGATAGCTTGGTGGAAAATCAGATAAGCAAGTTGTGTGACGTACGGATTTTTTTACATTTATAAAGCATTCTCTTGAAATTTGGTATAATTGTTTGAATTGGGCCCTAATATTATAAATGTTTTTGTCTTCTTATTTTGAAAATATGTGACATGGATTGGATTAAGCCAAATTTTAATTCTATTATTTTACACGTTTAACAATTCTTTATTGACAACTGCTTCAAATTGCTATAAATCAAAGTTACTCAGTATCTCATTCATAATTGTATTTCTGTTAGGATATGATTATTGCAGCATAGTCCCAGGTTTTCTAATTAATGTGACATTTTCTTTATTTTAACAGAAATTCTGAAGCTCATGTAAACATGGAATCTAAGAAATTTGCCAAATCCAAGTATGACTTTGTGGCAAGAAACAGCAATGAACTTTCTGTTATGAAAGATGACTTGCTGGAGGTGAGGCCAGTACTGTGTACTATTTTGACCTTATTATTAATTTTTAAGGGAGATAGCAGTCTCTGAGATACTGAGTTGCATGAGTACAGTATCATTTGTGATTTCTGTATTGTTGCATCTTTTAATCCTGAAGCAGTACAAAGGAAGATCCAACATTTACAGGAATCCTGGTACAAGATTTGAGGAAGGTTTTGATGTACTGCTTCTACATTGTTGCAGATCATTGATGACAGGAAACAGTGGTGGAAGGTGAGAAATCAAAGTGGAATGTCTGGTTATGTGCCGAATAACATTCTGGATCTGGTACGGAACCCTTATGGGGCTGGTGAAGGAGTGCCTGAAGGTGTTTACAATCAAACAATTCAGGTAAGTGCTTTATTTTATCATGTATGCATAAGATTTTTAATTGTAGTCGAATAAATCAAGTTAATTGCATTTTTGTCTACTGTCTCGGCAGCTGTTGATGCCAAAGAAGGAATTTGAATTGTTCAAGGTAGGGCTATGGTTTGCCCTGTATGAGTGTTTTTTTCCAAGCCTAAACTTACTCCCCTCAATCCTTCACTATTCCTTGAGCTGAAAACATTCTTTAGAAGCTTTTCAAGTTATACCTAGCTGCAATCTTGGGCCTGATTTCTTAATTATTATTTTGCAGTGTATATTAATAACACTTAATTCAAATTTACTGAATTAAAATATAATTAAAAATCGTCCAGTGTTCATGTGTGCTGTACCAAACAGCAGTGAGATGTTTTTTGGTCCATTTATCCAATAATTGATTCCTGTTCATGGAATCTCATTGGAGATGGAAGAAAGATTTAGTAGTTGTAACACCACAGGAAAGGAGAAAATTGCAATCACCGAGAGGGGCAGATCAGCAGTTTGAGTGTATATTTTAAGTAAGTATTAATAGGCTTTTTTATTTGGGAAGGGAGGAGGAATATTAATTACTTGCTGCAATAGGAAAACAGGCCAAGAATGCTAGAAGTCTAGAAGAAAATAAAGCTGCTCTTGTAGATTACTTTATCCTTTGACTGTAGTGTGCTGATGTCATTGCAGTTTCTGCCCTGTTGTCTTCAGCTTGTGTAAACACTAGAGCTGATACTGAGTATTTAATTTACATTGAGAATAATATTATAACCAATAATATTGGTTATATTATGCTAAATGTAAATTATACTAATAATGCCTTTTCACCAGATCGTTCTTGAGGGGAAAGGAATTCCCATGTACTAATATTAATTTAAATTTACTTTGTTTTTGCAGGGGGGGGGGAGAAAAGACCTTGCAGCTGTTCACAGAATTGGCCTTGAAGTATAGTCGAGCACAGTGTGGTTCCAGATTTGTTGGCAGATCTGCTGTAAATGAACATCATTGCTCAACTAAAATAGATTAGCCCCTGGATTTTGATTATAAAGGTGGAGCCAGCCTGAAATAGCCATAAACAATGTGTGACAACAGTAATTAATGTTATGTATAGTGCAGTTCAGTTGGATATTAGATCTTGCGTTTTCAATTTGGGATCAAGGCAATTAAGGCACTTAAATCCATAGTGTAAACCACATCACTAATCTTGTGTCCCTTTTTTGAGTATCTTTTTCATTTTCAAATACTGGTCGTTGATACCAATCTTTGATTATATTTTTGCAAATTGTTGAGCCTAATTGGATGTTGTCATTGAGATGCCTGGGTCTTTGATTAGCAACAGAAAGTTTGAATTAATAGTATTTTTGAAATAATGTCTTCTCTGCAACTTCCTTGGAAAGCTTGCTTTAGTGTTCAAGCAAGTAAAAACTTAGCAATGCAGGTCTTTACTTACCATAAGTAATGGTTCCATTCACTGCCTATTTCCTTTAATTAACAAATAAAATATTAATATTTAATCAGATTTTGTTCATTTTATTCCAATTCATTACAATAGCTTAGCAATGTATGGTGGTCCTACAACAGCTCTAATGAGCAATTAGGAAGCCCTGCTATAATAATGACCTTGCCAACTGTGCAGTTATGTGCTTTTGCACAGACTTGCAGCATGTTTGATAATGAGGTAGGATTTGGATCCAGAAGACCAGTAAATGATTTCTAATTAGATTGAATATTGTTTTTAACTGGATGTTAAAACTGTGTAAGAAAGGCCTGGCAAACTACTTCCGTATCTTGCCACGAAAACCCTATAGACAACTACACTATCCATAAAGTCGCCGTGAGTCGATGACGACTTGACGCCACTCAACAACAACAACAACAACAAAAAATTATAAATACTTTGGTTGCCTGTTCAAATCTGTTATTGCAGGCTGAAATATTAACATACACTTTAACATCTAAGTGTTCATTGCATGTTCTCATGTCAGTTAAACAGGATAAAATATCCATTTGAATTGGGGTTTACCAGGTGGGAGGAAACCAATCGTGACTGCTTGGTTTTCCTCTGGGTGCTGTTTTTTCCTCCCACAGTTCAAAGATGTACTGGTTCGTAGGTTAATTTGTCTTTTAAATTGTCTTATGATTAGACTAGGGTTATGAGGGTGAGTTGCTAAGCAGCACAGCTCATTGGACCGGATGGGTTGTTCTGCATTGTATCTGTAAATTAAAAAAAATAAATGATCACTGATCTATGGAGTGAAATTTGTTTTTGCAGCAGCAGTACAGTGGAAATACATAAAAATACCAAGTTACAACAAGAACTATTTACAGTATAAAAATCCGTAGTGCAAAAAGTGAGGTAGTGATCATGGGTTCATCGTCTGTTCAGTCTGAAGTTTCACCTCCATTGCTGTATATAAACAGCAGGGATTTGTTATCAACTAAGTCTGTGCATTTGTCCTCATTTCATGCCTTTTGTTTTGTTTTGGTTCTTATTGGCATCAATCACTTCCTGACAGCAATTGCTTGGAGAACTATCTGAGGTAATTTCCATATTCTGCATGTTCTGTCCTCATTCAAGAGTGAGATTGTGTGCTGAAGGGTAAAGCTATATCTCTTTGAAATATCTGATAGGAAAAATAGTTTCTTTTGTACAAAGTGTGAATATTAATGCTTTATACCAGTAATTAACTTAATCGTATCTTCAGCTGACTAATTCATGTGTTTATTATCTGCTTTGTCCTGCAAAAAAACGTGATGCGGAGTCTGGCTCAAGGTGACAACCTGTACTGCTTTTTGTGTTTGCTTTGAATTGATTTTGAGAACACATGACGTTGTTCCAGCCTGGTCCACTTAGACCATGAATCTTGATGTTCCAACATGATCTTGGAAGTATTTGGAGATTTGGCCTGCAATGTTTGTGCACCTAATCCAAGAAAAAGAATGGCTGAGATTACTTATAAAGTTCATAGTAAATTTATTATCAAAGTGCATATATGTCACCTGAGATTCATTTTCTTGTGGGCATTCACAGTAAATACTAAGAAACACAATGGAGTTCATGAAAAACAAACAACCAATGTGCAAAAGGCACCAAATTGTGCAAATGCAAAATTGAAAAGTAAAACAATAATAAATGTTGAGAAGATGAGTTGTAGAGTCCTTGAAAATGAGTCCATAGGTTGTGGAATCAGCTCAGTGATGAGTGATTGAGGTTTTCCATGCTGGTTCATGAGCCTAATAGTAGAGGATTAATAACTGTTCCTGAACCTGATGGTGTGGGACCTAAGGCTTCTGTATCTTCTTTCCTGATGGTTGCAGTGAGAAGAGAGCATGGCATGGATGGTGTTGGTCCTTAATGATGAATGCAGTTTTCCTGTGGCAGCGCTCCATGTAGATATGCTCAATACAGGGAAGAGCTTTACCTGTGATAGACTGGGCTGTATTTACCACTTTTTATAGGCACACAACACAAAGTACCAACCCTTCTAACAATGTTCAGCAACAGCACCACCACTAAGTATGACTGAAAAATCAAAGTTGCTGGTGCTGGAAATTTGAATTACAAGAAGAAAATGCTGGAAGTATACTGCATGGCAGACAACATCTCTGGAGAGGGAATCAGGGGCAACTGTTCTTGTCAATAACCTTTACAGAAGCAAAATCAGAATCAGGTTTATTATCACCGGCATGTGTTGTGAAATTTGTTAACTTAGCAGCAGCTAAGTCAATGTAATACATTGACTATATATTGACTATCAATGTAATACATGATATAGAAGAAAAGAAGTAAAAATAAATAAATAAGTAAATCAATTACAATATATATACATTGAATAGATTAAAAATCATGCAAAAACAGAAATAATATATATATTAAAAAAGTGAGGTAGTGTTCATGGGTTCAATGTCCATTTAGGAATTGGATAGAAGTGGGGAAGAAGCTGTTCCTGAATCGCTGAGTGTGTACCTTCAGACTTCTGTACCTCCTACCTGATGGTAACAATGACGAAAGGGCATGCCCTGGGTGCTGGGGGCCCTTGATAATGGACGCTGCCTTTCTGAGACACCTCTCCTAGAAGATGTCCTGGGTACTTTGTAGGCTAGTACCCAAGATGGAGCCGACTGAATTTATGACCATCTGCAGCTTCTTTCAGTCCCAATACCGGACAGTGATGCAGCCTGACAGAATGTTTTCCACGGTGTAGCTATAGAAGTTTTTGAGTTTTTGTTGACATGCCAGATCTCTTCAAACTCCTAATGAAGTATCGTCACTGTCTTGCCACCTTTATAGCTGCATCAGTGTGTTCAATAGAAGATACATAATTGGTCCTGAAACCTGATCTTGTGTCTGTCTCCTTAGATGCAGCCTGACATGCTGATTTAGAGGATTATAATACCTCCCCACCCATCTTCCTGATATGGCTGTTAACTAAATTCCACTATCTTCTTATTAAAACACTGCAGTGCTTTTTTAAAAAATTAAAATGTTGAAACTGTAGTTCCTTCTAAATGCATCAGATTTCAATTTCATTTCAGCATAACTTCCCTTTGGCTATTTTCAATAGCTCATGATGTAGTGAGATAGTTATTCACAGGAATCAGCAAGTTGTGCAGTCGAAAGGAGTTGGATTTTGTAAATGTTCATCTTGGAAATATTACATATGTTACTAATACAAATTTAGAAATCACATCACACTTTTATTAATGGTAGGCAAGGAGATTATTGAAGAAAATGTGCAATAAGTAACATTTTTTGGGATCCACATTTAGATTTAAAAGTGATTAGATCTGAACATAATGATCTTTATCCAATTACATGTGTGCTGATCATTTCCATGTCTCTAACTCAACTGTTTCCCATTGAAGCCTTTCAGTTTGTAGCTATTTGCTTTGTCTTCACTTTGGTGAGGAAACATTAATCTTAACCGTTTTTTTTGTCGTTTACAGAAACAGAAGTTGGATTACATTGCAAGAAGTCCAGCTGCAATACCTCCTGCTCCTTCACCCCCACCTGCGCACATTTCTGCCTCTACATCCCCGTTTGCGAGTGTAGCTAAAGGATCGTCTAAAAATGTCAGTCGTCAGAACAGCAGCAGTTCTATTGAAAGTACTGGCACACAAAAGGATGTTCAGAGAGATGGGCGCACACCACTGAGCCGTAAGTTAAATGAAGCACAGTAAAGTTCTGTTGCAATTTAATCAAGCAAATAATTCTAATAATTATAATTATTGGTGATCCAATTGAAAGCGAGAATGGAATATTTGTTATCTGTTGCACTGTTGATCAAATTCAAAGATCCAAAGTACATTTATTTTCAAAGTATGTATGCAATATACAACCCTGAGATTCGTCTCCCCCACAGATGGTCACGAAACAAAGAAAACCATGGAACTTGTTCGAAGAAAAGAAAACACCACCCCTCCCCCACAAGTCGCTCAAATGGCAACAAAAAAACCCCACAATATACAACTCAAAATTGAAAGAGTCCAGCCATATGCAGTTCAGCTCAGTTCATTATTTGTAGACAACGCTGATCAAAATCGCCCAAAATAGTAACAAAAAAAAGCACCAAACACCAGAAATACATCATAACATGAACTACAGAGTTCCATACTTTGCCTGAGACCCAGAACTCCATCACCATCCACCAACAACTTTGAGTGGGGGGTGTGGAGAGAGGGAGAGGGAGGGAGAGAGACCCCATTTGAACACAGGGACCTTCCTTTAGGTGCCATGAGCAAGAGGATGGTAGATGGGGCAGAAAACCTGTGAGCCTTCTGCACTCACCTCGATTTTGATCTTCCTTGGTGATTTAATTGGCGGAATCATCCAGAAATGTAGTACATAATGGGCTTGTGCCCTGTCTCCAGGCTTCTTGATCTCAAGGCCACATACTTTGTTCAAAGTCTTGTGGAACCCTCTCGAAGACAGCAAAGCACTGGACCACTCGGTTGGCCCAAAAGCACACCACCAGAAATGTAGATCACAGGCTCCAACAGTAGCGCAACCATGTTTGAAAGAGGACGTAAAATAAATGATGGAAGTAGAGAGGATGTCGCCCTTTGTCGCGTCGTTTACTGGAACCCTCTTCTTCCGGAGCTAAATACTATTTGTTAGTATGTTCATGAATTGACTCACAGAAGTTCAGAATGATTACAGTGTGCAAGGAGGCCAATCAGCCCTTTGAATCTGTGCTGGCTCTGTAGCAGGACGTTCCACCATCTTGTAAATTATTTCCTTTCCGTTGGTTATCCTACTTTAGAAAGGAAAACATTGCTGAAGAATAGTAGCTGAGAATAAACACTTAATGTTAACATGGGTCCTTCACTGACTGGGACAGGTGGAATTGTACTGTGGAATAAGAAATGACAGAGAAATTGTACAATATTTTTTAGGGTAGGCAATGGAAACCTTGCTGGAAATAATAAATAACTGCAATTCTAGGGAGAATAAGGAGATCAAAGAAATTAGTATTGGAAAATGTAATTGGACTGGAAGGCAATAAATCCCCAGGATTACCTGCATCCTATGGTTTTCTCAGGGATGACTTTGGAAGTAATGGATTTACAGGTTGTCATCTTCCAAATTTCTATAGATTTTATGGATGATAGCAAATATAACCCCACGGTTTAACAAGGTAGTGAAAGGAATAATGAATCAGCTGGACAACAGTAGGATGAAAAAATGATTGAATTTATCAGTCAGGAAATGATAGCTCAACATTAGGATTGAGCAGAGTCAATATAGATTTATGAAAGGGAAGGAATGTTTGACAAATGTAATTTTTTGTGGTTCTAAATTCCAAATTATGTAAAGATGAATCATTTGATCCCATGTATTTAAACTTTTAGAAGGCTTTTGGTAGGGTGCCACACATGAATGATAAACAGTTTATAGTTTTGGGAGTAATTTTATAGGGGAGAAGAGGGGAGGAATAAAAAGGTAATTTGCAGGTTGAGACACTGTGACTTATGGAGTGGCACAAGGATTGGTGTTGGAGTCCCAGCTATTCGGTCCAAATCAATATGGGAATCAAGAATATTATGTCTATCTGATTTTTTTTGATGGTTCAAAGCTGGGCATATGAATATGTAAGAGTGTGGCCAATGGGATAAAATGTGGGTGGATAATAACATAGTGTGTTCTTGTTTTGTTAGCAAGTAAAACCATAGCTATGAGTTATATTAGTAAAGGCAATTTTCAAATGGTGAAAATGGTTTTAGTATCCAAATATCAGTAATGTTTGATTGAATTCAAGTTGAATTTGAAATGCTACTAAAGATCTTTAGATTAGCATTAAAATTAATAATATTGCAATATTTTCCAAATTGTCACTTGGAGGTTCTGAGAGTTGTATTTGTTCTGGAAGGCCTCATTATCTTATTGTGTTCTTTGCAGGCAGAAAATCTCATATGGAGGAAGTGCAGGATGAGCTGGCACACAGACTTACAATTGGGCGTGGTGCTGCACAGAAGAAGTTTCAGGTGTTACGAAGCAACAGCTCAACCATTGGCATTTGCTACGACTCGACCCCGGAGGAAGTTGCAGAATGGTTACGGTCCAAGGGATTTAGCGCTGTGTAAGTGCATATCACAGTCAAACACATGGGACAAAATACAAACATTAGCATTCCTAAATATTTGGATACAAAAACTGTTAAAATTTAAGCTCTATTTGGAAATTTAAATTCGTGAAAGCATTTTAAAAAAAACCTGAACTAGTGCTAGGGAATATTCCAAAAATGATAAAATGCAGATCATTTTGTATCTCTTTGACGAGTACAAGTTCCACACCAATTTTACATTTGTTTACGTCAGCTCAATAAAATAAAATAAAATAAATGCAATGCTTTGTCTTTGTTCTTCTAAATAATAATAACTTTATTTATATAGCACCTTTCATACATTAAGATGGAGGTTCAAAGTGCTTTACATAGATTGTAAAGATAAATCAATATAGTCATAAAAATATGAGACAAAATTAAAAATCGTAAGTAAAGACAAGCATTATATAGTATAAGATGTAATCAAATATACTTAGTTATATAAATGTAATCAATAATCCTATAGCTAGGCTGAATTTTTTTAAAAAGTAGGTTTTTAGGAGTGCTTTGAAACATTCTACAGTACTAGCCTGGCATACCTCAGTCAGTAGAGTATTCCAGATTGTTGGTGCGTAAGACCAAAGGGCTGCATTACCAGTTCTTATATGCTTGGTTCCTGGAAACCTAAGCAAATCAGTATTCGTGGATCTAATATTATGATATGGATGTAAGGGAATATACAGCCCAAAATATACAGATGAGCTAGATTTTATAGAACCTTATATGCAATTAAGAGCATTTTAAATTTGATTTTAAATAACCATTTATTCCTTTTGAAAGCAAATGGATCCACTGTGCATGCTACAGATTGAATAGCAGATTTCATAGCCTAAGCCCATGAGACTATCGAATGTGGTGGGCACAGCTAGTCCATCAGAAGCAAAACCCTCCCCACCACTGAGTACACTTACAAGGAGCACTTCTACAAGAAAGCAGCATACATCATCAAAGACCCTCACTATCCTGGCCATGCCCTCTTCTTGCTATACCATTGGGCAGGAAGGACAGGAGCCATAGGTCCCACACCATCAGGTTCAGGAACAGTTATTACCTTACAATTATCAGGCTTCGAAATCAGTGTGGATAACTTCATTCACTACAACCCAGAATTCAAAGTAAATTTATTATCAGTGTATATATCTGTCACCATATACAACCCTGAAATTCATTTTCTTGCAGACATACTGAATAAATCCATAATAGAATAATAACCATAATAGAATCAACAAAATTTTGCACACCAATTTGGGCATTAAGCCAATGTGCAAAAGACAACAAACTGTGCAAATACAAAAAGAAAGAAATGATAATAAATAAATAAGCAATAAATATCGAGAACATGAGATGAACAGTCCTTGAAAGTGAGTCCAGGGCCAGCTGGTGGCGCAATGACATCGGCGCCGGGCCCGGGAGCGGAGGTTCCCAGGTTCGAAACTAGTCAGGTCCACCCCCGAGTACGCTTTCCATCCGTGCTGGGTTGAGTGTCGAGATTGCAACTCAGCCTCATAAAACAAAGGGAAAATACTGCGAAGATGTCTGTGTGAGGAGTGGCTCTCCACACAGTCAGTCAGTCTCAGTCTCTCTCTCTCTCTCTCGATCCGCACACCTTGTAAAAAGCCATGAAAAATCCATGATCACGCACGCACAGACGCGCACGCACACACAGACGCACACACCAGAAAACAAAGAAAGGATGTGAGTCCTTAGTTGTCAGAATATTTCAATGATGGGGCAAGTGGAGTTGAGTGAATTTATCCCCTTTGGTTAAAGAGCCTGATGGTTGAGGGGTAATAACTGTTCCTGAACCTTGTGGTGAGAGTCCTGAGGCTCCTGTACCACATTCCTGATGGCAGCAGTAAGAAGAGAGCATGTCCTCAGTGGTGGGGGTCCCTGATGATGGTGCTGCTTTCCCGTGACAACCCTTAGTACAGATGTGCTCAATGGCGAGGAAGTTTTTACCCATGGTACATTGAGCCATATCCACTACTTGATGGAGGATTATTTGGTCAAGGGCAGTGGTGTTTCCATACCAGGCTGTGATGCAGCGAGTCAGTATACCCTCCACCACACTATAGAAGATCGTGAAAGTTTTAGATGTCACGCTGAATCTTCGCAAACTTCTACAGAAGTAGGGGCACTGCCATGCTTTCTTCATAATTGCACTTACGTGCTGGGCCCAGACAGGTCGTAAAACAGAGGAA
Source organism: Mobula hypostoma (assembly GCF_963921235.1). NCBI lineage: Eukaryota > Metazoa > Chordata > Chondrichthyes > Myliobatiformes > Myliobatidae > Mobula > Mobula hypostoma. Next base: position 15,278,248 of record NC_086116.1, read on the forward strand.
TTTAAAATTGCTAACTCTCTCCACCTCTGATCCTCTGATGAGGATTGGCTCATGGTCTTCTGGCTTCCTCCTCATGATATTCAGCTCCTAGGTCTTGCTGATATTTTCAATCTCCCTCTTGTATACTGATTCATCACTACCCTTGATTCAGCTTACGGCAGAGGTGTTGTCAGCAAACTTCAGTATGGTGTTGGAGATGTGCTTAGCCACACAATCATAAGTGTAAAGCGAGTAGAGCAGGTGCTTAGCAACACAGCCTTCTGGGTGCACCTGTGCAGATGGAGATTGTGGTGGAGATGTTGTTGCCAAACCGAACCTACTGGAGGTATTGAGACCAAGGCCTAGAAGCTCTAAGTTGATTCTATGACGAATAAACTCTTCTTAAGCTTCCACCTGGGTATAGATATCCATTATATGGATATAGACATCGGTTATAATCGATACCCATACCCAGCTGGAAGCCTGGGAAGAGTTTATTTGCCGTATGCACTGGAAAAGCACTGGATCTTGATTCTGTGACCTTCAGACTCTCTTTCAATGGCCTTTTACAACTCGTGTCTCAGCATTATTTTTTATTTGCGGTTTGTTGTCTTTTGCGCATTGATTGTCAGCCTTTGTTTATTTGTAATTTCTCATAAAATTCTATTGAACTTTTTTCTGTAAGTGAATGCAGGAAATTAATCTCTAGCTAGTATATGTTAACTGCATGTATACTGATAATGAATTTATTTTGAATTTTGAGGAATTGTCTTGTTCGTGGGATTGCAGAGCAGTTGGATAGACATTTGACTTTGTTCCAGGCATTTGACTTTGCTCCGGAGTCCTGGGCACCAGCTAGTTAAGTGGATGCAAGCCTGGAGCCATGAGCAGAAATGTTGGCTTTTATTTGGAACATCAGGGCTGGGAAGGCAAATTGAATTGGCTAGTGGCTAGTAGTGCAATAGGGGACTGCCACTTGTCAGCCCCTTGCATCTTAGTTTGTTACTGGTTTCCAGCCAAGTCCGAGAAACAGTAGAAATAGGAAATATGGTGGGAGTTAGCTGATGATGCATTACTGTTGAGTTCAGTGCTGGGGCTCTGATGGCTTTGAGAGAGAGTTTGTGCATCCACCTCTCATCTTTACACTGGGGCTGGATTGTGTTCATTTGAAAACGGTTGCTGACCCTGTGGGAGAAGATAAGTTTGAATTATCTTAATGTTTTTAATTTTTACAGTGCTTTTAATCAAGCTATTCTTAATTGTAATTGAAAATCAGAATGGTTTTAAATCTTAAAGACATTATTTGCCTCTCAGAATTTGCTCTGAGCGGTGTGCTAAGTTTAAGGAGAATTTGTTTCCTGGGTGGAGGGAGATTGTTTTGATGTCTGTTTGAATAAACGAAGGGTCCTCAATCAGCCCCGATGGTGAAATGAAGAGTTGAGGCATTGGACATCCCTAGTGAAAATGAGACTGTTGGGGCCTGGAACCTCTTAATTATTAAAAGCAGCAAAAAGCAAGTTGTTTTGGGGAGAGGCGAGACAAAGGGAGCTAAAATAGTCAATATATGATGTCCATCAAGCACACTAGTCATCTGTCTGCAAAAAAACCACAAAATAAAAAGCATCAAGGTAGTGGAAGACTGAAGTAACAAAGGAACTAACATGTATAGTTATGGTATATGGAAAGCATTTCATGAGAAAATGATTAACTTATGCATTTATAATCATGAATTTTTGAAAAGAAAGGCATGCAAAAGTATTTCTTCAGGGTTAGTGTGTTCAATAATTACAACTAATTAGTGTTTTAAAACTGATTTCAAGAAAGTGTGCTTAAAAAAAACACAATTTGATATCAAAGCATTGTATTGATTCTTGCAGAGCTGTCTTTGGTGCAGCCATGTTCCATTGACAGTTATTTGTAGATTTCCAAATGTCAGTATTAAGTATAAACATAACAAAGGTATTTATTGGTGGTAATATGTTACAAATTCTAAGCCAAAATCTCATTTAAAAAGTATATATATGTATGAGGAAGCATTGAAGTTGAATTTTAGATAAAGTACTCAGGTGGTTGAACTTATTCAATGAATGATCAGAAGACTGAAGACTACCATGGATGAAGTAGATGTACAAAATTATATGACAAGTTAGAAATCTTATACTTCTATCCCTTTCTCCTTTTTAGTTTGCTGTTTGTTCAGCTTAAAACATTAAAATCTTGAATGGTTGATATTTAAAACATTACTTCTGAGCTACACATAACTTTTTGTGTTACAGCACTGTGAACAGTTTGGGTATTCTCTCAGGAGCACAGCTTTTCTCTCTAAATAAGGACGAGTTGAGAACTGTTTGTCCTGATGAAGGTGCTCGAGTATACAGTCAGGTTACGGTACAAAAGGCTGCTTTGGAGGTAATGCTTTTCTGAATCACTTCATTAAACTTTTAAGATTACATCTATAATACTGAATCAATACATGGTCTTTATATTTTTTTAATTAAATCTTTGATTAAACTTTTGTGAATATTCACCAGACAAATGGAGTTCTACCCAGAGAAATGTGAAGTTATTCACTTTCGAAGTTGAAGGCTGTATACTGGGTTATTGGCAGGATTCTTAACAGTGTGGAGGAACAGAAATTTTGGGGCCCACATCCATAGATCCCTCAAAGTTGCTGCGCCAGTTGATAGGATTGTTAAGAAGGCTTATGATGTGTTGGCCTTCATTAGTCGGGGGTTGCGTTCAAGAGCCACAAGAAAATATAACATAAGAAATAGGAGCAGGAGTAAGCCATCTGACCCGTCGAGCCTATTCAATAAAATCATGGCTGATCTGACCATGGACTCATCTCCACCTATCTTCCTTTTACCCATAATCCTTAATTCCCCTACTATGCAAAATGTTCGACCACACTTGGAATATTGGGATCGGTTGTGGTCGCCTCATTACAGGAAGGATGTGGAAGCTTTAGACAGTTCAGAGGAGATTTACCAGGTCCTGCCTGGATTGGAGAGCATATCTTATGAGGATAAGTTGAGTAAGCTAGGGCTTTTCTCTTTGGACTGAAGGAGGAGGAGAAAATTTGACAGGTATACGAGGTAATAAGAGGCATAGATTACATGGATAGCCAGAAACTTTTCCCAGGGCTAAAAATGGCTAGTGCAAGGAGACTTAATTTTAAGATGATTGGAGGAAAGTATAGGCAGAATTTCAGAGGTAATTTTTTTTTACACAGTGGTGGATGTGTGAAACATGCTGCCAGGGATGGTGATAGAGGTAAATATAAATTATGGATATTAAAATGGAGGGCTTTGTGGGAGGGAAGGATTAGATTGATCTTAGAGTAGACACAACATCGTGGGCCGATGTGCCTGTATTGTACTGTAATGTTCTACATATGTATGTAGATATTCAAAGTGTTTCTGATTTTGCCAGTACTCCATAGTAGGTCTCAGTGATCGCGTCCAGTTTTATCACAGTATTCTTATTTCCCTCTCTCACCTTATCTCCTTACCTGCCCATCATCTCCCTCTGGTGCTTCTCCCCCCACTTTTTTTCTTCCATTGCCTTCTGTCCTCCCTATCAGATTCCCCTTCTCCAGTCCTGTATCTCTTTTACCAATCAACTTCCCAGCTCTTTACTTCACGCCTCCCCCCACCCCAGTTTCATCTATCATCTTGTGTTTCTTCCTCCCCTCCCCTCCACTTTCTTACTCAGACTCCTCATTTTTTTGTTTCTCCAGTCCTGATGAAGAGTCTTGGCCCGAAATGTTGACTGTACTCTTTTCCATAGATACTGCCTGGCCTGCTGAGTTCCTCCAGCATTTGTGTGTGTTGCTTGATGCAAAAAGTGGATTTAAAGATTAAATTGTTTTGTTTTGTATAATAGAAAAATCTGCTGCCAACATTGAAGTTCTCTGCAATCCTCTTTGAAAGAAGGATAATGGTGTGACTACTTTCTAAACATAAGTCAGAGGTACAAAGGGACTTGGGAGTCCAATTCTAGGATTCCCTAAAGGTTAATTTGCAGGTTGACTTAGTAGTTAGAAAGACAAATGCAGTGCTAGCATTAATTTGAAGAGGACTAGAAAATAAAAACAAGGATGTAGTGCTGACGCTTTATAAGGATATGATTATTATCATGGTCCATGTCCATTTATCAGTATCAGAATTGGTTGCCATTATTTTGGGCTTGCAGTGGGTGGAGGTAATTTGTCCTTGCAGATTTGTAATTTGTCCTTTCAGATTTGTAATTTGTTCAGATTCTTTTATGGTTTTACAAGTCTTAAAACAGGTCATTATAGCAGTAGGTCAGATTTACTGTTGGAAGCTCTTCAGATTTTATTTCATATTCAAAGTATTGGTTTACATGTATGCTTCTTGTGGGTCCCTGCACATAGAAGTGTTTGAGGGTAATGAGTGGAATGATTGTTGAGCTAAAAACTCTGTTAAAAGTTCAACTGTGGATGTAGACCTTCCACTTAGCAAATCAGAAGGTAAGGGGTTGGTGAGGTTATGATCTAGGGGATTATGGCAAGACTCAAGGGATAATGGGCATAAGGGGAGACATATCTCTGCAGAATGCATAAAACTGTTGGATTGATGGGAGAGGGAGTAAGACAAGAAGGGAAGGAATTATACTTTATACTTTATTGTCGCCAAACAATTGATACTAGAGCGTACAATCATCACAGCAATATTTGATTCTACGCTTCGTGCTCCCTGGAGTACAGATCAATAGTAAATATTAAAAATTGAAATTATAAATCATAAATAGAAAACAGAAAAGGGAAAATAAGGTAGTGCAAAAAAACTGAGAGGCAGGTCCAGATGTTTGGAGGGTACGGCCCAGATCCGGGTCAGGATCCGTTCGGCAGTCTTATCACAGTTGGAAAGAAACTGTTCTCAAATCTGGCCGTACGAGTCTTCAAGCTCCTGAGCCTTCTCCCGGAGGGAAGAGGGACGAAAAGTGTGTTGGCTGGGTGGGTCATGTTCTTGATTATCCTGGCAGCACTGCTCCAACAGCGTGTGGTGTAAAGTGAGTCCAAGGACGGAAGATTGTTTTGTGTGATGTGCTGGGCTGTGTTCATGATCTTCTGCAGCTTCTTCCGGTCTTGGACAGGACAACTTCCATACCAGGTTGTGATGCACCCTAGAAGAATGCTTTCTATGGTGCATCTATAAAAATTAGTGAGGGTTTTAGGGGACAGGCCAAATTTCTTTAGCTTCTCAGGAAGTAAAGGCACTGGTTGTCTCGACTTAGAATTGGGCATGCTATGCTTAATTATTTCTTGTATCTTGTTGGAAAACTTCACTCTGGAGTGTGTAGGTTTTGTCATCATTATGAAACAGTTGAACATATTCTATTACAATGTGAAACATATAAGGTTGAAAGAAAACAAATGCAGACTTCACTATTGTCTTTGGGGAGTTTGATAGTTTACAGTTAAAAGTTTTACTAAGTTATGGAGGTGACTTTAATTTGATTCACAATATCGTCTTCCATTATTTACAACCTAAAGGGCTTTTTGGGGTAATGTAGTTTTCATTTGATAAAGAACTATTAGGGGTTTTATTTCACAAACAAGAGAAAATCTGCAGATGCTGGAAATCTGAGCAACACACACAAAATGCTGGAGGAACTCAGCAGGCCAGGCAGCATCTAGGAAAAGAGTACAGTCGACGTTTCAGGCCGAAACCCTTTGGCAGGAGTTGAGTTTATTTCCCACACTCCAGTACAGTTGGTGGTGGTAATGTACCATTAAGTTGGACTGCCAACTACTATTAAAAGTCAGAAGAAGAAGAATGGTCCATGTGTCAATTGTGTCTAGTCCATCAGAGTTGTTTTTAGGCATCCTTTGTATTTGAACTATTTGGCTAGAGGTGCAGCTTCTTCTGGAGTGCAGGTCTTCAAAACTGCAGTTGGGATGTTATCTGATGTTGCTTTACTCTATACAGTGATCTTATAGGAAGGATGTTATTGAGCAGGAAGATAAAAAGGGTGTGGTTATGAGAGTAGGTGGAGAGAGTATAAAGGGAGTTCACCAGCTTGTTATTTGGTTGGAGGATTTAGGTTATGGGGAGAGAATAGGTAGGCTGTGCTAGGGGTAAGAGTGTGAGAGATGATATGAGGGAGTTAAATAAAATTCTAAGAAGCATAAATAAGGGAGATGGTCAGAATATTTTTCTCATGGTAGGTGTATCAAAAATAAGAGGACATTGGTTTAAGGTAAGAGGTTGGAGTTTTAATAGAGGCCTGAGTGGAGATATTTAACACAGAAAGTGGTTGATATCTGGATCTTGCTACCAGAGGAGATGTTGAAATCAGATACAACCATTTTGTTTAAGATGCACTTTGACAAGCATAGAAAGATGCAGACCTAATGCAAGCAAGTGGAATTAGTAAGGATGAGTAAACAGATTGGCATGCACATGGAGGACTAAAAGGCATCTTTTCATGTGGGCGGCATGGTAGCATAGCACAATTACAATGCCAGTGACCTGTGTTTAATTCCACCACTCTTCGTCAGGAGTTTGTATATCCTACCCGTGACAACGTGGGTTTCCTCTGAATGAGACGTACGGGTTAATTGGTCACATGGGTGTAATTGGTTGGTGTGGGTTTGTTGGACCAGAGGGCCTGTTACTGTTCTGTGTCTCTACTTAAAAGCTTTAGGACTCTGATTTAGTTAGTTTTGCCCCAAAATTCAACTTGCATTTTGAATTAAAAATACTAAATAAAATTAAAGTAATTAAATAAAATTATGATATTCACTCAAATATGTTACTTCAGCTGTCACGTTATACAAGTGGTCCTATTTTGCTTAATACTACGTAATTACTGCCCGTAATGCCGCTGGCACTTAGGGCAGCAATGAAGGCTCTCCATCTCTGTCCTTGTCCATCTTCTCTATTGTGCCCACATGTGGTTCAGGGTCCTCAGTTTTCTTAATATTTTGGACAGAAATTGATGACATCTGAAAGGAAACTATATTTCATTCATATTTTAAACTATTGAGTTCTTAACTCGTACTCTTCACCTTGGAAGTAATACGAAAATACATTCAGGGTATTTGCTATGTGCGCAGACAGCCTTGGCAAATGTTATTCCCAATTAATGAATAAGGAATTATGGAAATATTTTTCTAGTTGCCTAATAATAATGTTTGCACCAATGGATTGTGATCTTCAATGATTATATTGATTATGTATCTACTACTAAAACTCTCATGCTCTGTCTGTCTGTTTGTGACCTCCAATTAGCGCAAACGGTGCATTACAGCGGCACTTTTTTTGGTTAAATCGAATTAAAATGCGCTAACTTACAGAATGCAGGCAAAGTTCAGGGTTATATATTTATATAAAATTGCTCATTTTCAAAAATCAACAGGCTCCCTTTTAACCCGAGAGCTGATGCACCATCATGGAAATTGAGTCGCGACAGCCCGACGCATGCGCACAGCCAGCCTCAGCAGCGACACCTACTGGAGCAAAAGGGCAGGGCAGCTTTATTTCGAGGGGTCACATTCTACTAATCACCATCAGCATGTGCAGGATTGGGACAGATCTAACTGCCACCCATCAGTAAGAGATAATTAAATCTTATTGTAATGACGTACTTCGAGACACCCATAAAACCCTTTACTGCAGTCAAAGGACAGCGGTGACTATATCACATCCATTTAGGAGATCGCCAACCACATCATCAAGAATAATCAGCATCCTTTGGTGTTAGTGCTTCGTATCTTCTATCCAGCATTAGGGTAGAAAAAAAAGGTTAGCCTAAATATGCCGCGCGGAGAGGGAAGGGAGACATTATGGGCAAGAGATGACGCCAAACGTCGTCGAGAAGCAGCAAGGAGAGGGAGAGAACAAGAATCAGATGAGGCCAGGGCTGCACGACTCCAGGATCAAAGAGTCAGGACAAAAAAAAGATGAGATAAAGAGACAGGAGGAGAGGCATGCACGTCTCCAGGATCAGAGACAAACAACAAACAGCGGAAGAGATGAAGAGACGGGGGATGAAAGGACTGCACATTTCTAGAATGACAACAAGAGCCACAAGGGTGGCAGATAAACCAGAAATGATGCCATCAAAAGTGTCCTTCGTTAAACAAGGAAGAGCTATATTTGCTTTGCTATGCGTCGTTCTTCTTTATTAAACTGAGGTTTTCTTCTTCAGTTTCCAAAGCAAAGCGATACCTATAGCATTCAGGAAAATTTAATGTTCATTCTGGTCACATCAGACTGCACTACCCTTCTCTCAAAGGGTGCCCCAATGGGTCACCCTGTTGTCTAGTTTAATTATAAATATGGATTGGACACTTGTACTAAAGAAGTTTATTTCGACTCTGAGGACCTTTTTAAAATTTAGTTTTTGCCATCACATTGGTTAAGCATAGTGACTTTTTTTTTCTTTGTCTACATTGCTGTGTTTGTACATTTAATAACACAGGTCTTGAATTTGGTCATAGCAGTGAAGACAGTGCAGTTGCTTTTCAAGATTTGGTGTTATAAATGCACACAGAATGCTGTTTTGTGAAAACAATGGCTATACTTGGAAGCTGGTAATCACACACAAGCTTCCATTGTCATTGGGAACAGAAAGATCTTATTTTGTCAAAAAATTCTAGTACTTCATTTAGTTGCCTTTTGTAGTGGCACTGTGGCAATGAATTACGTGAAGCAGTAGCAGATTTGTTGCTGTACTAGATAAATGACCGAAATGTTATGGAAAATATATCATTTTGCACTTTAGGATCTTAAAAACAAATTTATTATTAAACTTGCAATGAATCTAACATTTTATTCCTTAAATCTGGAGGCCCAAAATTTATGGTTGGTAGTGAAGTGATGGCAGTTACTGCTAAATGGGACAAAAGTTCCTAGTGCTGTCCCAATGAACTTCGATCTAAGAACTTCTGTCTATTTTTGCCACTCGTGGTTTTGGAAAAGAGTAAAATGGATTGGTTGCATCTATCATTATAGATTAACAACAATTTAAAATATTTTTTAGGCAGGAAGCAAATATTTTTTAAACATATCAAGTGTTAAATGAAGTGCTAAATTTGTGATCAAGGTAGAAACCAAAATATATTCTCAAAATTGTCAACAGCAGGAGATTCTGCAGATGCTGGAAATCTTGAGCAATACACACAAAATTCTGGATGAACTCAGCAAGTCAGGCAGCATCTATGGAGGAATAAACAGCTGATATTTTAGGGCCAAACTCCTTCATCAGGACTGGAAAAGAAGGGGGAGGAAGCCAGAATAAGGTGGGGGGAGGGGAAGGAGTTCAAGCTGTCGGCTGATAGGTGAAGCCAGGTAAGGGGGAAGGTTAGTGGTTCGGGGAGGGGGAATGAAGTGAGAAGCTGGGAGGTGGTAGATGGATAAGGTTAAGGGCTGAAAAAGGACAGTGGACCATGTAAGAAAGAAGAGGAGGAGGGGTAACAGAGGGATGTGATGGGCAGGTGAAGAGAAGAGGTGAGAAGAGAAAAGAGAAGAGCAGGGGTTGGGGGAGGATGAGAAATATCCAAAAGTCTGAGAAATTGATCTCCTTGCCATCAGGTTGGAGGCTATCCAGACAGAATATGAGGTGTTGCTCCTTCAACCTGAGTGTGGCCTCATCATGGCAGTAGAGGAGGCCATGGACTGACATGTCTGAATGGGAAGTTGAAATGAAATGGGTGGCCACCTGGAAATTGCATGTTTTGTGGCACACAGAGTGAAAGTGCTCAATGAAGCAGTCTCCTACTTATGTCGGGTCTCACTGATGTAGAGGAAACGACACTGAGAGCGCCAGGTACAGTGGGTGCAGAGTCACTGATGAAGTGTTGCCTCACATGGAAGCACTGTTTGGGGCCTTGAATGGTGGTGAAGGAAGAGGTGTAGTGGCAGGTGTAGCACTTCTGCTTGTCAAGGTTAGTGCCGGGAGAGATCAGCAGGGAAGGACAAGTAGACAAGAGAGTCACTTAGAGAGTGAGCCCATTGGGAAGTGGGAGTGGGGACAGGGGAGATGTTCTTACTGGTAGGATCCTGTTGCAGATGGCAGAAGTTATGGAGAATGATTTGGATATGGATGCTCGTGGGGTGGTAGGTAAGGACCAAGGTAACCTTATCCCTATTATGGTAGTAAGGGAATGGAAGAGAAGCAGGTAAGGGCAACATCATTGGTGATGGAAGTGAAGTCTGTTTCTTTGAAGATGGAAGATAGTTCAGATATTCCAGAATGGAAAGCCTTATCCTGAGAACAGATGTAGAGTTGGAGGAAAAGGGAATAGTGTTTTTACAAGTGACAGACTAATAAAGGGTATAGTCAATGGAGCTGTGAGAGTCTGTAATTTTTAACAGATAGTCTGTCTCTAGAGATGGAGAAAGCGATATTGAGGTGACAGAAATGGAACATGTAAATTTGAGAGCAGGGTGGAGGTTGGAGGCAAAATTGATGGAATTGGTGAGCTCAGCCTAGTGCAGGAAGCAGCACCACAGCACTCTTCAATGCAGGGCTGGAGGAGTTGGGGAGTGTTACCAGTGTAGGCTTGGAACTTGGGCTGTTCCACATTGCCAATGAAAAGTTAGGCGTAGCTTGGGTCCACGCAAGTGCCCACGGCTACTCCTTGAGTTTGAAGAAAGTGGGAGGAACTGAGAGGGAAATTTTTGAGGGTGAGAACCAGTTCTGCCAGAAAGGAGGGTGGTAGTGGAGGGAAACTGGTTAGGTCTGTTGTCTGGAAAGCAGCAGAGAGCTTTTGGCCTTTTTGACGGGGGATAAAAGTGTATAGGACTGGGCATCCATAGTTTCCTGGCCATCTTTTTATGCCATAGGCACCTACCATTAATTGAGGGGTCTGTGGACCCCAGATTGGGAACCCCTGGTGTAAATGAAGCGATCAGGGCCAGGGAACTTAAAAGGATTGAGAATGTGCAAAGTGTCACAGATGTAGGTAGAGAGGGACTGAATCAAGAGGAACAAAATGGAGTCGAGGTATGTGGATATGAATTCCTAGAGACAGAGACAGGAGAGGGCAGAAAACAATAAGTCTACCCAGACAGTCAGGTTTGTGGATCTTGGATAGGATTAGTTTGTATGGCCAGATGGTTTTCTAAGCGATAAATATAGTTTAGAACATTATTAAAGCCTCCTTTCAACCTATATCCTAAATGGAAGATTTTCTCCACTTAAAAATAAATATTCATATTAGCTTGTGATTTCAGCTTAATTGTACTGGATTACTGATTATTTCTGCTTTAAGTTATATGCACGATAGCTCCTGAAACTCTGGTCAATGAGCAAAGAGCTGATGGGGAAAACCAGCAGTTCTGACATTGCCAGTGTTGGCGCATGGCCAAGTGGTTAAGGCGCTAGTTTTGAAGGTCACTAGCTCGAGCCTGGCTGAGGCTGCGAGTGTGTCCTTGAGCAAGGCACTTAACCACACATTGCTCTGCAACGACACTGGTGCCAGCTGTATGGGTCCTAATGCCCTTCCCTTGGACAACATCGGTGGTGTGGAGAGGGGAGACTTGCAACGTGGGCAACTGCTGGTCTTCCATACAACCTTGCCCAGGCCTGCTCCCTGGAAACTTTCCAAGGCGCAAATCCATGGTCTCATGAGACTAACGGATGCCTATTATTATTATATGACATTGCCACAATATGACATGTGATTTCAATCAATTTTCCCTTGCAAATTTATAATACTTTTAGGAGGATGAGTGGATGTGAACAGGCAAGATTTACAAATTACTGCTTAGATCAGGGTTGAATATCTTGTAATTTGCATTTCTCACATTTTGAAATGAGAGTAGTGCACTGATTGATTGAATTCTTGTATGGCCATTTGTAGCATTGTTGGTATCTTTAATTATATATAATTGGTAAGGAATAAAAAGAAATCTTGATGCATTGAATTTAGTCATCCGTTAGTTGAACACTTCCTCTGGAGATGTAGTCACTTAAGGTGGCAGTTGCTGCTCCTAAAAGGGCAGTTGTATGGTTGCAGTCGAGCTCTTTCACTTACAAGTACACAGAAAGTTAGCTGTGGAATCTTACAGCACGGTAAGAGACCATTCAGTGTCATTCAATATTATGCAGTCTCTTAGAAACAGCTATCCAAGGAACCAGAGTGCCTTGCTTGCAATGTACTATACTTGAAGTCCTTCAGTATAAAATACCACAATATGAACCACTCAGGAAGAGGGAATTGGGAAATTGTTAATTGTACTGTCATGCCAGAGAGAACCATTTAATGATTTTGAGAATGCTGCAATCTTATCTGACTATAAGATCTAATTGAAGAACCAGTTGCTTTAATTGATATTGGTCTTTAAATTGAAAATCATTAGAAAAAAAATGTTTACGTGCTTTTTGGCATTCTCAAAAAGAGTATAAAATTCATCAAGTAAAATTGTGTTCAGAATTGTGAATGTGAAATGACACAAGCCTTGTGTTTTAAACTATAACATATTGAATGTTAGTATTTGCAGTGAAATTGAGAACAGAAAAAAATCGAGATTCTTCTCTTTTCTCTTCCACTAACATTCTATGCAAAACCATAAACCTTGTTTATCTTTTTGCCTTCAGGATAAACGTGGGACATCAGAATTAGAAGAGATCATGAAACGGAGGCAAGAAAAACTCAGTGCTGCTGGCTGTGACTCTGGAGTGGAATCTTTTGATGAAGGAAACAGCCATTCATGAAACGTTATGATGATAGTTTTTTGCATTCTAGGAAGTGACTGAGAGATTATCTAACTTTTTTTCTGAAATTATGCACAGAATGCACAAATTGGAGGAACAGGGAAGTACATCTCCCCAAAGGACAAATGTTTACTATTATGGCACAGTACAGAATTATGTAAAAATTTGTAATTCTTAAAATTCAGTGGATCTCTTGCAATCTTAATGTTGATTGCATTCTTTGAATATAATTTAATATTCTGCTTGGTTTATTATGCAGTGAATGAGGTATGTAATGTTCTGTTGTAGAATGATAAAAGGGAATAGGATTGAGTGTTTGAGTCACTGTTGTCTGCCAGTTTTAATTTCAGAAGATTAATTTTGGTATGAAGCACTTAAATGGTTTTTCTATGATTGGCATTTAATGTAAAAATACCAAAATGTCATTGTAGATGTCACTGATTTAATAAAGCAGTTTCTTTATCTTATTAAATACACTATTGTGATCTAAAAGCTTGACCAGAAAGTTGCATTAAACACTGAGCTACTTTGCTACTGTACTTGGTGTGAAACCTTTTAGAGCAGAAGTGAACAACTAGCAACACTACCCCACCCCAGAAATCTATGTAATGTTTTATTGATGTTACACATAGCCACTAAAAGATTTCACATGCAAGTTGTCTTTTTCACTGTCTGAACTTTAAATTTTGTTATCTTGCTGTAATTTTATGAAAACATGCTGAATTGAGAATGTTGTACATTTGAGAACTTAAATCCATTTAGAAGGATTTGATATTGTATTTGTATAGTTTCATGGTGCCTTTTCCATACAATTAAGCTATAATTCTGCAATAAATGGTATATACTGCTACGTTCCTTACTGTTCATTTAATATTAAGCATTTATCTCCCACAGCAACACAATGTCTCTGTAATGTATAGGTTTCTCCTTAAATCTTCTTCTCTGCTCCTTTACCTAGCATATTTTAATGATCGTCATTTGGATTATCTGACTTTCTGTCCGTCCCATGTCTCATTTTATTTAACTCTTTATGCTTTTCCCATTTGAACTTGCCAGTTCTTTAGGTTTAAATGGGAAAGTACAGTGCCTAAAAAGCTCAATATTAAGGCCATCATTGTTTAGAATATGCATCAGTTATGGCAGCTCCTCTCTTCCCTCCGAAGCAGCAGATGAGTGGCGGTGGGGTAGGTTGATGGTTCTGTAAATGGATGGATTTCAGTTGCTCTGCAGAATTTGGTGGCAGGACCTGATTGCCAATATTTCTATCTGTAGTTCCTGGTCATGGCCCGTTACATTGATGCTGGCAATTTAATGGGTGGACTTGTGAAAAGCCAGAGTTACAGTGCTGTGAATGAGCAAGCTGGGGGAGTGATTGGGAGAGTTCAACTTAAGAGGTAAAATTGAAAGCATCAGGACATGTTTACTGTTTAGTTGTGGGTGAAGTAAGTAAATGGAAAGAATTTATCTCCTAAGCCATATGATCCTTGGTTGGGATGTTATCCAAATCATAGAAATTCTAGCCAACCTGGGCTAAATAAAAATAAAAATAAATCTGAGCTGTTAACCTCATTTAGTATTTAAATCCTAAATCCTAACTATTTAGCAAGGTCAACATTTGATTATTTAACAATAAAAGTTGAATTTTGATGATGAATTGCTGTGCAATATTTTCATCAGGCTCCAAAGACTTTCTTTAAAGAAAACATCTGATAGGTCACTACTCTGGCATTGAGTTTCTACACCTCAAAGAAAGGCAGTATTGTAATTTTCTACAAATTCATTTGTGTCTTTGGACAGTCGACATTTCAGATTGAGACCCTTCATTGTGACCATTGCCCTCCATGAATGCTGCTTGACCTGCTGAGTTCCTCTAGCACAGGGGTTACCAAGGACCTCTCGGTTAATGGTAAGAGTCCAGGCATGAAAAAGTTTGGGAATCCCTGCTGTAGCACTTTGCTTCTCCAGGTTCCAGCTTCTGTAGCCTTTTGTGTCTTTGGGCAGTTGTGAAATGGCAAGTCTTCACATATTCTTGTAACCTATTCACTCACTTGTCAATCAATTATCTCCCTCCCAGCACAGATTCTCTTCCTACCAATTTACATGAGCAACAATTTGCAGTGGCTAATTATGGGTTTCACTTGCTTGGTGTCAGACCTAAACAGCAGTTTAAGAATCAGTCAGTGTTTTGTGGGTTTGGAGGTTGAGACTAGCTCAGGTTTAATATCACCAGCATATTTTGTGAAATTTGTTAACTTACCGGCTACTACAGAGGCTAGTACTCAAGATGGAGCTGACTAATTTTACGACTTTCTGTAGCTTCTTTCAATCCTGAGCCAGAGACTAAGGTGATTTACCAGTCTTATGAAACCCATTAATGGCTTACATTTTTAGTAAACTCCAGCTTTATTTAACAAAATCAACTACAACTTCCTAGCTGCGAGGGAAGAATTTGAAATCACAACTCCAGCTCAGCAGTTCAGATCTTTGGAAGCTGATGTACAATTTATGTACTGTACTGGCATCTTCACTCAGATGTTAAACATCGTTTCTTCAAAAGATGTGGTAATGCTTTTTTGAAATGTGCTATATTTTGATAAATATGTATTCTGCTGTTTTATTTATATTTTATTATTTTCATCTTCCCTTTAGACTGTTTTTGCTTTCCAAATAGGCAGGTATTGCTCTGGAAATCTGGATATTTGCCATGTGTCCAATATTTCTGAAGAAATGGGAAAGATGAGATGAGTAATTTAATTAATTCAGTTTTTAGAATTCATAGCTGGCAATAAATTTGGTGAGGATTTAATAACTGCTCACTTGATTTTCATAAGTCATCTGATAAAGTAGCCGAGTTGTGGTCTATTAGATTCAAATTTATCTATGTGGCAGCTGAGTTAAAATGCCTGGGGTAAAGTGTGTAGTTTTGCAGGAGATTTGAAAGTGTTACTGCTCAGAGGAGTGTTCACTGTAGCACATTCGAGAGGAAAAATGTGGAAATGACTTTTCTACTTGATGAGTAGCAATTCAACTAATACATTTTCTGAAAGTTTAAATGCAGATGTAAGTTTAATAAAACAAAGGTTGTATGATACGAGAGTAAAGAAACTGATTTGGTACTGTTAATTATGAACTTTGTATTTACACAGTGCACCTTGTATTGTATTTAATATTCACACAACCTCTTATGGTTCCAGAAACATGCTACAGAGTCAGGAAAGCTCACCAATGCTGCTACTTTCTGAGGAGACTAAAGAGAGCTGAACTTTGCACATCTGTCCTCACGCCATTCTATGAATGTGCAGTAGAGAGCATCCTAACAAACTGCATCACTGCTTGGTTAGGAAATTGCACTGTGGTGGAAAGGGAAGCTCTACAATGGTTAGTCAAACTGCCCAACACACCACTGACACCAGCCTACTACCAGCAAGGACATATATACGGAAAGGTGCTGGAAAAGGGCCAGTAACATCATGATGGACTGTTTGTCCCACTCCCATCAGGGAGGTGGCTACATAGCATCCACGCCAGGACCACCAGTCTCAAAAACAAAGGTTGTATGATCAGAAACACATGTATCTAGGAATCTGCCTATGAAACTTGCATCATCAGCAGGACAACCCAATTTTCTACTCTGAAGGTCAAAAAGAGGTCCATCCCCATAAAATTCCATTAGTCTGGACACCAGTTCTGGACATTGTTGGTGGTGGACTTGTAAATTTTCTGGTCCTTCCAATGTTATGTTGTTAATACTTAAACTTTTAATTCATTTAAAAATGCATTGTAATAATGCTTATTAAGTTTAGGGAGTGTGACAAACGTTACTCAGCAAGCTGGATACTGAACCATCCAGCTTTCTGAAATGGGTTTAATGCATGCTGTGATACAAATTTACAGATAACAAGAAGATTGGAGATTGTGTAGACTAAAGGGCTTTTATGTCTTAGAGCCATACCATTAATGGAGGGCTCCATGAACCCCTAGGAGGACTATCAGGAGATACAACAGAATAAAGATCAATACAAATAGGGGTATAGAAATGTCGGATGGAGTTTAATATGATCTTGTGAGGTGTTGCACTTCGGGAGGCCAAATGTAAGGGTTTAGAATAGTTAATGTCAAGACCTTTATAGCATTAGGGTACAGAGGGATCTTGGGGTCTAAGTTCCCTGTAAGTTGCCATGCATGTAGATCGGGTGATACAGAACTCAACTGACATGCTTGCCTTTATTGGTTAGGGCAATGAGTATGAGAAAGGAAGTCACATCGTAGTTAGACAAAACACAATCGAGAAAATCTGCAGATGCTGGGATTCTGAGCATCTGACCTGCTGAGTTCCTCCAGCACTTTGTGTGTGTTGCAGTTACATAAAACTTTGGTTAGCTACCACTTGTGTGCAGTCTGGTAGCCCCATTACAGGAAGGATGTAAAAGCTTTGGAAAGAGTGCAGAGAGGATGCTGCATAGATTATATGGTATCTGGTATGAGGTATAAGGAGAGGTTGCACAAACTTGATTTGTTTTCTGTGGAATGTTGGAAGCTGGGGGGGGGGGAGGAGACTAGATATATTGAAAACCTACAGCACGATACAGGCCCTTCAGCCCACAAAACTGTGCTGAACATGTCCCTACCTTAGAACTACCTAGGCTTTACTCATAGCCCTCTATTTTTCTAAGCTCCATGTAGCCATCCAAGAGTCTCTTAAAAGACTCTATCCTTTCTGCCTCCAGCAGCCCATTCCATGCACTCACCACTCTATGCGTCAAAAAAACTTACCCCTGACATCTCCTCTGTACCTATTTCCAAGCACCTTAAAACCATGCCCTCTCATGCTAGCCATTTCAGCCCTGGGGAAAAGCTTCTGACTATCCACACCATCAATGCCTCTCATTATCTTGAACACCTCTATCAGATCACCTCTCATCCTCCATCGCTCCAAGGAGAAAAGGCTGAGTTCACTCAACCTATTCTCATAAGGCATGCTCCCCAATCCAGGCAACATCCTTGTAAATCTCCTCTGCACCCTTTTTATAGTTTCCACATCCTTCCTATAGTGAGGGGACCAGAATTGAGCACAGTACTCCAAGTGGAGTCTGACCAGAGTCCTATATAGCTGCAACATTACCTCTCGGCTCTTAAATGCAATCCCACGATTGATGAGGGCCAGTGCACCATATGCCGCCTTAACCAGAGTCAACCCGCGTGGCAGCTTTGAGTGTCCTATGGACTCAGACCCCAAGATCACTCTGATCCTCCACACTGCCAAGAGTCTTACCATTAATGCTATATTCTGCTATCATATTTGACCGACCAAAGTGAACCACCCCACACTTATCTAGGTTAACCTCCATCTGCCACATCTCAGCCCAGTTTTGCATCCTATCAATGTCCTATTGTAACCTCTGACAGCCTTCCACACTATCCACAATGCCCCCAACCTTTGTGTCATCAGCAAATTTACTAACCCACCCCTCCACTTTCCTCATCTAGGTCATTTATAAAAATCACAAAGAGTAGGGGTCCCAGAACAGATCCCTGAGGCACACTACTGGTCACTGGCCTCCATGCAGAATATGACCTGTCTACAATCACTCTTTGCCTTCTGTGGGCAAGCCAGTTCTGGATCATCAAAGCAATTTCCCCTTGGATCCCATGCCTCCTTACTTTCTCAATAGTCCTTGCATGGGGTACCTTTTCAAATGCCTTGCTGAAATCCATATATACTACATCTACGGCTCTACCTTCATCAATGTGTTAGTCACATACTCAAAAAATTCAATCAGGCCTGTAAGGCACGACCTGCTTTCGACAAAGCCATGCTATTCCTAATCATATAATGCCTGTCCAAATGTTCATAAATCCTGCCTCTCAGGATCTTCTCCATCAACCTACCAACCACTGAAGTAAGACTCACTGGCCTATAATTTCCTGGGCTTTCCCTACTCCCTTTCTTGAACCCTCCAATCCTCTGGAACCTCTCCCATCTTCATTGATGATGCAAAGATCATTGCCAGAGGCTCAGCAATCTTCTTCACTTCCCACGGCAGCCTGGGGTACATCCCGTCTGGTCCCGGTGACTTATCCAACTTGATGCTTTCCAAAAGCTCCAGTACATCCTCTTCCTTAATATCTACATGCTCAGTCCACTGCAAGTCATCCCTTCAATCACCAAGATCCTTTTCCATAGTGAATACTGAAGCAAAGTATTCATTAAGTACCTCTGCTATTTCCTCCAGTTCCATACACACTTTTACACTGTCACACTTGATTGGTCCTATTCTTTCACGACTTAGCCTCTTGCTCTTCACATGCTTGTAGAATACCTTGGGGTTTTCCTTAATCCTGTCTGCCAAGGCCTTCTCATGGCCCCTTCTGGCTCTCCTAACTTCATTCTTAAGCTCCTTCCTGCTAGCCTTATAATCTTCTAGACCTCTATCATTACCTAGTTTTTTTTTTAACCTTTCATAAGCTCTTTTTTTCTTGACTAAATTTACAACAGCCTTTGTACACCAGGGATCATGTACCCTACCATCCTTTCCATGTCTCATCGGAATGTACCTACTCAGAACCCTACGCAAATATCCCCGATTTCTTCCGTAGGTTTCCCTGAGAATATCTGTTTCCAATTTATGCTTCTAAGTTCCTGCCTGATAGCCTCATATTTCTCCTTACTCCAATAAAACGTTTCCCTAACTTGTCTGTTCCTATCCCTCTCCAATGCTATAGTAAAGGAGATAGAATTGTGATCACTATCTCCAAAATTCTCTCCCACTGAGAGACCTGAAACCTGACCAGGTTCCTTTCCCAATACCAGATCAAGTACAGCTTCTCCTCTTGTAGGCTTATCTACATTTTGTGTCAAGAAACCCTCCTGAACACACCTAACAAATTCTACCCCATCTAAACCCCTCTAGGGAGATGCCAATCAATATTTGGGAAATTAAAATCTCCCACCACCACAACCTTGTTATTACTCCTTTCCAGAATCTGTCTCCCGTGGGCAAACCATCCTTTTTGTACAAGTTTACAAAATTATGAAAGGCAAAAATAAATGAACTGTTTTCTCCTGGTAGAAATGTCAAGTACTAGAGGACAGGCATTTAAAATTAGGGGTAAGTGAGAGTTGAAAAATGAAGTGTGGATCCAGGTCTTAAGAGTGGTCGATGTCTGGAATGCAGCAGTGGGGAAAGCAGGTACATTAAAGGCATCAAAGAGGCTTTTAGAGAAACAAATGGATTTACATGGAATGAAAGGATATGGATCATGTACAGGCAGAAGAGAATTCTGTTTGGTAAAGGCATTGTGGGCTGAAGAGCTATTTCCTGTGCTGTACTATGCTATGTTCCAAATTTGGAGACAAATTAAACACTCTTGTTTTTTTTTCTTGCCAGTCAAAGAAAATTTTAATAAATGATCTTTGCCCAAATTATTTAAAGCAATTCACAAGACAGTGCAAATTAGTGATTTATTATCACTGAGATGTTGTATCAATTGGTGCATTCCAAGTACAAGTACAATTCAAGGCTGAAAAATCTACACTACAGCAAGCCACCAAAAAAATTGGGAAACAATATAATACAAATATTTCATGTATAAATATGATTTATTACCAATGGTATAAAAGTCAGTAATGATTGAACAAGTGTTACACCTTTTCACAAATCTGCATTTATACCCAGCACATTAGAAAGCTGTACGTATATTTCTGGTAAGACTGTCTTTCTTATTTTAGCTTTAAGTATTTAGTAGATACTTGTTATTTTGATAATATGTTTCTCTAATATGTCCCAGGTTTGCAGGTGTGAACGAATTACTCCTTTTACCTCAATGAAAACTTAAACAACACAAAGTTTGTGTGGGCAGGGCACTGTTTGGCAATAATTCAACCAAAATTTGGGCAGAGTTTATTTGGAATTTAAACATTTGCCTTACTTTCTTTGACAGTTGTTCCTAATATATTTTAAAATATTTTAGTTTAAAAGGTCAGCTAGAAACATTACCTATTTCTCACTGCATAAATGATGCCATATCTGTTCAGCATTTGCAGCTTTTTATTTTCTGTTCAGATCTCCATTTTTTTTGCATAACTTGTTGGACTCTAACCCTCAGGGTTTAAGGCAAGTAATTTCTCATCGTGTAATACCCAATGATTTGTAATGTGTGATAAATCTGATTTTACTAACAAGTTCCTTAGCCCTTTTTATGAGTTTTAATTTACTTCAAAGATGCTGCGAATCTTTTCTTTAAAATAGTCCTGGAAAAGTACAGGTACTTAAGCCTACCATAACCCACAACTTGTATCTTCATGGTTGTAGTTTGAGATAGCAGGCAGTTGCTCGGAGTAAACTTTATGCTTGGCTCTCCTGGTAATGATTTTGCTTTTGGGCTGGGGTGGAATGTAAATTTTCAGTCACAAATTGCTAGCTGAAATCTTTTTTTAAAATACCTGAAGGGTTGAGAGGTGGAATTGCATCTTTTGATTCTGAGATACATCCTGCGGATGTGCTGCGACACATCATCAGTGATGTAACTTGGGGTAGTTGGGTGTTTCGAGTCTTTCAATATCATACACCCTCGCCCAGGCGACCCAGCCAGGGTTGATCAGACCCCAGCTTGTGTCCCAGCAACACTGGGCCACTGATCACCCCTCCTGATCCATAGCCGTCTGAGGGCTCTCTCAGCGGCCTCTGTGATGGTCCTGATCGCTTTCCTCTTACCAGCCCCAGTGATGCCAAGTAGGGTGTAGACCCTGCAGGCTGGCAAAACCCCTGCACCCCACTTCGATGGGCTCGCAGCCCTGCCTCCAGCACTGCTCCACCAGCTCCTAGTATGGCCTGCTTCCGCTCATTTGCCTCCTCAATGCGGTCCTCCCAGGGAACTGTCAACTCGAGGAGGACAACCTGCTTCGGGAACACTGAAGAAAGGACCACATCCGGCCTCAGTGAAGTTGGTCGGGAAACTTCAGCTGCCTCCCCAGGTCAACATGAAGCAGCCAGTCTGCTGCAGTGCTAAGCAGGCCCGATGATGCTGGTCTGGGCTGACGTAGGGGCTGTGCTCCGGCTCTGACCACTCTGTTTGCTGGTGGTCATGACCATCGCAATGCCCTCTGCCACTGGCTTCAGCACCTGGTCATGACACCACCGGTAGCGACCTTCTCCCAAGGCTTTAGGGCGGCTGCTAAGGATGTGCTCCAGTGATCCTCTTCCTGGACAGAAAGGACATGCTGGTGTATTGCTCTTGCCCCAGACATGGAGGTTTGCAGGGCTTGGCAAGACATCATAGACAGCCTGGATCATAAACTTAATGCACTGGGGTTCTGCCTGCCAGATGTCAGACCAGGTTTTCCGCTCCACCGCACCTTCCCATGCTCCCTGCGGTTGCATGCCCACCATCCTGCTATTCCTCTCCTCTTCAATGCCAATCCACACTTCCTCCAGGACTAGTTGTTGTCTGTCCTTGCCTTTGGCCTTGTCATAGTGAGGTTGTGAAACAGAGCCCAGCCCTGCTCGCCCAGTTGACAATGTCCCCACCAGAGCCCTGTGTATCAGCCAGGACTCTGCTACCACCAGCCCTTCCTGTGCCTTCCACTTCCTGCCCATCTGTACCTGGATGCCTGCTGCTGCTATTTTAGCGTCCTTGGAATCCCTGTACTGCAGCACCTCTCTTGTGTGGGAAACCCTGAACTCCTCGTCCAGGCTGCTGAAGGGAAGTTGCAGATTATTGCACCTTCTGTACAGTGCTGCGCCGCTCAGACTACGAGGTAGGCCCAGCCACCTTCGAAGGTAGTTACTGACCTTCTTCTCCAGCAACTCCACAGTTGTCACAGGCACCTCGTATACTAGTAATGGCCATTGGATTCAGGGTAGGATGCCATACTGGTAAATCCAGGCTTTGAACCTTCCAGGTAGGCCTGACTTGTCCACCAGCTCTCAAGCGCCTTGGAAGCTGATCGGACAGCAGCTGCACTCTGAGCCTACAGTCCAAGACCTTCCCCAAGCTCTTGACTGGCTTCTCGGTGATAGATGGAATTGTAGTGCCATCCAAGGTAAAACAAAACTTGTCCACCACTTTTCCTTTCTTCAACACCAGGGACCTGGATTCAGCTGGTTTGAAGCTCATCCTTGCCCATATAATGAGCTTTTCCAGGCCCTGGAGGATCCACCTGCTGCCAGGAACTGATGCTGTCGTGACAATGAGGTCATCTATAAAAGATCTGATTGGGGGCTACTGAACACCAGACTTGGTCAGCAGACCTCAACGCTCTGCCTCAGCTGCCTTGACTATCGTATTCATGACAAGGGCAAAGAGAGTAACGGAGATTGTGCACCGTTATAATCCCCTTCTCCAGCCTATGCCAGCCTGATGTCATAGCTCCAGAAGTAACTCTCAGTCTGAAGTTCCCATAGTAGTTCATGATGAGCTCCCTGACCTTTCTGGGAACATGGTGTTGATCCAGTGTAATCTCCACCAGCTTGTGGGGTACTGACCGATTTGCATTGGATTTTTATGGTAGGCTTAAGTACCTGTACTTTTCCAGGACTATTTTTACCCAACATGTATACCCATACACATTTTTATTTATTTATTTTTTGCTCTTGGCGTCCTGAAAACTGTGGAGCTCCAATTGTACATGCGCACACCTTGCGACTTCTCTCCACTCCTTTTAGTGCCAGGAAATTTTGAGTGTGCTAAAGTTACAATTAGTCATTTTTGCAATTAAATCTGCCACATGAAAATGAATTTTACTCATCTGCGACACAACAAAAACTGCCAGACACATTAATGTATTACACAACATCAATATTAAACAGCCTGTGCATTTTTGAGGAATACTTATTAGATCTGCCAAAAATGACAAATCTTCCTATTCCCAGCTCTACCTTCAATGCAAACATTTTCTATTGTACTTGTACAATCTTTAAATGTCATCTTCATTAATCCCTCGCAGTATTATTTAAAATCCTTTTTTTGGTTTGTAAAAAAAAATGGCTAGACGATTCCAGGAAATGGAGTTTTAGTGGAGATCTTGTGCAGTCATGGAACAAGAGCAATGAAATGCAATATGCTTCATTCTTCCTTTCCTTCCTCATGCAGATGTCACTTGTACCTACTTTAAACCTTTCCCAATGAGGTTGGTCCCACACTGAATTTTCATTGGTGGAAACAGTTCAAAGACACTACAGGTACTTTAAGGCATTGTTCCAGAGCATTTGTTTTCACATGTTTAATCTTTCCCTTGCTAGGAGTCATCCTCTGGTCAGATCAAAGCACAGGATATCCAAAACTCAGGAAAAGAACTGTACTGTAAGGTTTTGTATCTGAAACACAATGAAAACTGCTTGATGAAGTGGGTTGACATTACAAGTACTAAAAGCTTTAACCAGGGAGCTAACTATTAAATTTCTTCAATTTAGAAATTCCTTATTACTAGTGAACTATCTAATTTATTATGCAATTATAAAGATTTGTTTAAAAACATGTTTGCATTTGAGATAATTTTGAGTGTCCTTCAGAGAAACACAAGCACTTTTACAGGATTTTTTAAAGTTCAATCTTAATTGCATTGAGTTACTGTGGGAGAAAACAGAGTTGAACAGTTTTAGCATACTGTCATTTTACCATCAACTATTACAATAGCAAAGCATTCTCACCCTGCAAGTCTCATAACTGGGATGGTCTAGAATTCTCATAAATCACATCACTGCTATTGTACTGTTGCTTTCTCTTTTTCCACATCAGCTGCACACAACGGTGAATGAAAACATACTGCTCCTAGAAAAAACACAAGACAGATCACCAAAAAAATAATGTGGAGCACATAAGGGTAGAGTAATGTTCACTTCTTCTCAATATCACGATTTGCATAGAATTCTTTACACTTGTGCAAATTTCCTGATGTGATTTTTCTTTTTGGGGAACTCCCCGGATTCTTTCTCATTTCTCCTTTGCCTATCAAAATTACTTTTGTAACATCCTGTTACTCTGCTATTGCCTACTCCTGTATCTCAGAAACAAGCATTTGACTTAGCTGGACATTTCAGTATACATGGAGAATGGAATGTTAGATAAGAATTTCCAAAAGCAGTTATGTATCAGTAACAGTACATTTAATAATACAGGATAAGATGACAATTCACAAATAATTTTGTAATTACACTTTTTCCAACGAAATTGTGCTTTTTTTAACCCAACTAAACAAATAGTTCCATTGCTGTCTTACAATATTGATGCATGCTGATATCAAAACTCTGTCACCTACCTCTGTCTGAACCATTGATGTTCTGTAAGTTCGCATCTCAGCCACCAAGCCCAGAATATCTACATACTCGTGCTCTTGAATGTGCTGCATAAGGCGATCGAGAGCTATAAAGGTTCCCGTTCTTCCCACTCCAGCACTAAACACATCAAAAGTACATGACAGCTGGTTTTGTCTGGAAGTATTTAACTAGACATTGAGTAATCATGGGTAATTACTGCTCTGGCTTCAGACAATACATTTGTTCTCAAAACAATGTGTCTGTTAAAATACTATGCATTTCTTGAAGTTATACAATGTGAAAGAGTTTGTTAATTGTAGGAATAAAGTACCTATTGATTGGCTGGAGAGGATGCAATAGCTTAATAAAGGGCTCTCCATGTAACCATGCGGAGATATGGCATGGAAACAGCCCTTCGGTTTACCAAGTCTGTATTAACCCTCAGCCACTCATTCACAGTAATCCCACAATAATCCCTTTCAACATTTTTTATAAAAATGATAGCACCAATGCAGCTCAAAGTGTTCATCTCTGAGCAAAGACAATATTGTTTAAGATAATATCTTGAGAGGTATTCAGATTTGCATGGGAACTTTGATAGTTCATGAAACTTTACTCTAGAAAAATGACAGAAACTAGATATCATGAATGAGTAAGAGAGAATTTCTGTTTAATGAGCAAGTTGTAATGCTCTAATTACTGTCACTAGTTTTAGCATAATGCCTTCAAATTCTTCAAATCCTTTTAATATGCCTTTTTTTAAAAAAAAAATCCTTTCCTTTCTGATCACTGTTTAATGTACCCTACATTGTTTAGCCTTGGATAATCTTGGATGTTGATTAATCAATATTAGCATGACTAGACAGCGGCTATAGTTTATTAGGAGTTTGAAGCGATTTGGCATGTCAACAAATACACACAAAAATGTGGAGAGCATTCTGACAGGCTGCATCACTGTCTGGTATGGAGAGGCTACTGCACAGAACCGAAAGGGGCTGCAGAAGGTTGTAAATCTAGTCAGCTCTATCTTGGGCACAAGCCTACAAAGTACCCAGGACATCTTTAGGGAGCGGTGTCTCAGGAAGGCAGCATCCATTATTAAGGACCTCCAGCACCCAGGGCAAGCCCTTTTCTCACTGTTAGCATCAGGTAGGAGATACAGAAGCCTGAAGGCACACACTCAGCGATTCAGGAACAGCTTCTTCCCCTCTGTCATCAGATTCCAGAATGGACTTTGAAGCCTTGGACACGACCTCATTTTTTTAATATACAGTATTTCTGTTTTTACACAGTTTTAAAAAAACTATTCAAAATGTAATTGACTTGCTTATTATTATGTTTTATATATTTATTATTTATTTTTTTCCCTCTCTCTCTCTCTCTCTCTCTGCTAGATTATGCTGCTAAGTTAACAAATTTCACGTCACTTGCCGGTGATAATAAAACTTGATTCTGATTCTGACTGCGATAGCCCCGCCTGCAGTGCTGTTCCACTGAACTTCAGCACTGGACCATCCTAACAATAATAATTTAGACATGTAGCCTTTTCAGAGATCAGAATCTAAGAATGCAAACAACCCTCTAAACCTTTAAATACTGATCAACAATGACAGAATATTAGACTCAAGGGATAAAGATGTATAGGTTTAGAAACAAATGCTTGCATGTATCAAGTTTAAATGCACACTTCCCTTGTTATCTACTGAGGTTTGCATGAGCTGTAGTTAGTTGTTCCCTTTCAAATATATGGAGCTTCAAGTTTCTATAATATACTGTTGAATTAATTCCGCTTTTCTGTCTCTTTACCCTGTGCTAACTAACCTGACAGGAACAGTAAACCCTGGGCTGCATCACATAATAAATCTTCTAAAATCCATCACTGCTAACCATTTCCCTCCCACCCCCTTGCAAAGGTGTATTCCTAAGAATAGAACAGGACATTGAATATGAATAGAGTTGGGGGTGCGGGGGGGGGTGAGATATGGTTAACAAAGTTTTGAAGAAGTTAATTTCAGGAACAGAAATTGTTCAGAATAAAGAATGTGTTCAGCTAATTAACTGGCCGCCTTTTTACGTCTGAATTAGATAGGTATCTAAAACATTTTTCTTTACATTATAATATGCCGAGCAGGTGGGCAATATAATTAAGTTGCATTAATTGTTCAGAAAGCTGGCATTTGAATGGAGCTGAATTAGCACTTCGAATGTTAGAAAATTCCATTTTGAATTACTGTTTGCTGCTTTGGAGTTTGAACATCAAGTTCCAGCTGTACAAGATATTAGTGAGACCATACTTGGAATACCATGAGCAGTTCTGGTTACTTAGCTAGAGGAAGGATGTGACTAAGCCGGAAAAGGTGCAGAAAAGTTTCATAAGAAAGTTACTGAGGTTAGAGAGCTTGATTTACTAGGTAGGCTGGGTCTTATTTTTCCCTGGAATGTATGAAGTTCATAATCAGAGGTTTTACAAAATCCTGCAATGCATAAATAAGGCATATGATCACTTTCCACCTCCCTCCTCAGAGGAGGAAGGCCTACAACTATAGGGATCCTCCCCCATACGAGGGGATGGTGAGTATATGGAATGAGCTGCCAGAAGAAGTGGTGGAGGCCGATACAATTGAACGTCCAACTTGGTTAGCATGGACTAATTGGGCCACAGGGTCTGCCTACCTGCAGTACAACTCTCCATATGGCAAAGGATGTGATCATTGTAAACTTAATTTTGTTTTTCAAGTAATCTGAGACATTTGGGTACAGTAAAGAAAGCATTTGTGGTACTAATTTTGAATAATCAGTGAAGGTGATTCAGTCCAATAGAACATGATCATAATAAAAAGAACACACTTACCTACAATGAACAATTAGAGGTCCGGGTCTCTCCACTGTTTGCTGCCGGACCAACTGGACAAAATGTAAGATGGTCTCAGCTGCATCTGCTGTGGGGACACCATGATCAGGCCATGCCATGTAATTATAGTGAACCACTTTCCGAACCTCATCTGCCTAAACAGAAGGCACATTGGAGGACAACATCAGTCCAATCTAAACAAGCAGAATAAACTGCACTCAGAACAAGCTTCTACCTCCCTTTCCATGCCTCCATGGTGTTCCAGATTCATGGAGGGGAGCAGGTGGAATAGGAGTGATATTCATGAAGAACGTGTGTGTGCTGCCACCTACTGGGAGAATGTAATGAGTCCTGATTCTTACCACCACCGAAAACTGAATCGCAAACTTTAAACAAATGGAGATGCTGGAGTTTATATGTTTTGCTCTAAGAAACTATATGACAATCTATCAACATATCACAGAGCTTGTATCAGTGAGAAGTTCCCAAAGGATAAGTCATCATGAAATTTAATGGAGAACTTGTCTGCTGGGAAATAGATTCGAAGTGCAAGCATAACGCAAAGAACTAAAGGTGTTACACAGCAGTACCCTGGGCTAATAATCTGCTATCCAATTATTCAGAAATCCCAAAAGGTAGTGAATGCTACACTCCTTTCAACTTACCTGGACATATCTTTTTGTATATGATTTTGGGGTGAAAAGGTGAATTATAAGTGTACAAAGATATTTGCTTCAAATAAAATGATCTTTCTTGGTGAATTATAAGTGTACAAAGAAATTAATAGAAATGACATCCATAAAATCTGCTCAACTGGCTCCAATAAGGTCCAGTATAATCATCTGCTATCCAATTGTCGATCTGGCTAACCGGGTGCCGCCTCTGGGATTATCTGGTTAATTTATTATAATACTATGTAACATTTCATAAAAAGTCAATTTAAAGAATGTTGGGGTAGCAAATAGAAGTATTATATTAAGAATAAAAAATGTACCAATCCAGGCCTAAGGCCTTGAAGTAGCTGCGTTATTGGAGTTTGATTGTTGTTCAACAGAAACTACATTCAGTGAGGAGTTTTCTTCCAGCTACTGAAGTGAGACTACGTTCCAGAAGTCTTTATGAGCTACACTCATAATCTTCCCTATTTATTGCTTCAGATGGATGAACTGATTTGTTACCAGGGTTTGTTTTAAGGGATACCAGATGTTCTCATTAATCCAGTATCCAAGCTGCAGTATGTAAATACAGGACAAGGTTTAAAGGTTGGAGCTTTTTCCACTTCCATCTCCATGAAGTTGCTTAACCACCCCCATACCAGCCCCACCCCCCCCCAGCCCAGCAGAGGTAAGACTAATCACTTGTTTGAAAAAGTGACCTCTCACTGTTTCCTTCACATTCTCGGAAGAAAGGAAGGATTTACAGGAAAACTGATACTGGGTAGCTTACATAGCTGACATTGAATTCTCTTATGATCCACTCAGACTGAAGACTATCTTCTGACTCGTCAGACTGCTCCGATTCAAAAACCATTTCGACGGTGATGTCTCCATAGCTGACAGGCTGTTTGTTAAATGGCCAATAATGGTCACATTTTATCTATAAAACACAAATTATTAATGTTACATTTCCATAGTGAATATAACTGTCATTAGCCGATTGTTATATTTAATTCATTTGGAACAAATTTAGAAAGTATTTCAAATACTACATAAAATTTGTAAACACTAATATATTTCTCTTGTATTGAAAGATTTAAAATTGCGCTAGATCGGGGTATGATTTAGAGGTGTTAATGAACATAGAATGAGCACAGGCCCTCACAGACCACTGAGATGGGAAGCAGGATCTAGCATAAATTAGGGAACAGACATGAAAGCTTAAGAATTAATTACATTGCTTATAAAAAGTATTCATTCCCCCTCCCCCCCCCACCCTGTAAGTTTTCATGGTTTGTGTTTTACAACATTGAATCACAGTAGATGTAATTTGGCTTTTTTGACACTGATCGACAGAAAAAGACTCCTTTGGATCAAAGTGAAAACAGATCTCTATAAAGTGATCCAAATTAATTACAAATATAAAACCAAAATAATTGATTGTGAAAGTATTCACCCCCTTTAATATGACACACCAAATCATCACGGGTTCAGAACACTGGTTTTAGAAGTCACATAATTAGCTAAGTGGAGATCACCTGTGTGCAGTCACGGTGTTTCAACTGATTGTAGTAAAAATACTTCTGTATCTGGAAGGTCCAACTGCTGGTGAGTCAGTATCCAGGCAAAAACTACACCGTGAAGACAAAAAAAAACAACTCCAAGCAACTGTGCAAAAAGGTTATTGAAAAGCACAAGTCAGGAGATGGATGCAAGAAAATTTCCAAGTCACTGAATATCCCTTGGAGTACAGTTAAGTCAATCATCAAGAAATGAAAAGAATATGGCACAGCTGTAAATCTGCCTCTACCAGGCTGTCCTCAAAAACTGAGTAACCATGCAAGAAGGGGATGAGTGAGAAAGGCCACCAAGAGACCTATGACAACTCTGGAGGAGTTATGAGCTTCAGTAGGCAGTTTTGTAAAGAAGAATGGAGAAAAATAGTGATGTCCAGCTGTGCAAAGCTGGTAGAGACCTATCCACACAGACTCAAGGCTGTAAATGCTGCTCAAGGTGCATCTACTAAATACTGATTTGAAAGGGGTGAGTAAATTATTATGCAATCAATTATTTTGTGTTTAATAATTGTCATAAATTTAGACCAATTTGTTTTCACTTTGACATGGAAGAGTCTTTTCTGTTGATCAGTGTCAGAAAAGGCAAATTAAACCACCGTGATTCAATGTTGTAAAACAATAAAACACGCAAACTTCCAAGGAGGGTGAATACTTTTTATAGGCACTGTATGTCAGATTTTCAGGAATACGCTTTTTGTTTTAGGGGCATGATAGTCCTAGGGCTAAGTATTGTGATTTACATATCCATTTACAGATACATACAGCTTTACTACTGCAAATTCTATTGCCAGCATAAATGTAGTTACTGGTAGACTGTACAATTGGGATACAACTATCTGATGCTTTGTTCAACAGGAACTTACCCGTCTCCTCTCATTACATTGTGTGAGCATAACAATGATGCCCGACTTCTGTTGAATTACCATCTTCCAAAAATCATTTCTTGTCTCTGCCAAGGGTCCTTGTGTTGCAATATACTCTCGGGTAGAATTAAATCCCTGAGGAAAGAGAATGATACCCATCCTGTCTGTCCAAAATTATTATGAGCATTACAATAATTGTCACTGAATTTGTTTCTCATTTCAGTAATCATAAAAGTTGGCCCTTCCACTTCATGAAATTTAATTTTTTCCCATTTGTTTTTTTCCCCCACTCTTGAGACAATTATCTCCCTTAGTCATGCTTCAGTTG
Organism: Mobula hypostoma; assembly: GCF_963921235.1. NCBI lineage: Eukaryota > Metazoa > Chordata > Chondrichthyes > Myliobatiformes > Myliobatidae > Mobula > Mobula hypostoma. The sequence goes on from NC_086116.1 coordinate 15,309,446, forward strand.
TCAGAATATTTCAAACTTGACCTTCTGCTGACTAGTTATAACAGTCTTAATCTTCCAGTCGAAATACTCAGATACAAATGTTATTGTACTATAAAAGATTTATGCTTGCGCTGACTGATTTGTTGAAAGACCACCACCGGTTCTCAGCATTGTCAGAAGCTCACCTCTCTCTTGCATTATGTATGACTCCTTAAACAACCAAAATTCCTGTCTTCATTTTCAAAATTCCTGGACTTTTCCCTTATATCCCTGCTGCTGCTCTTTAAGATGTTCCTCCAAAACCTATGTCTCACACCAAGCTTTGTTCACCTGACTTAATATGACTTTATAAGTAACCAGTGGGCTATTTTTACAGACATTTAAGTTAATTTTGTCCATTAGTCCGAAAAGCACAAAAAATGGTCGATATAGTAAATTTGCATCTCGAGTATTTGTAATAAATGGCATCAAAAGTATATGAGACCGATAAAAATAAATACTAAAAGTGGACAGAAGAAACTATTTCTGGTGCTCATTGGACAAAATGTATATACTGCATGCACATCAGAATTCTGCATTTAATAATATTATAGGAGCCCCTATATACATAGGGGTGTTCATAGTCGAGTATCCTTAACTCTGGCCTGTCTGTATTTGTATTGCTTCAGACTGTGCTTGATAAAACTCCTGTGAGGCACTTTAAGGATATTTTAGGTACTAAGTAACTCCACCTTGTTACAGTTAGCCATGGTGTGGCAGACTGTGAAAGGGAAAAATCTATCAACTTTCCTCTCCTGAATATGGACTTGTGGTTTTTGGAAGAGGGCATTTTGTTAATATACTCAAGGCCAAATAGTCTACCACTGCAGTATAGATTACAATGAAAACCTAATAATTTTAAGAACATATGAAAAGAAATATGAATAAGCCATCTGGCCCATCTCTGCCATACATTAAGATCATGGCTGATTCATTTGTGGACTTAGCTCCACCTTTCTGCCTTCTCCCACCCCCCACCCCCCATCATTATCTTTAATTTCCCTACTTTATACAAAAAATCTAACTGAGTCTTCAGAATATTTTATGTGGTAGCCTCAACTGCTGCCCGGGGCAGAGAATTCCACAGATCCACTCCTCTCTGGGGGAAGAAGTGGTACTCCTCATCTCCATCCTAAAGCTACTCCTCTGTATCTTGAGGCTATGCCCCCTTGTTCTAGTCTCATCTACCAAAAGAAAAGAAATTTCATGCCTATATCTTATCTATCCCTTTCTTAATTTTACATGTTTCTATAAGACCTACTCTCATTCTTCTGAATTCTAGTGAGTATAACTCCATCTCCAGAATCAACCTGGTGAACCTCTGTACTGCCTCCAAATCTAGTATATCTTTCCTCAAGTAAGGAGATCAGAACTGTATGAAGTACTCCAAGTGTGGTCTCACCAGTACCCTGTGCAGCTGCACTATGCCGTCCCTGCTCTTGCACTCAATCCCTGTCATAATGAAGGCCAACACTGCATTTGCCATCTTGAAAACCTGTAAACTAACCTTCTGCAATTCATGCACAAGTGCACCCAAGTCCCTCTGCACAACAGCGAGCTGAAGTCTTTCACCGTTTAAATCATAATCTGATCTTCTGCACAATTTGCTTTTCCACTCAGTTTAGTGTCATCAGCAAACTTAGACATGCAACACTTGGTCTCCTCTTCAAGGAAAATTGTGAACAGCCCTGGCCCCTCTGGCACTTTGCTCACTGATTATTAACCAGAGAAACACCAATTTATCCCAACTCTTTGCCTTCTATTGCTTAAGCAATCCTCTATCCATGCTAATGCATTACCCCCAACAATGCATCTTATGGATAAGTCTTTTATGTGGCACCTTATCATGCATCTTCTAGAGATCCAAGTATACAGCATTCACCTGTTTCCCTCTATCCACTATGCTCATTATATCTTCAAAGAACTCCCATAAGGTTGTCAAACAGAACCTGCCCTTCCTGAATCCATGTTGTGTCTGCCTGATGGAACTACTTGTATGCAGGTATCTCAATATTCCATCCTTAACGATAACTTCAAGCATCTTCCCAACTACCCAAAAGTTACTGGCCTTTTGCCTACATCAGTTTGTAAACAGTGGCATGAGAAATACTGTCCTCCAATCCACCAAGACCTTCCCACAGTCAAAATGCAAACTCTTAATCTACATTATTATCTTTTATAATGAATCATTTGGAAATTAATTTGAGGAAGCAAAGTTTGTGTATTTTGACATTGGAGCATCGGCCTTTACTCAGATAAATAAACCATTTGGAGAAGGATTTGCATATCAATTCCAATACCCAACAACCCTGAAAAAGCATTACTTTATTATATAAAGAAGCAATATACATATCACCAAATTAAAAGTTAGGTGATAGATATGAGATGCAGTTTGGCTGTAGCAGACAGTGCACTGCCTTGTGGCATCGCACAATACCAGCATTTCATTGCAACTATAAGACATCATTAGTTGAAAAGGTGATGCTACATCAGAAAATCAATTTGTAAACCCATTGAACCTGAATGAGAAGGGTTATTTAAAGCTTATGGTAGTCCAAATACGTACAGGAACATAATTAGCATTGATGTAGTCTGACTCGTCTTCACACTGCAGAGAAGTTAATTTGACTCGGCTGAAGTCATCTGCAGAGAGAATGGTATCAGCATAAGACATCATACCTTAACATGTCAAGTAAATAATACCTTTCGATTCTCAACTGAAAGGAGTGGCTATCACTTAACGGAATGTTGGTATTTAACTGCAAGGCACGTTTTCCATTCATCTTGGCTCCTCTCGCCATTGTGTCAAGACCTAGTTGTTTGTTCTGCAATGACAACCCACATTAAAACAAGCCATCACAGGCAATCTTCACCCCACAGAATGAAGTTAGGGCCTGGAGTGTCGGGACCTTTTATGGACAATCCTAACTACGACACACTTAAGATCTGAAGGAAGTAGGTTTATTAAGAATTGGCTCTACACTACTTGAGTTGGTGCTGGTAGAATGCAAATAGTCATCGTAAAGCTGAATTCAGGGCTCGATGTTGATTTGACTTATACTACTAGCTGCTCTCACCTGCACAGAGATTGTGATCTTTGCTAATGGAGGATTCCCAATGACCTACTGGCTACACAGATGAGATTATAATTTATACACTCAGTGGCCACTTTATTGGGTACACCAGTACATTAATACAAATACCTAATCAGCTAATCATGTGGCAGCAACTCAATGCATAAAAGCATGCAGACATGGTGAAGAGGTTCCGATGTTGTTCAGACCAAAATCAGAATGGGGAAGAAGTGTGAACAAGTGACTTTGACTGTGGAATAATTGTTGGGGCCAGATGGGGTGGTTTGATTTTCTTAGAAACTGCTGCCCTCCTGGGATTTTCACGTACTGGAGTCTCTAGAGTTTACAGATATCCGCGCAAGAAACAAAAAACATCCAGTGAGTGTAAACACCTTGTTACTGAAAGACATCAGAGGAGAATGCCCAGACTAGTTCAAGCTGACAGGAAGACGACAGTAACTCAAATATATTATAGCAGTGGTGTGCAGAAGAGCATCTCCGACTGCACACATTGTAGCTTGAAGTGGATAGGCTACAGCATGGGAAGACCACAAACATGTGCCACTACGGTACAGGAAGTACCTAATAAAGTGGCCAGTGAGTGTCATGTTGACAACACATCAGTGTTCACTATCACTACTCTGGAAAAGATCACAGGGGTCGGGAGTCCGCACAAGCACATTTTAAAATATCCAGCAATCTAGAACTTGCTGTCACTCATTTAGGGCAGCACAGTGAAGCAGCTGCCTCTCAGTGCCTGAGACCAGGTTCAATCTTCTGTTAATTACTCACTGTAAATTGCCCCTAGTGTGTAGATGAGTGACAGAATCCAGGGAAGAGTTGATAGGAATGTGTGGAAAATAAAATGGGATTAGCAAAACATTGATTGATAGCACAGACCCCAAGGGCCAAAGGACCCGTTTCTGTACTGTTCCAGCCTTGTGACTCTACTGCTTACATAACTGCAGGGCGGCAAATGGAGTCCATACAGAGGTAATAAATGGCAAATCATGGAAATGATATGACCTTCAGCTTCTATATGCTGGTCTACAGATGCATTGTGAAGAGCATTCTGATTGGCTGCATCACCACCTGATATGGAGGGGCCACTGCACAGGATCAGAAAAAGCTGCAGAAACTTTGAAGCTCAGCCAGCACCACTATGAGCACTGGCCTCCCCAGCATCCAGGACCCCTTCATAAGGTGATGCCTCATCCAGCATTAAGGAGCTCCATCACCCAGGACATGCCCTCTTCTCATTGCTACCATCAAGGTGGTGGTCCAGGAGCATGAAGACACTCTTTAGGAACAGCTTCTTCCCCATTGTCATCAGATTTGCGAATGGACAATGAACCTATGTACACTAACTCACTACTTTTTTTCTTTTGTTTTGCTCTCTAGCACTGATTTAAATATTTTGTATCTATATTTCTCGTAATTTATTTTTTATAATGTATTGCACTGCTCTGCTGCCACAAAACAACATATTTCACAACATATATCAGTGATAATAAACCTGATTCTGATTCTGAGTCTGGTCTTAGTGAATGAAGTGTAACTGAGGTTTCATGCTGCACTGAGCCATAATTACCAGTGACTAACCCCCATTATTAGAACAGTCTGGAATATAATTATCTTGGGTTAATTGTTTCAAAATTTATTCACTTCAGTTTGTTGGATATTTTAGCTTCTGGCTTAATATGTACATCCAATTTGTAATTTTGAGTTTTAAGTTACTGATTAATTATAAAAAGAGGTTTTGATTGATTCTGCTCCTGGTTGTAATTCTACAGTGTGATTGGCTGCTCAACTAGCTGGAGGATTTGGCCGTTCTTGGATCCTGAAGATCCCTAACAAGGCACGGGAAAAATCCAGGTCACCCTCTCCATCCAATCCATTGTACCCATAGTGAAGCTGGGATGTTCAGTTTACTTACGCAGATAAGATTTAGGGCTCTTGGAACAACCTGAAGTCACACAGGTACAATTTTATCATAAGTAAACCATTTCCAGGTGAGTTATAATACCTAATTGAGCTGCTATATACTTAGTAAAATACAAGAATAGTTAAAAAGGATTTCAACTGTAAAGTTAACTATTTTCATGAAATGATTGTTGTTTTTCTGTAGAGTGTGAACAGGTATTGCAGTATTCTTTACCAACATATTGAACATGAGCTGACATGTTAACAGTGGCCTGTGGATGAGGACAGCAGACCTGGCCTTTCAACTGGCACTATAGGACTGTCCGACAATTCATCTACAGCTGTAAGACTGAATCCGCATGGTGGCACTGACCATAGTTTGGTGCTGGGGTAAAGACTAGAATATAATGGAAAGCAAGCAAATGCAATGGTACAATCTTCACAGCTTTGAATAGTGTACAACAATTGAAAGTCACCCGACCCAACACCAACCTTTACCATACCCTGCAACACTCCTACAAAGAGTTTCAAGAGGATAGGCGACAGAAGTGATAAACGCCTCCAACATAGCACTGAAGCCATTAGAAATGTAGACTTCTTTAGCAAGGGATAAAAGACCATCGGCTAGAAATTAAAAGCATATCTATGACATTTGAAAACTTCTTGCATTTCATAAGTGCATCACTAAGTACAGACAACAGGAAAATTATCTTATTTGATGAATAGCTGACAAAATACTCACATGGCAGTATGTTAGTGTACCGATTTTTACATCGATTGACTGGTAATTCAGCTGCATCATGGGATATATCTTGACCAACCAGCTTTAGATCCTAGCAATGAAAATCAGAATGATACTCAGTTGTTAAAGATTACATCAACACAATGCTGACAAGGCACTGGCAGTGGTGAAGGGTTCAAACGACAAATATCCAAAAGTTTGCTATACTAAAACTTGGAAGCTATAAAACAACTGCTGACAAATCCCTTTAACCCATCAATACTGCTCGACTTGCTGAGTTCCTGCAGCAGGCTGTTTATTGCTCCACATTCCAGCATCTGCAGTCTCGTCTCTCCTCTGCAGTTAAATGATACACACTCCAGCCGGTTTCCTGTATTGACTGCATTATTAGCCGAAGTCAGAGTAAGAAAAGACTTCCCTATCCATTGACCTCTGGAGAGAGGAAAGATGGTCAGGATTTGTGTGTGAGGAAGTAAAGATCAAATCAATAAGGCTGAAAGCACAGCGTCCTTCCTTACATACTCATTTTTCCAGTTCACAAGGGAGATGAATTTATTAGAAATAATTTATCAGCAGCCTACCATCTTATCTGGAAGAGAAAACAAATTTGTGTAAGGGAATCTGTTACCTCAAACTGCAGAGAGAATTTGTAATCCGAGTCTTTTGCCATTTCCTTCAGATACATTTCAAAATCATCCAGTTGAACTGGGCTGAAAGAAGCAAATGGAAAGAAAGCCTTCGTTACCCAATGTAATTAATACTATAAAGGAGCGAATGTCAATGATCACTTCCATGGCAGTAGCAGACTCCTTAAAAAGTAATATTAAAATGAATTTTATTTGCCAGAATTTTGACTAGATAACTTAATTAGTTCAAAAAGTAATCAGGACACACTTTCGTTCAAAGGGTTGTGTAAATCTCCCATCAATAATATTGCAGTTACATCTGTAGTCTTATCAGGAGGGTAATTGATTCCGGTTCACGAGTTGGACTGATGCTACTTCAATCCTCACTGCCTGTGTTATCATTATTCTAATCTCATTCCAGAGCAAAGTCACAGAATGAGGCCATTGAGTCTGCTCCGCCATTTCAATCTTGGCTGATTTAGTATCCCTCTCAACCCCATTCTCCTGCCTTCTCCCCATAACCTTTGGCACCCTTACCAATCAAGAACCTATCAACTCCACATTAAATATATCCATGGAGTTGGCCACATGCCAACACCCTCTGGCTCTCTCTGTTCTTCTATTCTGAAGCTGTGCCCTCTGGTCCTGGACTTACCACAGTAACATTCCAACTCTGTGAGGAAGTTGCAGTCCCTAGATTTTAATTTTGTTTTAATGTAGATTAGACCATAGCAAGCCTATTGTCCACTTGACATCACTCCTGCCTGTTATTTGAAGTAAAATAGATTATTGACTTCTACTTCCCTTTTTATACTACCACACATGATCGTTAGATACCACTAAGCCAGGTTGTGTGGGTATGTTCTGTAATAACCAAACCAGCAGCCTGACCCAATAATTCCAGATGAGTATTCAGTTTAAGCAGAAGCTTGATCAAAGAATACTTGCATTCTGCTTCTCTCAACAGATGCTGTCCTACATGCTACCAGTGTACCCTGTTTTTTTTCTTTCCACTTCTAGCACGTGCAGAATTGTTTAAACGTATTGACATCATCCTGTGGCAATAATTTGTCAAGTTATTTTTAAACCGCACTTCCCAGTTATATCAGCACATGCAAAGGAGCGGTGCCAAAACCCATTCTTACAAGCTTCCCCTTCCCCCTCCCTTCTTATTCTGGCTTCTTCCCCATTCCTTTCCAGTCCTGATTGAACAGTCTCGGCCCAAAATGTCGACTGTTTGCCCCCTCCATACTGTCGATGCTGCCTAACCTGCTGAGTTCCTCCAGCATTTTGTGTGTGTGTGTGTTGCCTATTCTTATAGCCGAGCATGGGTAAAGAATAAAGGATAACACGGAAACGACACTATGTTTCAGTAGAAGCAGCATAAGTAAGAAATATTGCTGGGAATTGATTTAAGTTTTTCTTCTTGCTTGCCGAAAATACCAGCCAGCTGTTTGTGGTCACGTGTGGTCTGCGTTACTGCTTAATGCTGAACTGGTAGAAACTGTTCAACCAGCATGTGTTATCTTTTTATATTTTGGTTCCAAACAACTTGAAAGAAATACAGTACTGTGCAAAAGTCTTGGGCACATATGTACTGTATATACGTGTGTGTGTGTGTGTATATATATATATATGTATACACACACACACACACACACACACATATACATGTGTATGTATATAGATGTGTATGTAGGTAGGGTGCCTAAGACTTTTGCACAGTACTGTATTTGTTAACGTGGAGTGGAGAGTGAGTTTGTAAATCTGGCGGGAGCAAAGGATGTTGGGAATGGTGAGGATGGAGCACCGCGGGAGGGGTGTGGGACAGGTGGCAAAGGAGGAGTGCCAGGGTAGGGGGTGATGCAGGTGCAGACACAACCAGCCCTGAGACTCCAGGCAAGGTAATTTGATTCCAAACAAATGGTTTACTGTTCATTGCAGAATGTCTCTCTGGTACTTCCTGCTCCCTCCCCTCTCCCTTTCTCTTTTCCCAACCATGATTCCCCTCTCCCTGCCCCACTTCTGACTCTCAGTCCACAACAGGGACCCATATCGGAATCAGGTTTATCAGCACTCACGTGTCATAAAATTTGTTTTTTTTTATTATGCCAGCAATACAGTGTAATACAAAAAATTACTACTGTATTGTGCAAAAGTCTTAGGTACCCTAGCCGTATATAATATGTGCCTCAGATTTACACAGTACTGTCCATTGGAGAACTTTATGATTATCACAGTCTGGATGCTCTGTGACATGGCACTTTGCAGTTCTAATCAATATGGTCAGTTAATATAAGGACAGGCATGTTCCAGCAGTTGGTCACACAAATGACTTCCAGTCATTCCCACGCCTGAACGGGAATTAGGTATCCCATGAAAAAGGGATGAAGAAAATTCCAGAGAGAACCACACCTCTGACTCACGTACAAGTAATCATTTTGTAGTACACCAGCAGTTTTTTTATATTTCAGAGGCTGTGTAACTATGATAGGAACGGGATTAAGATATTAATCTCATGAACTGGGACAATGTCATATACCTGGTTTGCCTTGGTTCCCTTTTACAGATTTAATTGGTTTAGCATTATCCAAACTACAATCTCAGCCTGTAGAAAGTTTTGAAATTTCACTTTCAAATGGGCTTATGAAATCTTGAAGGCGTACAGTATACCATCATGAAATGCATTGATAGGCTGAATGCACTTACTCTTTTTGCCAGGGACAGGGGATAAAAATCTAGAGGGCATAGGTTTAAGCTGAGAGGAGAAAGATTTAAAGGGAACCTGAACTGCCAGAGGAAGTGGTTGAAGCAGCTACAATAACAATTTTTAAAAGATATTTGCACAGGTAGAGAGAGAGCACAGGTTTAAATGAATGTGTGCCAAATGCAAGCTGATGGGACTAGATAAGAAGGGCAACTTGGGTGGACAACTCTTCTGCCTTAATTTCCACAGTATATAGCCTTTGTGTGATCTTTCCTTGCTACGCGTATGTGTTGATTGGAAGGTAATTGGAAGGGCAGACCAGCAATGACAGCACAGCAGCAATGGCTTGAGTTTCTGGGAGTAATTTGGAAGATGCAGGATCCCAGAAAAGGAGCAGCATTCTAAAGGGAAAATGAGGCAACCATGGCTCACAAGAGAAGTCAAAGACAGCACAAAAGCAAAAGACAGGGCATACACTATATCAGAAATTAGTGGGAAGCTAGAGGATTGGGAAGCTTTTAAAATCAGCAGCAGGCAATAATGAGAGAGAAGATGAAACACGAAGATGAGCCAGCCAATTATATAAAGAGATTACAAAATGGTTTTTGTAGATATATAAAGAGTAAAAAAGAGGCGAGAGTGGACATCAGACTGCTGGAAAATGAAGCAAGAGAGATGGTAATGGGGAACAAAGAGATGCAGATGAACTGATTGAGTATTTTGCGTCAGTCAGTTTTCACAGTCGAAGACACCAGTCAGAAGTTCGAGTGTCAAGTGGCAGAAATAAGAGTAGTCACTGTTACTTGGGAAGCTGAAAGGTCTGAAGGTAGATAAATCACGTGGACCAGATGGACTGCCCCCTAGGGTTTTGAACAAAATAGCTGAAGGGATTGTAGAAGATTGAGGAGTGATCTTTCAAAGATCACTCAATTCTAATGGTTCCGGAGGACTGGAAAATCGCAAAGTGTCACTCCACTCCTTAAGAAGGGAGGGAGGCAAAAGACAAAATTACATGCTGGTTAGCTAGACTTCAGTGCTTGGTAAGATGTTAGAGTCCATTATTAAGGATGAGGTTTCAGGGTACTTGGCACATGATAAAACAGGCTGAAATCAGCATGGTTTCCTGACAGCAAAATTCTGCCTGACATATCTGTTGGAATTCTTTGAAGAAATAATAGACAGGATTATGAAGAGTTTGTGAATGTTGGTTACATGGATTTTCAGAAAGACTTTGATAAGGTGTCACATGAGGTTGCTAAGCAAGATAAGAGCCCATATTATTATAGGGCTGATATATCCTCAGCTTTTTAGAAGGTTACATTGTGTAGCCTCCACTTTGTGCCATTTCATACAAGAACAGGCATTATCAGTTATTTAAGAACATGTAGTCACCTTTGCATCTTGTCTAACAGATTACCTATATGCAAAAGGAGCTTCAATTATTTTATTTACCTGGATTTTTAGAAGGCCTTCTTCAAAGTGCCACACGTGAGGCTGCTAAACAAGATGACCTACTATGGGATTGCAGCTAGCATGGATAGAAGATTGGTGGACTCGCAGAAGGCAAAAAGTGGCGGGGGAGGGGGAAGGGGCCTTTTCTGGCTGGCCACCGAAGACAAATGGGATCGTTGTCAGGTCTGCTACTTTTCACACTATACGCCTATGATCTAGACGACAGAATTAACACTTTATGGTCAAGTTTGTGGATGATATAAAGGCAGCTGGAGGGGAAGGTAGTGTTGAGGAAGCAGGAAGTCTGCAGAAGAGCATGCACAGATTAGGAAAATGGGCCAAGTGGCAGAAGATGGAATACGTTGTAGGGAAGCGTATAGTCATGCACTTTGTAGGTATAAGGAGCAAAGGTGTAGACTACTTTCTAAATGGAGAGCAAATTCAGAAATTGGAGGGTGCAAAAGGAGGCTTGGGAGTCCTAGTGCATGATTCCCTAAAGGTTAACTTGCAGGTTAAGTCTGTAGTAAGGAAGGCAACTGCAGTGTCAGCATTCATTTTGAGAGGACTATGTAAAAGCAAGGAAGTAATGCTGAAAGTTTATAAGGCACTCTGCCAGACCACATTTCAAGGAACAGGTCCTTCTGCCCCAGTGAGCTGCAGCCCACCAATTTAACCCTAGCCTAATCACAGGTCAGTTTACAATGACCCATTAACCTACCAACTGGCACGTCTTGACTAGCCACTATGCTGTTGTGGTGCCCCATATCTAAGAAAGGATGTTCTGTCCAAAGGAGGTTTTAACTGATAATAAAATTAATTGATCCTAGCTACAAAATGGTTAACCCATGAGGTATATTTGATGGCTCTGGGCCCATATTCATTGGAGTTTAGAAGAATGAAGAAGTATCTCATTGAAACCTACCAAATATTGAAAGGCCTAGATAGAGTATACGTGAAGAGGATGTCTCCATTAGTTGGGAAGTGTAGGACCAGAGTGCACAGCCTCAGAATATAAGGACGTCCTTTTATAACAGTAGGTGGTGAATCTGTGGAATTCATTGCCGCAGATGGCTGTGGAGGCCAAGTCATCAGGTATACTTAAAGCGGTGGTTGATAGGTTCTTGATTAGTAAGGGTATCAATGTTTATGGGGAATGAGCTTGAGAAGGATAATGTATCAGCCATGATTGAATAGTGGAGCAGATTTAATTGTCCAAATGGCCAAATTCTGTTCCTAAGTCTTATGTTAGAACCTCTTCAAGGCTTATGGAGATACAGCCTTGTATGGATGCAGTACCCTGTCAGTCCTACACACTTTGAACCAGGCAATGACATTTTAATGATCCATTGGACATTCCTGGTCTCGTCCATCCTCCTCCATGTCTAACTTTTCATTGTTTACTCTGAATTCGCTAACCTCATTTTGCCAATACTGAAATCCATTTGTGCAAATCCATTACTATTTTATAACTTAATGCCTCATCTACACTATGTACAGTGCCACTGGCAAACTAGGATCTGAAATGTTCTATCACCTAGATCATTATAATTATGATGGAAGTTGCAACCCCACCAAGATCCATGAGGGACAGCGCCAGTCACATTTTGCTGCTTGTTACTACTCTTACCTGCTGAATGGATCTGGGCTGTACCCTCCAAATATCCGGACCTGCCTCTTGGTTTTTTTGCACTACCTTACTTTCGCTTTTCTATTCTCTATTTATGACAAATAATTAATATTTACTATCGATTTGTACCCCAGGGAGCGCAAAGTGCAGAATCAAATATCACTGTGATTATTGTACGCTCTAGTATCAATTGTTTGGCGACAATAAAGTAAAGTACCAAGGCCACAATGCTAGCCTTCTGCCTAAGTTAATAACTCATGCTTAATTGGGAACTTTAACTATGGAAGAGCATCTTCCCCACAGGTCTTATCAAATACCATCTGGATGTTCAGATAATATGTGCGCCCTTATCCTCTGCTAAACATAGCACAGTACACCATTGGAACAGGCCTCATGATGCTAGTTTAAACTCATCCCATCTGCCTGCACTTTGGCTAGATGCCTCCATTCTCTGCTTGCCCGTGTGCCAGTCCAAATGTCCCTTTATCATTCTAATTGTACCTGCTTCCACCCCTTTCCCTGGCAGCACATTCTAGGAACCTCCCACTCCCTATGTGGGACAAAAAAAAAATTGCCTCAAATCTCCTTTCGTCTCCGCACCCCCTTGCTTTAAAGCCAAGCCCTCTAGTGTTTGACATTTCTACTCTATCCGTGCTATCTAGGCCTCTCTTAATTTGACACTTTTTAATTTCATCAGTTATCCTCTAGAAAACCATGTTGGCTTCTCCTTGATAATGGAAAAGTTTCAACATGTTCAGTCATTCTAATATTAAGCTGTTGGCTTTGGTAGCTACCACGGGACCATTACGTTTACAATTCTCCTCTTAAACAGTAGCGGGGATGAACAAATGTCGTTTTATAAACCACAAGAAATGGCTCCCAAATCAGGAATTTAAGAAGAGCATGGTTAGGGATATCTGCAACATTATTTTCTGTTAGGGTCAACGCAGAGTTCATTCTCAGTTTTGGCTAAAGGCTCTAAGAAAAGCAATTGCCTCTCCTGTAAGACCAGTGTCTCCCACAAATATACCTGAAAGAGGTCATCTTCTGCAATCCACACCATGCCATCAAGTCAATTCCTTCCCCAACTACCTTCATCACAAGCACTGCAGTGATATGAGCTGATAGGTCACTATTATCTCCTTAAGAACAATTCAAAAAGTTCCAATAAATACTGGTCACCCACTTCCTATAAACTCCTCAATAACTAAGCATTTTTCCTACAACAATGCATACTCAATCCTTTCAGCACTTCCTGAACACACCATCACTTTGCTTCATTGGAAGCATTGCAATTTTAAGACAAAGGTGGTATATCTTTCTGCAAAAAACTGACCGTACACACACATTTCCAAAAGGCCTACTTCCTCATTGTGAAGTTATAGGAATGAAGAACTGCTGTGCTTTGCAGAAACACAAGGCAGTATTGTCTCTTTCTCTGAGCAATTGACATTTTACTACAGAATGAGGCAGAATGGTTTTCTATTAGTTTAAAATTCACTGCATAATGTTAAACATACTTGGCTAGTTTCCTCTTCTTCAGTGCGTATTTATTCCTGTAATTAAAGAATTAGGAAAAATATTATTAAGTTTCTACCTTCACTGAAGTTTCACAAATGTCAGTGAACAGCGTATTAAAAATATGCCAAAACACTGCAGCCAAGCGAACTCTAAGCTAATCCTTTTTTCCTAGTAAATTACTTGCAGATTATTAACGTAGGACAAACATTGCATCAGATAAACACACAGATATGTACTCGTACTTTGGAGAAGAAGGAGTCTCCAAAGCATAGGCCAGCAATTAGTGAATGGTGAACAACTTTAAATAATAGCTGGATGTAGAACAAAATGGGTAAAATTTAGCCTTCATGTTTGGGAGTCACAGTTATTAGTTACTAATGCATTACTTCCAAAAATCGTAGGAGGGATCAGTGTTTCAATGTAGTGGCATTAAAACAGTACACACACTTGTTATTACTGATTTTAACAATGTGTACACATGTATTACTAATGCATATATTAGATGAATTTTGTATATCAGAATGATAAAGAGTATGGATTATTGATGTTGGCATCTAATATTTTAAAAAGTGGTTCCATATGTTCACCTTAGCATCTTAAATGCAGCATATTAATTTATATCAAACTGTAAACATCTACTGATGTGTAATGTGGTGGTTCTTGTGTCTTGTGATACAGTAAGTAAAATACAATTACATTTGTGAATGTGCCTACATTGTTTTTATTTTGTAATTAAGTTAAATCTTGCACTGGAGAAATTTTGAATTCTAATTTATTTAACAATATGTTTGCATTATTTAATATTTTTTAAAAATACATTTACACCAGTTACCGTATATAATGTAGATGCACTAATTTGTGTTTTGTTGGTGCATATGTAATGTAAGCATAATAGTTTCTAATTGAACTAATCGGAGACCCAGGACAATTCTTCATCACTTATTGAAAGTAAAAGCAGTTTCAACCGGTGAAAAACAATTTTATGTTGCATGGCCAAAACAAAAGTATGAACTGATTATAAAATTCATTGATTCCAGGAATGAAAGAATTAATGTATGAGGAGCATTTGATTGCTCTGGTCTTGTAATTGCTGTAGTTTAGAAGAATGCAGGGGGATCTCATTGAAACCTTTTGAATGCTGAAAGCCCTAGTATTAACCGAGAAGTCCGTGGACCCCCAGGTTTGGAACCCCTGCGCTAGATAGAGTAGATGTGGAAAGGTCGTTTCCTATAGTGGGGGAACTAGGACCAGAAGGCACAGCCTCAGAAGGATGGCCGTTTAGAACAGCGGTCCCCAACCACCGGTACCAGGCCGCAAAGCGTGCACTACCGGGCCGTGAGGAAACGATATGAGTCAGCTGCACCTTTCCTCATTCCCTGTCACGCACTGTTGAATTTGAACATAGGGTTGCCAACTGTCCCGTATTTGCCGGGACATCCTGTATATTGGGCTAAATTGGTTTGTCCCATATTTCCCCTGCTAAGGTAGAGCGTTCCTATGAAACCTTTTGTGCCGAAATGATGTGAAGCGAAGAAGCAATTACCATTAATTTATATGGGAAAAATTTTTGAGCGTTCCCAGACCCAAAAAAATAACCTAACAAATCATACCAAATAACACATAAAACCAAAAATAAATAACACTAACATACAGTAAAAGTAGGAATGATATGATAAATACACAGCCTATATAAAGTAGAAATAACGTATATACAGTATAGTCGGGAAGATAAAGGCAAAACTGATTTGTGGGGGGAAAAATCGGCACGTACGCGCATGCGCACACAGGTGCCCGCGCAAGGCTTCATGGTCATGGTAGTCTTTCCTGGGGTAAAGTGTCCCGGGATTTGACTGCTACTTTTGTCCCTTATTTGGGAGTGAGAAAGTTGGCAACCCTAACTGTAAAAGACATGTTGAGGTGAGTTTAACCCTACTTGAACACCACCCTCCCCCCCCCCACCCCCTCGGCCGGTCTGCAAGAATATTGTCAATATTAAACTGGTCTGCCGTGCAAAAAAGGTTGGTTTAGAACAGACGAGGAGGAATTTCTTTAGTGGTGGCTCGGAGGAATTCATCGCCACACACGGCTGTGGAGGCCAAGTCTTTGGGTATATTTAAAGTGGGGGTTGATAAGTTCTTGAATAGTAGGGCATCCTATATCTTATGGTCTAAAAATCAAATACAAATTGTGATACTTAAGGGATATGGGTGTCTACATTTACCACTCAGCCCCAGGTACTTGTGATACTGGTAAGCAAACAGCATCTGGGGGTTTGTATGGAGACAAAGCTCCAATAACATTTCTGGATCAGGGTATCAGATTTTGACCCAACAACAGTAAAGAAACAGTGATGTACAATACATTCAATACAAACTGGTTAAAGAAATGGAAATGACAACCTTCCTGTAATCTGGACCTAAGCGGTTGTAAGTTTGAGTGTTGTTGCAAAACAAGAGTTTGGTCAATGCATGTAATAAGAAACCTTAAATATACAGAGTATATTTATGTCTGTGATGTCGAGATTAGGTTCCAAACATTGGAACTATTCACCTGAAGAACAATAGCAACGGAAATGAAGACAGATGAGGTTATTGGATTTCCAAGGGTTGGTTTGATTACAGTAGATAATGTTGATGGCGGCCTCTGGAGCCACATATAAAATCAAACAATCTGATTAGAGCTCAATAAATATCTCTTGAGTCTTGTGTTCAAGGCAAGCATACTCTACATTACTAGTTCATTGAGAGAGATTTGAGGGGTGACTGGCAAGAGGGTATTTTAGATCTGATCTAAGGCTATTTTATTAGGGATAGATAGTATTACTACACTAAGGAATTATGAAATCCACAACTACCATAATTTGACCAGCAATTATATCTGTTTCACATTCCTGTGTCCTCTACCATCCATTACCCTCCTGTAAATTTCTTTAGACAATAACATGAAATGTGGGCCCTAAAATCGAAGCAAAGCTTTCACACTTTGTCCAGTTTACCCTCTGCCTATTCCTTAGAGGTGCCAGCTGATTTATTATTCCTGGAACAATGCACTAAACTGCCTCATTATTGTGTTCGTAATAAAAAAGAAAGGCGACCAATACAATGTCTCAGAGATGCATTATATCGTTGCCTCCTTAAATGGTGCAGAACGCATGAGCAACTGGTTAATAAATGCTGTTGTGATTTATACAAGTGCTTTTATCCAATGTAAAACTTCCTCAGATTTTGACAGTAGTAACTCACCTCATAAGTCTGTCTGCTGTCACATTTCCAATCTTGCTGGACTCATTAAAAACACTTCTTATTTACTCACAGAGAAATCAGGTTCTCTTAAATCAGATAAACTACCCACAGGGTGGTGAATCTGTGGAATGCATTGCCACAGATGACAATAATAAACCTGCTACCATTTTTCTATGTAGCTCAGTTTTAAATGACTGGCCTCTTATAGTCGTGTTCTCTTGCTGCAGTCTCTCGAGCCAGTGAAAACATCTCATTATGTAGGATCCTAATACCTTACAATCTCCTACATCTGGATGAGGTCATTCCTCATTCATTGAAACTACAAAGAATACAGCCCCAAATTCTTTAGTGTCTCATTAATCCCTCTCATTCCAGCAAACTAGTCCAGAGAATCCTCCAGATCAGCCAGTGCTGGTTGTGAAAGGTGCCCAAAATCCCTGGCACAGGACTGAGTCGGAAACTGAGATGCAGCGGAGATCTTCCACGGCAGCCTCGACTGAACCTAAGCAGGCGAGATCCCCACCTCCAACAGCAAAGGAATCAAGGGAACTGCGAGGTTGTACCTGGGGTACTCAGAGAAATGCCCTCCCAGTGCAGGCTCTTTGAACAGCATGTGGCAGCACAGCTCAAGTCATTCCGTGAGTAAATAAGAACTGCTGCTCATCAGACAACCAAGGCCGACAATCCAAAACAAGTAATGTTTGTGTTGCCCTACCACTGACATCATCCAGAGAAGTTCCACACTGGGGAAGAAAGAGTATATGACAAAGGAAGATTCCACCAAAGATTTATAAATCATATCGTAGTCCTGCGTCTAAAACTCCTCCTCCCTCGGTTAAGCCAGTTTTCAAATGTAAAATGCTATCTGTTCTTATTGTGATGTCACATGAACAAATTCCTGAGCCATTACGTTCTCCTACTGATAAGAATATGTTCTTCCACGGACACAAGCCATTACTGATTAATGCTGGTTTATGAATCTAATACAGTTGTCCATATCCTGTCTGTTTAATCCGTGACACTATTTTTACTGGCCTAAACTGGCTCTGTTATTGAAAATCTGCAGTCTTTTCACTGCATGGTTCACAGCTTCAAGCACAACTTCCACAATTCTGCCTGTGCTCAGTAGTTTAGTTCCTCTTCTGCACTCTCTCTCTCTCTCTCTCTCTCTCTCAGTTGGTAGCCCTGTCCGTGGTCCTCCATCTCTGCAGCTCTCGCCCCAGTCAGTCACTCTCCCCTTCCTCCCTTCAGACTCCCCTTAAAATGGGGGTCTTCGAGTAAGCTACTGGTCATGGGTCCAGATGGAGCTTTCTTTGAGCAAAGGAAGCAACGGGCTGGAGGAAGTCAGCAGACTGAGCAGCGTCTGTGATGGGGGCTGCTGGGGCGGGATCAGGGAAAGGGACTGTCGACATTTTGAGTTCAGACTCTGCATCAGAGAGGAAAGTAGTCAGTCTGAAGGAAGTCAAGGGGAAATGGTAAGTCAAGGGCTGGTAGGTGATGGCAGACCAAAGAGGGTACCACTCCTCCAGCTCCTTCAGCCCGTCTGCTCTCACCCATCACCTACAAGCCTCTGTCCCACCCATCCCCCTTTCCTTTTTATGCTGGCCTTCTCCCTCCTCCGTTCTGAGTCTCAACCCAAAACAACAATCCCTTCCTTCTCTACACCCCCTCCCTCCTGTGCCGCACACACGCTCAGCTCCACCCACCAAGCCCCTCCAGCAGATTGTCTGTTTTGCCCCGGGTTCCAGCAACTGCAGTCTCTCACGTCTCTTCATCCCAGTAAAGGAAGGTGGGAAGTATCTTGATAGCCACAATCTAAGTAGCAGATGTGATGGATCATAGTCAGTCAATCCTTTCCCGTTTCTCCTGTCGACACGGACACTAATGGGCAAACACACCAAGGTTGCTATAAAATTCAAATACCTTTTGGAACTAACCTCCACTGTGTACCTAACATTTCTCACAATGCAGATATGGGAGAAGGCTGTGCTAGTTTTAAAGCACCTCAGGAAGTTCTAGGTAAGAGAACTATTAAAATGAACTTACCAAGGGTTAATACCAAAGGCCAAAAGATAGTCAGTCCAAAAGCATGATGGGAGCAGTGCAAGAACAGCAAAAATACTTCTACGCCTGAGAAAATGCAACACAGACATATAGACAAAGAGTCTGTTTGATTAATAAAAGAGATAGTCGCCTCTGATTAACCTAGATTAACATAGACTTTGTTAGGTTCCCTGAGATTTTGTAGAAATACAGCTAACAGAGCATTATGATGAGGCATACAAATACAGTTAAGCACAATGTTAATACAATTAATAGTTTTAGTCACACAGAAAAATAATATTTTACTTGAGTTACTTTACGCTGCAACATTTGATTTGCTTCCTACTAAATATTTCTCACATTCCTGTGAAAGGCAGTTTCTCTTTATATTTGTATCCTGTTTGGCTAGAAGAATTTACCAGGAAAACAGTTTCACCAAAGTTACGTGATACAATGGTAAATTACTTGGAATTGAGTTTTGCGTTGGGAGCTGCCTAAATGTGACCTACTACCCACCGAAGGGATTTCCTATCACTGGCCCCAGTTTTACAAAGATGTATCTTACTGCAACCATCAGGCCTGAAGCAAAAGATAACCAAAATGTGTTGTTTCTCCTGCCGTTTAAATACAAAGACCAAGCTGCAGCCTGAGTAACTGTGCTTCACTCAAATCCAAAAGAAAATAATGCACTTTAAAAAGTGGTTTAAGTTTGTGTTCTGCTGGCTTCACTGAAATGAGTTAAGTGAATGCCCAAGAAGCAGTAAAACTTAGAATTTCACAATTAGGGGAAGATGGTTATAAGAATCCTGTTGTAATTATCTGAATCTGATTACTGTAACTATTACCTATAATCTTTTACGTATGCTGGAGGAATTTTGACACGAGAATGATCCTGGTGAGAGGGTTAATGTATGAGAAGCATTTGATACCTGTGACCCTGTACTCACTGGAGTTTAAAAGAATGAAGTGGGGGGGGGGGTGGAATCTTATTGAAACCTATTGAATATTGAAAGACCTAATAGTGTGGATGCGCAGAGGATGTTTCCTATTGTGGGGTAGTTTAGGACCGGAGGGCACAGCCCCAGGATACAAAGATGTCTCGTTAGAACAGAGATGAGAAGGAACTTCTTCAGCCAGAGGGTGGTGAATCTGTGGAATTCACTGCCACAGAAGCTGTGAAGGCCAAGTCATTGGGTATATTTAAAGCGGAGGTTGTTAGCCTCTTGATCAGTAAGAGCGTCTAAGGTAACGGGGAGAAGGCAAGAGAGTGAGGTTGAGAGGGATGATAAAGGGTGGAATGGTGGAGCAAACTCGATGGGATGAATGGCCTAATTTGCTGCTACGTCTTATGGATATAAAATTGAAGGGAGAGGGAGACGCAGCAAGGAAGCAGTCCCACCCAGTCTGCACTGACCACGAAGCACCCAGTTTTATACTAAACCTACCCAATCCACTTTACTCACCCTGCATTCCCATCAACTCCTCTCAGATTCTGTCACCCATCTGCAAGCCTGAAGCAACTTACTGCGGCCCATTAACATACCAACACGCACATTTTGTTTGCATGTGGGAGGAAAATGGACCACAGAAAAAGTGCAAATTCCACAAAGGGAGCAAGCACCAGAGGTCAGGATCAAACCCAGGTCTCTGGAGTGCCAAGCAGCAGTTCTGTTGGCTGCTGTACCAGTGGGTTAAGAACATATATAGAACATAGAAATTTACAGCACATTACAGACCCTTTGGCCCATAATGTTGTGCTGACCATGTAACCTACTCTAGAAAGTGCCTAGAATTTCCCTAGTGCATAGGCCTCTATTTTTCTAAGCTGCATGTACCTATCTAAAAGGCTCTTAAAAGATCCTATCGTATCCACCATCAGTGCATTCCACGCACCCACCACTCTCGGTGTGAAAAACTAACCCCTGACATCCCCTCGGTACTTATTTCCAGGCACCTTAAAACTATGCCCCATCGTGTCAGCCATTTCAGCCCTGGGGAAAAAGCCTCTGACTATCCACACAATCAATACTCCTCATCATCTTGTACATCTCTATTAGGTCACCTCTCATCCTCCTTCGTTCCAAGGAGAAAAGGCCAAGTACACTCAACCTGTTCTCATGAGGTACGCCCTCCAATCCAGGGAACAACCTCATAAATCTCCTCTGCACTGTCTGCATAGTATTCACACCCTTCCTGTAGTGAGGTGACCAGAACTGAACACAGTACTCCAAGAGGGGTCTGACCAAGGTCTTGTTCAGCCGTAACATTACCTTACAGCTCTTGAACGCAGTCCCACGGTGGATGAATGCCAACACACCATACACCTTCTTAACAACAACAGGGTTTCTTGCCTTTTCCTCATAACAAATTTCCCATCCCTCAAATCAACCTCCACTACTGACCAATTCCTCCCAGGACTGCAGCAATTACTGCTCGTCAGTGCAGTCACTTCCTTCTTTCTGAAATCAATACAAGAATCGATCCTGATGTTGGGAAATTCCACCAGGCAGCCGTATTTCTGTTCTACTGAAATAGAATGAGCTTAGAAAGATGGTGTTGTGTGAAATCGTAATGTTAGAATCATAAAAAGTTATTTCTGTGGTATTAAACTTAGAGATCTGTATCGCAGGGTGCCGTGTGCGTGTTTGTTTTTTCACAAGGCTTCGTATTGCTGCGACATTTCACTGCATGGTCAAAGAACACTGAGGCTGTCTACAAGAAGGGTCAGAGCCGTCTCTATTTCCTGAGGAGACTGAGGTCCTTTAACATCTGCCGGACGATGCTGAGGATGTTCTACGAGTCTGTGGTGGCCAGTGCTATCATGTTTGCTGTTGTGTGCTGGGGCAGCAGGCTGAGGGTAGCAGACACCAACAGAATCAACAAACTCATTCGTAAGGCCAGTGATGTTGTGGGGATGGAACTGGACTCTCTGACGGTGGTGTCTGAAAAGAGGATGCTGTCTAAGTTGCATGCCATCTTG
The DNA here is from genome assembly GCF_963921235.1 of Mobula hypostoma. NCBI lineage: Eukaryota > Metazoa > Chordata > Chondrichthyes > Myliobatiformes > Myliobatidae > Mobula > Mobula hypostoma. Next base: position 15,331,401 of record NC_086116.1, read on the forward strand.
GTCAATGTCTCCCATCCACTACATAATGTACTGGGTGGGCACAGGAGTACATTCAGCCAGAGACTCATTCCACCGAGATGCAGCACAGAGCGTCATAGGAAGTCATTCCTGCCTGTGGCCATCAAACTTTACAACTCCTCCCTTGGAGGGTCAGACACCCTGAGCCAATAGGCTGGTCCTGGACTTATTCCTGGCATAATTTACATATTACTATTTAATTATTTAAGGTTTTATCACTGTTTAATTATTTAAGGTGCAACTGTAATGAAAACCAATTTCCCTCAGGATCAATAAAGTATGACTATGACTATTTCTTGGTGTTGAAGGTTTGGCCTCAGCAGCACCACTACTTCAAGTAAACTAACCACAAGTATAGAAAGACATGCTGGAACAGTGTTACAATGGTTGACATAAATAACATGACCAAGCCAACTTTTCACAAGGTGATTGAAAATTCAGAACTGAAAATAAAGCAGAACTGGTGAGAAAGCAAACGGACCAAAATACTAGAACCACAGTCTTGATCCTTGGTACACGTCCTAGGCTGTGATCTGACAGTGCTTGACCCTGACCTCAGCAGCTAAATAGGGTTTGCATACACTGCCTGAGACCACATGGGTCTCGCCTGTATGTTCTGGTTCCTTTCCACATCTCAAAGAACTTTAACTCACCCACAACGTATGGGTGGGGTAGAATCTGAGAAAGGCCATCGAAAAAGTCAGGAGAATAGTGTTAATGTGGGGATAGTGCTTGAAGGTCAGCACAGACTTCGGTCAGAAGTCTGTACCATGCTGTATGACTCATACCATTTCTGCATCTTCATTGTACCAGGTTAATCTCCTGGCATGCCAGGAATTTATTGCCTGAAATGGCTGTGGAGGCCAAGTCATTCTGTATATTTAAGACAGAGGTTGACAGGTTCCTGAACAGTATGGGAATCAACGGTTATGGGGAGAAGGCAGGAGAAAGGGGTTGAGAAGGATCATAAATCAGCCGTGATGCAATGTTGGAGCAGACTCGATAGGCTGAATAGCCTCATCTTACTCCTATGCCTGATGCTCTAATGATAGAGTCAAGGATACAGTGGGCAGATTGTGACAGATTGTGGTGGTGAGGTTAAGGTCTTGTAGGTTTATCCCTCATGTAGATTCTCTCACTGCCTCCTATTGATCCTGTCTTACAGCTCCGGTCTTTTGGTGCTGCTACCAAATCACTGTTTTCTTGCTACCTCCATTGCTTCTTTGAACTGCTGTTCAACATGGAAACCACATGGTCGTCAGGTAAGGGAGGAAATTAGGTGGTTAGGCAAGAGAAGTTGTGCTTGCTCCATTTGACCATTTTCAAGGACTCTTCATCTCATGTTTTTGATATTTATTGTTTATTCATAACTAATATTATTATCTTTTTTATATTTACACAATTTGTTGTCTTTTGCACACTGATTATCCACCCTGTTGGTGCAGTCTTTCTTTGATTCTATTATGGCTATTGGATTGAGTATGCCCACAAGAAAATGAATCTCAGGGTTATATATGGTGTCATATATATGTACTTTGATGATAAATCTACTTTGAACTTTTGAACTTTGATGCCATGTGATCTGCCGTCAATGTAGAGGACACCCAGGCTACACCTCTTGCCTGTGTACCACTGTGGCACCCATTCTAGTGGGTCTCTCCCTGCCAGCTGTAACCAGGGAGTCTGGCACATTGCCTATAAAGAGATGGTTCTGTGAGTGCAATAATGCCAAGCGACTGCTTGACGAACCGGTGAGACAGACAGTCTTCCCAGTTCAGACACCGATTCCCAGGTGTTTGTGAGGAGGATTTTACAAAGCAGAGTGGGACAGACGTGACCTGAGAGCACAGGGCCAATGCCAGGTTGCTTATCTGGCCGCATTCTTTCATTGTTTTGACATCCCAATAAATCGATGCTAAGCCATTTCAGAGGGCATTTTAGAGTTAACTTCATAGTTGGCATTTGGAGACCCTAAAAGGCCACAGTAGGTAATGCTGGCAGATTTCCTTCCCTGAGAAGTATTAGTGCCCCATAATAATTGGTACGACAATGTAGTGGTTACCGATTACTTTCAACAACCATCCATCCTTAAATTATTGACTAAAATTTGAACTCCCCAGACCTGAGAATTGTTAAAAGTAAGCCTCTTATTTAACACCTAACTCCATACCCCAGTGGTCACCAAATTATTGTAACTACTTTGACAGGAAATGATGGTAGCTAATCCAGCGTCTTAGCGCTCTTAGCTTCAATAAACACAAGCCTTGAGTGAAGTGTGGACTGCTAGTTGGCTGACCGGCTAGTGTTATGTTTTCATATATCGTTGCAAGTTCAAAATTAGCCCTGATGAATGTAGGTGTTGAGGTTCTGTATTCTGCAGAGTGAGACCTAACTGGTATACTCCCCCAATGTGTTCTTCAGGACAGACAAACAGGCCAAATGGGTGAGTATTTGTGCTGTGTCACCCAGCAAGTGCACACGCACACAAGCTCAAGGCCGTGCCCGCTGTCTCACTTCCAGTCACCAAGCCCAGAACCCACTGGGCCCCATTTCTAGCCCTGGCCGCAAACTCCTGGCTGGGACTCTGGCCACGCACCTACCCATCTTCTTACTGAGGGTGCTCCACGCCTGCCCCGGATTCACACCTGACCTACATGCCCCGCTCCCAGTTCTAGCTACACTCTGAGCCTGCATGGCTCCACCTCAGCCTTGTCCAGCCCCTCAGCTGGCCCTTGAACCCTAGCTCCAGCACCTGACCGACTCCCCACACTGGCTTCACACCTCGTCCACATTTCCACACCCAGGCCGCACCCCCACCAGCATTCGGACGCCTGCTTCCCCTCTACAGGCTCCAACTGTACTTCTCACCCCATCAGTAAAGCAGCCAGCAGGATCAATGACCCACCCTCCCCTCTTTCATCGGGCAGAAGATACACACACCTAACAGCACATGCTATCAAGCTCAAGGTCAGCTTCCAATCTGCTGTTATAAGGCTTACCAAATGATTCCCTAGAAGGTAAAGATGAACTCTTGACCTCACAATCTACTTCACTATTACCTGCTCTGCACTTCCTTCGTAGCTGTTACATTTCTGAATTATTATTGTTCTACCTCGTCCTACCTCAATGCACTGTGTAATGATTTGGGTCTGTATGAACAATATACAAGACAAGCTCTTCTCAGTATATTGTACAATAATATTCCAATTCCCCAGCTGCAGCCACATGGGAATTATGTTTCCGACCTCTGGCTCAGCCACATACTAAGCCCACATAGCCACCCCTCGCTCGGGCCACATCCACCACCCTTCGTCACACCTGCTGAGGCCTGGGTTACACTTCAACCACCCGACTCTGACAATTAGGTGTGAGCTTTGATGCCCATTACGCAGAGCCTGGCCCCCAGTCACCTTGGTCTCTTTTGCCCCTGCATCAGAACTTGCGCTGTGAAACCTGTGCGGCAGACGGTGTGTGCCAAAATGTGCTCTAATTTTTGAGTCTTCTGTTTTCTCTATCAAGGAGAACTGGGTCTGGTTTGTTCAGAATGACAAGCAGATTCAATGACAAGATGTGATCAACTGAGATTGTAGGGCATTCTGGATTGGAAGGTCTACCAGTGAAACAGCAAAGAAATACACTCTTCAGCCCATCTAGTTTAAGGTGACCTAGTCCTATTTACTCGCACCCAGACCCTATCCCCCTGAACCTCTCTTGTACACATACCCATCCAAACTTCTCTTAAATGTTACAAGTGAACCTGCATCTACCACTTCCGCTGGCAGCTCAGTCCAGACCTGCACCACCTTCTCAGTGAAGAAGTTCCCCTTTAAATATTTCACCTTTCACCCTTAACCCATGAACTCTAGCTCCAGTCTCAGCCAACCTGAGTGGTAAAAACCTGCATGCGTTCACCTATCTGCAACCCTCATCATTTTGTGTAGCTCTGCAAGAACTTCCCTCATTCTCCTGAACTTCAGAGAACGAAGTCCTTCATCTGTCCGACCTTTCCCTACAACTCAGATCCTCAAGTCCCACCTGCATCCTTGTAAATGTTCTCTGTACCCTTTCAAGCTTATTGATATTTTTCCTGTAGGGGAAAAGAACAGCAATACAGACTCTTGGAGGCAGAGGTCCAGCTGAAAAGAAGAACCTAAAGGTGGTGAATGGAGAGAGGACAGGAGACTCAGTAACTCACTGACACTCATGTCACAGGAAAGGCATTGCCAGGGCGGAGAAGGTGCAGAAGAGACTTATGGTGATGGTGCCTGGACTAGGGGTCCTGAGTTCTAGGGAGAGGTTAGCCACGCTGGGCCTTTATTTCTTGGAGCACAGTGAAAGGAGACCTCATAGAAATTTATAAAATTATGAGGTATATAGATATGGTGGATAGACACAGTCTTTTCCCCAGCACTGTGGAGTCCAAGACTAGAGGGCACAGATACAAGAAGGAGGAGATAAGAGACGTGAGAGGCAACTTCTTTACACAGTGAGGACTTGGAATGACCCGCCAGAGGTAGTGGTCACGGTGGGTACAACTGCAGCATTTAAGAGTCATGTGGATAGGCAGATGGAGGAGCAGGACTTGGGAAGGTTATGGGCCAAACGTGGACAACTGGGTCTAGCAGGCAGTATGCAAGGACAAGATGAGCCAAATAGCCTGTTTCTATGCTGTATTACTCAATGACTTCAGACTACATGCATTTGAATGTGACAACATAGCTGGCCTCCCTTCTGAAATCTCCCACTGATAGTGCAAACTGTTCAAGGCCAACTTCAGTAACATTTTCATACAGAATGACTTATTTCCATGCGCCAAGATAACTAGTAGCATCTGAACATTTGTTTTCATCACTGTGTTCATCTGAGGATTTAAAGTTTCATTGTTCAAACTAAACTCAAATACAGAATTAAAACTGATGATTTTCATTATTCTGGAGTGGTCTTTCACTTCCCCTTCAAACATACCAGTTAAAAGGCAACTTCCCGTCTCTCTCCAGAGTGGCAAAGTTGACAAATATTCCTGCTCCACAATTCCTGTAAAACATTAATAAATAACCTCAGTGTCTGCAAAACTCCATGTTCAACTTAAAGTGCATGCAGCAAATAACTCTGTACCTGGCATGTTGCAAGTGTTTACGTCGAAGAATAAAGAGTGTGATCAGCAGCAGTCCTATCAGCAGGATACTTAGAATTGCCAAGACAGAAATCACCACCATGTTCGAACTGACGTCTGCAACTAGAAGTTTGGTTGTTACTATGGACTGATGATCTCCATGCTTGTGAGAAAAACTTAACGCATCGTTTATCATCTCTGTAAGACCTCCTAATGAAAGGCAAGTCTTTTTTAAACTTGTTTTAACAAGGCGTACCTGTTGAGACGGTGATGAATACTGGAGCACTGTAATGTTCGTAGCTGACACTGGTCACGCTGCAGTTGTAGGAGGTCGATGGGACGAGATTGGAGAGTGTAACAATGGGTGTGTACACTGTGGCCTCTTCTTTCTGAAAAGATAAGGGAACTCTGACTTCTTGCAATGTAAACGTGTGCAGTGCTACAAACTAAACAATCCTTTTATTATCTTGACTATAATATATATATTACATTTGTAATACAGAACAGTCACTGCATGTGGTAAATAGAATAAAAGAAACTGAAGCAGTTAGAACATAGAACATAGAATAGTACAGCACAGTACAGGCCCTTCGGCCCACAATGTTGTGCCGACCCTCAAACCCTGCCTCTCATATAACCCACCACCTTAAATTCCTTCATATATCTGTCTAGTAGTTTCTTAAAGTTCACTAGTGTATCTGCCTCCACCACTGACTCAGGCAGTGCATTCCACGCACCAACCACTCTCTGAGTAAAAAACCTTCCTCTAGTATCCCCCTTGAACATCCCACCCCTTACCTTAAAGCCATGTCCTCTTGTATTCAGCAGTGGTGCCCTGGGGAAGAGATGCTGGCTGTCCAGTCTATCTATTCCTCTTAATATCTTGTATACCTCTATCATGTCTCCTCTCATCCTCCTTCTCTCCAGAGAGTAAAGCCCTAGCTCCCTTAATCTCTGATCACAATGCATACTCTCTAAATCAGGCAGCATCATGGTAAATCTTCTCTGTACCCTTTCCAATGCTTCCACATCTTTCGTATAGTGAGGTGACCAGAACTGGACACAGTACTCCAAGTGTGGCCTAACCAGAGTTTTATAGAGCTGCATCATTACATCGCGACTCTTAAATTCTATCCCTCAACTTATGAAAGCCAACACTCCATAAGCTTTCTTAACTATCCTATTTGCCTGTGAGGCAACTTTCAGATATCTGTGGACATGCACCCCCAGATCCCTCTGCTCCTCCACACTTGCAAGTATCCTGCCATTTACTTTGCACTCTGCCTTGGAGTTTGTCCTTCCAAAGTGTACCACCTCACACTTCTCCAGGTTAAACTCCATCTGCCACTTCTCAGTCCACTTCTGCATCCTATCAATGTCTCTCTGCAATCTTCGACAATCCTCTACACTATCTACAACACCACCAACCTTTGTGTTGTCTGCAAACTTGCCAACCCACCTTCTACCCCCACATACAGGTCGTTAATAAAAATCATGAAAAGTAGAGGTCCCAGAACCGATCCTTGTGGGACACCACTAGTCACAACCCTCCAATCTGAATGTACTCCCTCCACCACCACCCTCTGCCTTCTGCAGGCAAGCCAATTCTGAATCCACCTGGCCAAACTTCCCTGGATTCCATGCCTTCTGACTTTCTGAATAAGCCTACTGTGTGGAATCTTGTCAAATGCCTTACTAAAATCCATGTAGATCACATCCACTGCACTACCCTCATCTATATGCCTGGTCACCTCCTCAAAGAACTCTATCAGGCTTGTTAAACACGATCTGCCCTTCACAAAGCCATGCTGACTGTCCCTTATCAGACCATGATTCTCGAAATGCCCATAGATACTATCTCTAAGAATCTTTTCCAACAGCTTTCCCACCACAGACCTAAGGCTTACTGGTCTATAATTACCCGGACTATCCCTACTACCTTTTTTGGACAAGGGGACAACATTCGCCTCCCTCCAATCCTCCGGTACCATTCCCGTGGACAACGAGGACATAAAGATCCTAGCCAGAGGCTCAGCAATCTCTTCTCTCGCCTCGTGGAGCAGCCTGGGGAATATTCCGTCAGGCACCAGGGACTTATCTGTCCTAAGGCATCCGTTAGTCTTGCGAGACCATGGATCTGTGCCTGGAGTCTTCACTCTCCAGGGCACATGTCTTGCCAAGGTTGTATGGAAGACCAGCAGTTGCCCATGCTGCAAGTCTCCCTTCTCCACGACACCAATGTTGTCCCAGGGAAGGGCATTAGGACCCATACAGTTTGGCACCAGTGTCGTCGCAGAGCAATGTGTGATTAAGTGCCTTGCTCAAGGACACAACACGTTGCCTCGGCTGGGGCTCGAACTCACAACCTTCAGATCGCTAGTTCAATGCCTTAACCACTTGGCCACATGCCCACATTATCCATCCTAATGTATTTTAACAACTCCAACACCTCCTCTCCCTTAATATCAACATGCTCCAGAACATCAACCTCACTCATGTTGTCTTCACCGTCATCAAGTTCCCTCTCACTGGTGAATACCGAAGAGAAGTATTCATTAAGGACCTCGCTCACTTCCACAGCCTCCAGGCACATCTTCCCACCTTTATCTCTAATTGGTCCTATCTTCACTCCTGTCATCCTTTCGTTCTTCACATAATTGAAGAATGCCTTGGGGTTTTCCTTTACTCTACTCGCCAAGGCCTTCTCATGCCCCCTTCTTGCTCTCCTCAGCCCCTTCTTAAGCTCCTTTCTTGCTAACCTATATTCCTCAATAGACCCATCTGATCCTTGCTTCCTAAACCTCATGTATGCTGCCTAATACTAGATCTAGTACGGCATTCCCCCTTGTCGGCCTGTCAACATACTGTGACAGGAATCCGTCCTGGACACACTTAACAAACTCTGCCCCGTCTAAACCATGGGAACTAATCAAGTGCGAATCAATATTAGGGAAGTTAAAATCACCCACGATAACAACCCTGTTATTTTTGCACCTTTCCAAAATCTGCCTCCCAATCTGCTCCTGGTATCTCTGCTGCTACCAGGGAGCCTATAGAATACTCCCAATAGAGAAACTGCTCCCTTCCTGTTCCTGACTTCCACCCATACTGACTCAAAAGAGGATCCTGCTACATTACACACCCTTTCTGTAGCTGTAACAGTATCCCTGACCAGTAATGCCACCCCTCCTCCCCTTCCCCCCCATCCTTTTTAAAGCACTGTTAAAGGCATCAAGTCCCATGTGCTTGCTCTGCCACTCTCTAAACAACCATTTATGCTTCACCTCAGTACCATTTTGTTGCACTAACCACAAATTCCTTGATGCGCCTCAACCATTTTTGTCATGAATATTCTCAATGACTGAGCCTCTATGGCCTCCTCGTTTAGAGATTCCCAAAGAATTGCAACCCTCTTGGTAATAAAATCGTTTTCTCTGTCCTGAAGGTCCAGCCCTACATTTGCAACAGTTACAATCAGGATAGAGAACAATTGGTTCTTAACGTGTGCCCATTTAAGAGTTTCTATGTGTCCATAATGAATCTGCCTGTACCACTGTACCACCACCCCAGGCAGCGAATTCCAAACACCCACCACTCTGTAAGAATCCTACCTCTTGAGATTCCCTCTATACTTTCTTCCAATCACCTTAAAATTATGCCTCCTCTTATTATCACCTTATACAGCTCTATCAATCACCCCTCATCCTTCTTCACTTCAAGGAGAAAGGCCCTAGCTCGCTCAATCTATCCTCCTAAGAGATGCTATCTATCTAGGCAGCATCCTGGTAAATTTCCTCTATACCCTTTCTAAAGTTTCCAACTCCTTCCTATAATGAGAGGACTAGAACTGAATACAAGACTCCAAAAGAAGTTAAAATACATTTGCAACATTACCTCATTCTCCTGACTAATGAACTTCAACACATCATACACCTTAACCACCCTATCAATTTGCGAGGCAACTAAGGGATCTACGGACCTGGACCCCAAAATCCCTCTGTCTCTCCATACTGCTAAGTATCCTGCTGTTAACCTTGCATTCTACCTTCAAGTTCAACTTTCCAAAGTGTATCACTCACACTTTTCCAGATTGAAATCCATCTGCCACTTCTCAGACCAGCTTTGGATCCTGTCGATGTCCCATTGCAACCGACAACAATATCTTCCCTTGCATCCCTTAATAACCTGGGGCATATCACATCGAGTCCCTGGTACTTACCTAGCTTATGAATTTCAAAAGTTCCAGCACACCCTCTTCCTTAATATTGACATGTTCCAGCTTATCATCCTATTTTATACTGCCCTCACATTTGTCAGGGTCCCACTCACTGGTGAATATTGAAGTAAAGTATTTATTGAGGACTTCACCTACCCCTTTCGGCTCCAGGCATGTATTTCGCCTTTTATCCCGGATCGGTCCTACCCTCAATCTAGTCATCCTCATACATGTGGAATGCCTTTGAGTTTCCCTTAATTCTACTAACCAAGGTCTTCTCATGTCCTCTTCCAGCTCCCCTAAGTCCATTCTTAAGATCCTTCCTGGCTACCTTGCAACTCTCTAGGTAGCAAAATGAGTAGTGATGCCATTAAATTCAGCTACCTTGTTACAATTCCTAAATACATTCGAATAAAGAGCCTTCAGTTGGTCCACCTACTACTTTCCTGCTCTGTGACCGCATGCTCCATCTCTTTCTGCTAAGCTGCATTTTGCTACCCTGCACCCTTGTTTATTCTTTCTCTTTCTAAAATGCCCCTCACTCAAACCACCTCCTGCACCATCGATTTTATTCAAAGCCTGGCCAACGACTCCAGCTAGTTGATTCTCTGTGACACTGGTTTCAAATCAAGTCAAGTGAAACCCGTCCCAAAGCAACAGCTTCCTCTTGTCCTGGTACTGGAGTCAATGCCCCATGACTTAAATCACACTTCTCTCACATCAGACACCAAGCCACAAATCACCTCTGACTGACTGACTCCATGCAAATTTGTATGTGCCTCCAGCAGTAATTTGGAGATTACAGTACTACCTTTGCAGTTCAGCTTTTGGATTTGGATGCTCATTGTTTACAATCCTTTAGCAGAACTTCCTTTATCATTTCTACATCTCTGATGCCTACAGATCTTTCTCCTCCACTTCAAAGTTCCTACCCAACCCCAAGAAGTGCTGGACAGACAACAGATTTTTGGAACTGATTCTGGAGATGGTCAAGAACTTTATCTACTTCAGCTCTCCTGTTTCTACTTCCCACCACATTCCTAGTGCATTGCTGATTAGTATACAAATATTCAACAAAAAAAACACTTTACTTACATACCGCAATAGTAATTTACACAATACATAGTGTTCATTTAACCTTTTTGTCTGGTAGCAAAATGGACAAGCTGAAAATGTGATGGTCCATCTTTTTTTTAATGGATAGTACTTCCTTGGATAATTAATGATATGTACCCAAATTTACTTGTACTACGTGAAAGCACCCAAGGTATTCCCTGGAGTTTATCCATGTTCCTAAAAGAGTGCACCTGGTCATTGTAATTTTTAAATCAGTTTTTCATCTTAAAGAGTACACCATATTCCATTTATTAATTGATAGTTAAAACTCCTTCATCTTATCTATGCGTATGTTATATTCTCTGAAACAATCTGTACAGAACAAAATGGTTAGAATAACTGCTCTCTTTAAAATGAGCAAAAGTACTCAGATATGAAGCTGCCAATGGGAAATTAGACTTTGCAAAACTATAAAAAAAATTTCTTTTTCTTACATCTATTTGCTGAAATTTCCATTTGTTGCCTGCTCAACTTTTAAACTTTTGAACTATGGCAGGTAGTGTTGGCACAGAAATGCTTCCTTTTAGTCATATTGCCATCAAGTCACGGACACACAGAAATGAGGCACGGTGTGCTGTGCGAGGTTCTGCGTTTCAATTATGGTTTCAGAGAAACGGAGCCAATCAGACTTCAGGATTACAGTCAACCCCAAGGCAAATCAAACTGGAATTGTACAACAATCCATTCCAGGGCCAACCCACAAAGACCATTTTTGCTCTGTTCAAATCCCCACTACTTGTAGGACAAGCACAGTACCAACCCTTACAATAAAGTAATATAATTCCAATAGTATTGTTGACGTGCCTGTGACGATAAGTGAAGCATGCCTTCATATGGCAGTCCTGCTTCACTGTGCCCTAATAACCTCCGGACCAACTCATTCAACAAACGGTTGTTGTTAACCAACAGAGACATATTCCTTTCATTCATTTAACTGTTTTTCATACTAAAAAAATAAAGAACTGTCACCTACTTGTTACAATAGCTCCTTGAATCTGAGGACTGGCAGACACTGCAGCTGACTAACTACAATTTACAATATTTAACAAGCGTCATCTTCCGAGTTATTGTAGGAAGTCATCGCCAACTTCAAAGTATAAACTTGCAATGTTGCGAAGTTATATAAAGAAACAAAAAGGAGAAGTGGCAGCCAATTATTTAAATAAAGCAAGAACTAAGCTAAGATCCTTAAATCTACTGTAAAGGGGGTTCATTGTTCGCTATGAAAGAAGTAACCCTGAAAACAATGCTCAAGATTTTAAATTGAAATTCACAACTATAAATACTGCTGACTTTAGTTCTTGGCTGCGTACTCACTGAGGGGTTTAAAAAGTCACCAAAATCTGTCCGTGCTCTACTCCCAGACAGCTCCCAGCAACCACTTTACAGCAACACTAATAGAAACCAAAAGCTCAAACCATCTCTTCCCAGTCTCAGCTAGTATGCTGGAGGCCAATGAAAAGGGAAGACAGGGTTTATTGGGGTGAAAAAATGTCAAGCTCACATTATCTCAGTCTTGCTCCTCATTTTGATGAATAGATTCAGACAACTTCAGATGTTTCAGTGGAGATGAGGCTGTGTTGAACATACTGTGTTATCCTGTTAACTGCTGCTTACCAAGGGTGTCAAAGATAAAAGATTTTTGAAAATAAAGTCTGTGCAACAAGACCCGTGCAGTCAGAGAACAATGTTCACAGCATTGCAGAAGGCCACACTTCTGCCTGTAGGTCTCCTGATAGATAAATACAGCCAAATCCTGATGGTCCTCTCTCGACCAACTGGAGCTCCCAATAGCTTGTCATCTGGGCCACCAGGTAATGTTGGCACGCTCCCTTCCAACTCATCAGAATCCCCATTCCTATGCCCCTGTTAAAATTACCAGGTACTCTAGAAAATTTATCAGAATTCTTTGCAACATCTTAAAAAAAAATGTGAATGAAAAATGTGTTGGAACATTACTCGAAATAATGTCAGAATCAGAATTAGGTTTACTATCACCGGCATGTGACGTGAAATTTGTTAACTTAGCAGCAGCAGTTCAATGCAATACATAATTTAGAAGAGAAAAATAAAATAAAATAATAATAATAAACAAGTAAATCAATTACAGTATATGTATATTGAATAGATTTTAAAAAGTGCAAAAAATCCAGAAATACTGTATTTTAAAAAAAGTGAGGTAGTGTTCAAGGGTTCAATGTCCATTTAGGAATTGGATGGCAGAGGGGAAGAAGCTGTTCCTGAATCACTGAGTGTGTGCCTTCAGGCTTCTGTACTTCCTACCTGATGGTAACAGTGAGAAAAGGGCATGCCCTGGGTGCTGGAGGTCCTTAATAATGGACGCTGCCTTTCTGAGACACTGCTCCCTAAAGATGTCCTGGGTACTTTGTAGGCTAGTGCCCAAGATGGAGCTGACTAGATTTACAACCTTCTGCAGCTTCTTTTGGTCCTGTGCAGTAGCCCCTCCGTACCAGACAGTGATGCAGCCTGTCAGAATGCTCTCCATGGTGCAACTATAGAAGTTTTTGAGTGTGTTTGTTGACATGCCAAATCTCTTCAATTGGGTGGGAGGAGAAGATGGCAGCTCTCTAGTGAAAAAATGATGTTGTATCTGTTAAATAGGGGCCATGGACAATTCTGATTTGATGGAGAATGGACATGAAATTACAGAGGAACATCTGGAGAAATTTCTGAAACGCCCGCCGCTGCTGTTGTTACTGTGTGGTCGGGAATCTTTCAGAGGGTAGGCCTCAAAATCCCCAGCCTTGCCTGCTTTTAGCGACCGAGAAGGAGGTCGGATCGTTCGGACAGAGATGGGGCTCAGTACTCGGTGTCGGAGAGCTGATCAGAGCTCAAAGTTTTCAGATGACTCAGAGTTGGATTGTGGTCAGCATGGCAGGGAGAGTTTTTCTTCCCTCTCCCGACTGCGTGAGATGTGGGACATTTGAGAATCTTTGAACCTTACTGTGCTCACGGAATTTCTTCATAAAGTTATGGTATTGTGCACTGTTGTAACTATATGTATAATTATGTGGTTTTGTCAGTTTTTTCAGTCTTGGTTTGTCCTGTGTTTTGTGATATCACACCGGAGGAAATAATGTATCATTTCTTAATGCATGCATTACTAAATGACAATAAAAGGGATCTACGTGGCTTCATAATCTAATAAAGTATAGCCACTGTTTTGCCTTCTTTATAACAACATCGATATGTTGGGACCAGGTTAGGCCCTCAGAGATCTTGACACCCAGGAACTTGAAACTGCTCACTCTCTCCACTTCTGATCCCTCTGTGAGGATTGGTATGTGCCTTACCCTTCCTGAAGTCCACAATCAGCTCTTTTGTCTTACTGACGTTGAGTGCCAGGTTGTTGCTGCGGCACCATTCTGCTAGTTGGCATATCTCACTCCCGTACGCCCTCTCGTCACCACCTGAGATTCTACCAACAATTACTGTATTGTCAGCCAACTTATAGATGGTATTTGATCTGGGCCTAGCCACACAGTCATGTGTATACAGAGAGAAGAGCAGTGGGCTAAGCACACACCCCTGAGGTGCACCAGTGTTGATCGTCAGCGAGGAAGATATGTTATCAATCTGCACAGATTGTGATCTTCCAGTTAGGAAGTCGAGTATCCAATTGCAGAAGGAGGTACAGAGGCCCAGGTTCTGCAACTTCTCAATCAGGGCTGTGGGAATGATGGTATTAAATGCTGAGCTATAGTCGATGAACAGCATCCTGATATAGATGCTTGTGTTTTCCAGGTGGTCTAAAGCCGTGTGGAGAGCCATTGAGATTGCATCTGCCTTGACCTATTGTGGCGATAGGCAAATTGCAATGGGTTCAGGTCCTTGCTGAGGCAGTTCAGTCTAGTCATGACCAACCTCTCAAAGCATTTCATCACTGTCGATGTGAGTGCTACTGGGTGATAATCATTAAGGCAGTCCACATTATTCTTCCTTGGCACTGGTATAATTGTTGCCTTTTTGAAGCAAGTGGGAACTTCCGCCCATAGCAGTGAGAAGTTGGAAATGTCCTTGCATACTCCTATTAGTTTGTTGGCACAGGTCTTCAGAACTTTACCAGGTACTCCACTGGGACCTTCCACCTTGCAAGGGTTCACCCTCTTTAAAGACAGTCTAACATCAGCTTCTGAGACAGAGATCACAGGGTCATCAGGTACAGCAGGGATCTTCACAGCTATAGTTGTGTTCTCCCTTTCAAAGCGGGCATAGAAGGCGTTGAGTTCATCTGGTAGTGAAGCATCACTGCCATTCATGCTTTTGGGTTTCATTTTGTAGGAAGTAATGTCCTGCAGACTCTGCCAGAGTTGCCGCGCATCCGATGTCATCTGCCACCTCATTTACAATTGTCTCTTCGCCCTTGAAATAGCCCTCTGCAAATCATACCTGGTTTTCTGGTACAGGTCTGGGTCGCCAGACTTGAACGCCACAGACCTAGCCTTCAGCAGACTAAGTACCTCCTTTTTTGGGAATGTCCAGAAAATCTGCTGTTCTAGTATCAATGAATGTGCCAGAATATCTCTGTTCTACTGTAATGGGATAGCAAAACCATGGCTCCCACAATGGAGATTACCAAGAACAAGGAAATGTATGTACCAGGTAACACAAAACAGAATCCTTATATAGAAGCCAAGTGGGGAGATGATGAACTGTTGTTTCTGTGAAAGGGCAAATTGATGATAAAAAGATTTTGCTTTAATAATGAATTATGAGGAGGAAAGCTAGAAGCAGAATTAATAAGACATACAGTACTTTATCGCAAAAGCTATTGGATTAAGATCGCAATGGTTCAATTAAGTATTTGAAAAGAAAGCTAAATCATTAAGGAGAAGCACAGCAATTTGGAATTAGAGTAGATGGCCATGTTCATAACTATGAACAGCACTGATGTCATGACACAAATCACTTTCTTTTGAGTGTTATTCTAATGATGTCAGAAAGATTTTCAGATTTGTGAAATTATATTGAACTAGGTCAAGTTTGAACTTAATTTTGAGCCACAAAGGACTGCAGATGCTGGGATCTGGAGGGGACAAAAAAATGCCTGCAGAATTCAGCAGGTGAAGCAGCATGTATGGAGACAAAAGAATGGTTGATGTTTTGGGTTGACACCAGCACTAGGAGTATATTGAGCAGATAGCCGGTGTAAAGAGATAAAGGCGAAGAGGCAAGAGCTGGTGAGTGAGACTTAGTTTTCTAATTTGGACTCAAAGGAGATTTGGGACTATGTTCTAATCATGACAAGGATTAAAACTGAGCTCAGAAACAGCCACAGTTCTACTGGGGTGTAACATCAGCCTTTATCAAACACGTTTGTGTTTGATTCCCCCATTCCTGACTGTTTTCAAATCTGGGTTCAGACTTCCCGATATAATGGTCACGAAGGCGAACAGTGCACAACCAACCTTTGCTTCCTTCTTTGATCCCACCTGTTTACAAATGACCCTGTAATGATCAGTGACCCCTTCCTCGACCCACAGGAGGGTCACAGACGACCGCGTTCTGTTCACAGTGAAGAGTGACTTGGGAGAAGCAGGCTCTACGAGCAAAGAAAACACATAAATAGGTTAAAATGCAAACAAAAAGGATCCAGGGCTTTCCCGGTGTATATAAAAAATAAACTCTTCTCGGGGCTCCAGCTGGGTACAGGTATCGACACTAAATGATGCTTCGATGACTAACTCCGCCATCTTCATCAGGGATGATGCCTGATGAAGATAGCGCAGTTTGTCATCAAAATATCGGATAATATTGATACATACATATACTATATATATCTCTATTCTGTGTCGTATTTTTACTGATATCCTATATCCAGCTGTGGCGTCTCGGTGTGGGGGGGTGAGGGGAAGTGGGCCTCGGGACTCCTATTACATGATTGTGATCTTGTGTGTGCTTACTGTGTGTGACCGTTGGTAAATGTGTCTTTGCACCTTGAGCCCACAGTAACGCTGTTTCATCTGGTTGCGTTCATGACTATTCATGTGCGGTTAAATGACAACTAAACTTGAATTGAATTGAAAGACTGACAAGCAACCAATGTAGAAAAGAAGGCGAACTGTGCAAATACAAAAAAAAATAGAGAGAGAGATAATACTGAGAACATGATTTGTAGATCCCTTGAAAGTGACTCTGTAGGTTATGCACAGTGATCGGTTCAGTGCCCATGCTGCTTCAGGAGCCTGATGGTTGAAGGGTAATAACTTCCTGAACCTGGTGGTGTGGGACCTAACACTCCTGTCCCTCCTTGCCAATGGCAGCAGCGAGAAGGGAGCATGCTGGTAGGATAGGACAGACATGGAAAATGTCTTCTGCAGGGCACTCAGTGGAGAATTGTGTCGTCAGCTGAGATCTGACGCACTCTGCTAAACAAACTGAAAGGTGAATGGACACAGCTGAAGAGCCACATGAAGTCGACAGATGCTCATTGCTTTCTGCAATTTTACTGCTTAAAACATCTATGCAGTTATATCAATAACACTGAAAGAGAACCAGGAAAATTCAGCTGGAAGATACTGGGAAAAGGATGTTGCCAGAACTTGAGCACCCGAGCTACAGGGAACGGTGAAGACAGATTAGGTCTTTATTCCTGGATTTTAGGAGAATGAGGGAAAATTTGATAAAGGTATACAAAATGATGCCGGGTATTGATAGGGTAAATGCAAGAAAGGCTTTTTTCCACTGAGGTTGGGTGAGACTAGAAGTCGAGGTTCGGGGTGAAAGGCGAAATGTTTAAGGGGAACATGAGGGTGGTGCATGTGTGGAATGAGCTGTCAGTGGATTGGTGGACGTGAGTTTAATTTCAGTAGTTAAGAGAAGTTTGGATAAGTATGTGGATGGGAGGGGTACGGAGAGCTAAGGTCTAGGTGCAGGTCAATGGGACTAGGTAGAATGATAGTTCAGCATGGACTAGATGGGCTGAAGGGCCTGCTTCTGTGTTGTAGTGCTCTGTGATTCTGTAACAATTAAGAAATTATCAGCAGTTATTGAAACGTACCTGCACACCACTAGTTTATTTGAATACACAATGACCTTAGTGGGTTAATTCTCTAGCATTTCCATTCAGATCTGACGTTAAAAATCAAATGGAACCTGCAACTGCTGTCTCATTTAATACCTCCATTCCCTAATTCTTTCGTCCAAAATTTAACCCAATTGTTTCCTGAATGAATTATTTCTGTCTGCTCCAAAACACTCCCTAGTTATTACCCTCATGATAAATCTGTTATCCTTTGGGTGAGGAAGTTCCATTCCCTTAGACCAGACTTCCTCATTTTCAAACTGGCACTTCCTGTGACTTTAATATTTCTCTAAAATGATTTTCAAGGAGAAATTGAAGTTCAGTTCTTCCCCAGCCACCCCCCACAAATGGAGGAATTGACATCAGCTCCCTGGATCTTTACTCATTTTAAAATTCCAGACGTATGGAGTCACCCTGGCTTTGGTCTCCACCCACTAACTGCCTGGTAAAGACAGCATAGGGCCACGCACAAGTGCCAGCATCGATACCTTATTTGAAAGTCACAAACTGCAGATGCCATAAATCCAAAATGAAAACCAGAAAAAGTTGGAAGGCCTCAGCAGACCTGGTAGCATGTGTGGAGAAACATTAACCCTTTCAGGCCACTGATCGCTCTTCAGAACTGGCACTGAAAACTAACTTATATTCTCTTTCCTAGTTCTGAACAACTACTCTATTAATTACCAATGGTTAATTAAAGGTTTTGGGGAAAACCACAAAGAAAAGTTGAGTGACATTCAGACTGCAACAGACCAACCAGTCAAAGTCCATATAGAGTCTTATTCACATATATTGTATCTAGCTAGGGTGCCGAAGAAATCATGCACAGTACTGTGGTATTTTTATGAGTTACACTGTACTGCTGCAATAAAACAACAAATTTCATGACATATGTGAGTAATGATAAACCTGATTCTGATATGGGTCTCCATTTCTGGAGTGAGAGTGGGAAGGGGGCAGAGGGGAATCATGCTTGGGAAAAGGGGAAGGGAGAGGGGAGGGAGTGGGGAGCACCAGAGAGACATTTTGTAATGATCAATAACCTAGTTGTTTGCTATCGTATGACCTTGCCTAATATCTGAAGGCTGGCTGTGCCTGCACCCATCAATTTACTGTGAGAAGCTTGTGGAAGGCTACCCAAAACGCTTGACCCAAGTTAAACAATTTAAAGGCAATGCTACCAAATACTAACAAAGTGTATGTAAACTTCTGACCCACTGGAAAGTGATGAAAGAAATAAAAGCTGAAATAAATCATTCTCTCTACTATTCTGATAATTTCACATTCTTAAAATAAAGTAGTGACCCTAACTGACCTAAGACAGACAACGTTTCCTAAGATTAAACGTCAGGAATTGTAAAAAACTGAGTTTAAGTGTATTTGGCTAAGGTGTATGTAAACTTCTGACTTCAACTGTATATACATGGATACACACACATGCACACACACACACACACACACACACACACACACACACACATGCACACACACACACACACACACACACACACACACACACTTCTTCTTCGGTTGTCCATCGAGATCCGATGACGATGTCCACTCCTTTAACGGTGAGATCTTTGATGACTATACAGTCCTATCCTGGACCCACAAGCTCTATTGCAGGTGGGACATGTATATGTGGTAGTGGTGGCAACCATGGCTGCATTTCTCCTGGCTCTCTTCTGCTGTCTTCTGGTTGTTCTTTCCATCTCCAGAATACGAACCCCTTCCCTACACAGCTGTCGCCAAGTGGTACGGTCAGCAGCAACATCCTCCAGGTCCTCGGGTCTGACCTTGCACTTCCTTAAAGCATTCTTCATCTGATCCTTATAACGCTTCTTCAGCCCTCCAGCTGAGCGTCGACCATGATGTAGCTGCCGTATAACACTCCGCTGGGTAGCCGACATGGGGGCGGCACGTGCACACACACACACACACACACACACACACACACACACACACACACACACACAGTATAAATTAATAAAATTAGTAGTGCAAAAGGAGAGGAAAAATATTGAGGTAGTGTACATTGTCCAATCAGAAATCTGATGGCAGAAGGTAAGAAGCTGTTCTTAAAATGCTGAGTGCGTATCTTCATACTTCTTGACCACTTGGTGGTAGTGATGAGAAGAGGGCACGATTTGGATGACGAGTGTCCTTGATCATGAACGTCGCCTTGTTGAGGCACTGCCTTTTGAAGGTGGCCTTGATCCTGGGGTGGCTAGCACCATGATGCAGCTGGCTGAGTTCGACACTCTGCAACTTTTTCTAATCCTGTGCTGTGGCCCCTCCATACCAGACAGTGATGCAACCAGTCAGACTGCTCTCCATGGAATAGCTGTCAAGATTTGCTAGAGTCTTTATCGACATACCAAATCTCCTCAAACTCTGAATGAAATATAGATGCTGTTGTACCTTCTTTGTGATTGCATCAATACATCGGGCCCAGGATAGACCTTCAGACATGTTGACGCCCAGGAACTTGAAACTGCTCACCCTTTCAATGCTGGTCCCTCGATGAGGACTGGTGTGTGTTCCCTCAACTTCCCCTTCCTCAAGTCCACAATCAATTCCTTGGTCTTACTGGCATTGAGGGCAAGGTTTTTATTGTGGAACCACTTAATCAGCTGATCCACAGTACTGTGCAAAAATCTTAGGCACATGTAAAGTGAAGATGCTTCCAAAAATATCAAAATTAGAAGTTTCAAAATGTCAAAAAATTACTATAAAAAGCAGTAATCAGTAAAAAAACCTAAATCAAATGAACATTTGGTGTGTCCACCCTTTGCCTTTCAACCTGCAATTCTCTGAGGTTCACTGTTGCGCAGTTTTATAAGAAAACCAGCTGGTAGGTTGTTCCAAACATCTTGGAGAACTTGCTACAGTTTTTCTGCAGATTTTGGCTGTTTCTGTAGTTTCTGTCTCTCCAGGTAATCCCAGACAGCCTCGATGATGTTGAGATCTGGGCTCTGTGGAGGCCAGACCACCTGAAACCATATAACAAAAATCTAGGATGCCCAAGACCTTTGAACTGTATATCACGTCCGAACGCCTCCTTGTAAATTTATAGATGGCGTTTGAGCTGTGTCTAATCACACAGTCAAGGTTATAGAGAGAGTTGAGCAGCGGGCTAAGCACGCATCTTTGAGGTATACCAGTGTTGATCGTCAGTGAGGGGGAGATGTTATTTCTGATCGGGTCTCCCAGTGAGGAAGCCGATGATCCATTTGCAGAGGGAGGTACAGAGGCCCAGGTTTTGGAGCTTGTTGATTAGAACTGGAGGTATGATTGTGTTGAATGCTGAGCTGTAGTCAATTATTAGCAGCCTGATGTAGGTATTACTATTGTTCAGGTGATCCAAGGCCGAGTGGAGAGCCAGTGACTTTGCATCAACTGTAGACCTATTGTGGTGATAGTCCGAGTGCAGTGGGTCAGGTTCTTGCTTAGGTAGGAGTTGATTCTGGCCATGACCAACCCCTCAAAGCACTTCATCATGGTAAAATGTGAAGGCAGACTAGCCGATAATATAAAGCAGGATATTGAAAGTTTTTTCAGTTATATAAAGAGTAAAAGGGAGGTGAGAGTTGATATTGGACCACTGGAAAATGATGTTGGTGAGGTAGTAAAGGGGGACAAAGAAATGGCAGATGAACTTAATGGGTACTTTTAGAATTTAGAATCCAAAATTTATTTAAAACTTACATCCGTCCCGCAACATGAGGGAATAAAAATCTTTGCACTATAACTCCACCACAATGTACAGACATGTGCATTTATAAGTCTAATGGCTTGTAGAAAGAAGCTGTCCCATAGCCCGTTGGTCCTGGCTTTAATGCTGTGGTACTGATAGCCAGACCGAAGTAGCTGAAACAGTTTATGGTTGGGGTGACAGGTGTCCCCGATGATCTTCAAAGCTTTCTTCCTGCACCTGCTGCTATAAATGTCCGCAATGGAGGGAAGTTCACATCCACAGATGCGCTGGGCTGTCCGTACCACTCTCTGCAGTGCCCAGCAATCAAGGCTGGTGCAGTTCCCATACCAGGTGGTGATACAGCCAGTCAGGATGCTCTCAATGGTGTCCCTGTTGAAGGTCTTGAGGATTTGGGGGCCCATGCCAAACTTCTTTAGTTGCCTGAGGTGGAAGCTACGCTGTTGTGTTTGTTTTTGCCACACAGCTGATGAGTACCGTCCAGGTGAGATGTGTATACCAAGGAACTTGAAACTACGCATCCTCTCAACTGCAGTCCCATTGATGTTGATTGGGATGAGCCTGTCTCCGTTCTTCCTGTAATCCATGATCGATCAACTCTTTTGCTTTTTGCACGTTGAGGGAGAGGTTGTTAACTCAGCACGACTGTGTCAGGGTGTCAACCTCTCTTCTGTAGGCCGCCTCATCACCACTAGAATTAAGGGCGATTAAAGACATGTCATCTGTGAATTTGATTAATAGATTGGAGCTGTCAGTGGTAAGTACAGTTGTAGGTATAAAGGGAGTAGAGAAGAGGACTCAGGACACAATCCTGGGGGGCATCTGTGTTGAGGGTCAGAGGGGCAGAAGTGAGGGAGCCCATCCTTACCACCTGTCGGCGATCCGATAGGAAGTCTAGGATCCAGCTACACAAGGTGGGGTGCACACCGAGGTCTCTGAGCTTCCTGTCAAGTCAGGAAGGAATTAGGGTGTTGAATGCTGAACAGCATTCAAACGTATGCAACCCTCTTCTCCAGGAGAGTGAGGACGGGGTGTGTAGTGCTGTGGCAATGGCGTCATCAGTAGACGGGTTCTGTCAGTAAGCGAATTGTAGGGGGTCCAGTGTGGGTGGTAGCATGTTGCAGATGTAGTCTTTAACCAGCCTCTCACAGCCTTTGCTTATAATTGAGGTGAGTGCGACAGGGCGCCAATCGTTCAGGCATGTTACCTTGGTTTTCCTGGTACAAGGACGATGATGGATGATTTGAAGCAGGAGGGCACTACACACTGGGAGAGGGAGAGATTAAAGATGTCCAAAAACACACCAGCCAGCTGTTCAGCACACACTTTGAGGATGCGCCCAGAGATGCCGTCCGGTCCCAGTGTTTTACGTTGGAATGTTCTACATACTTCAGCCTGGGAGATGATCCAGGTGCAGGTTTTTGTATCTGTCTCCACTGTGGAAGACATGAGCCGTGGGCCAGGGGTCCGTGAGTGTCATTGCTATTACAAAGGAAAAAGTGCTAGGCAGACTCAAAGGTCTGAAGGCGGATAAATCACCTGGACCAGATGGACTGCATCCCAGAGTCCTGAGAGAGGTTGCTGAAGAGATAATGGATGCATTGGTAATAATTTTTCAAGAATCACTTGGTTATGGCATGGTCCTGGAGGACTGGAAGATTGCAAATGTCACTCCACTCTTTAAGAAGGGTGGAAGGCAAAAGAAAGAAAATTATAGGCCAGTTAGTTTAACCTCAGTGGTTGGGAAGGGTTGGAGTCTAATATTAACAGTGAGGTTTCAAGATACTTGGAGACTAATGATAAAATAAGTCAAAGTCAGCATGGTTTCTGTAAAGGGAAATCTTGCCTGACAAACCTGATAAGAGTTCTTCGAGGAAGTAACAAGCAGGGTGGACAAAGGAGATGTCATTTACTTGGATTTTTAGAAGGCGTTTGATAAGGTGCCACACATGAGGCTGCTTAACAAGATAAAATCCTGTGGCATTACAGAGAATAGTAAATCTGTGGAATGCTCTGCCGCAGACCCTGGTGGAGGCCCAGTCCATGCATATACTTAAGGCAGAAGTTGATCATTTCCTGATCGGTTAGGACATCGAAGGATATGGTAAGAAGGCAGGTGCATGGGGTTGAGTGGGACCCAGGGTCAACCATGATGGAATGGCAGAGCAGACTGATGGGCTGAAGGCCTAATTCTGCTCCTTTGTCTTACGATCTTATCGATTTGAGTGTAACTGGGTGATAGTCATTCAGGCAGCTCTTCTTGGGCACTGGTATCATCATTATCCTGTTGAAGCAGGTGGGAACCTCCAACTACAGCAGTGGGAGATTGAAGATGTCCTTGAGCACTTCCGCCAGTGGGTTGGCACAGGTTTTCAGTGTCCGAACAGGAACATCATCAGGTGCTGATGCCTTGCGAGTGTTCACCCTCTTGAAAGATGCTCTGATGTCAGCCTCTGAGACAGAGATGACGGGGTCACCAGATGCTGCAGGGATTCACAAGGTTATAGTTTTATGCTCCCTTTCAAAGTGTGCATCAAAAGTATTGAACTCATGAGGGAGTGAAGCTTCACAGCCATTCGTAATGTTAGGTTTCGCCTTGTAGGAAGTAATGCCTGCAAACCCTAACAGAGTTGATCTGCATCCGATACAGCTTCTAACTTCAATCGGAATTGTTTTTTACCGCTCTTCAAACTGCATTTTGTAGGTCGTATCTGTGCATCTTGTATAGTTCTGGATCACCAGTCTTAAATACCATAGATCTAGCAGAGTTAGGCCTTTCAGCCCATCAAATCTACCTAGCCACTTCAACATGGCTGATTTTTTTATCCCTCTCACCCAGTTCTCCAGCCTTCTCCCTGTAACCTTTGAAGAATTTACTAATCAAGAACCTATCAACCTCCGCTTTAAATATACCCAATGACTTGGCCTTCACAGCCGTTTGCAGCAACAAATTCCAGAGATTGACCACCCTCCGGCTAAAGAAATCCCTCATCTGCTTCAATCGGACCTCCTCCTATTCTGAGGCTGTCCTTTACAAAGCCTGTGAAGCAGGAATGGAGCCAGACTCTGCCATTAAGTTTGTCCTGTGCACGTCAGTGACTTTCCAATCTGCGTCATACGCTTAACAAAGAGTTAAAGAGATTAGCTATAGCCTTAATAAAGATTAGAGAGACTAGTAACTGAGTATACCTTTGGAATGTGGGAGGAAACCAGAGCACGTGGAGGAAACCCACATGAACAAAGGGCAAACATACCAACCCGGCGAGAATCGAACACTGATCTTACAACTAGCGCAATAAAGTGATGTGCTAACCGTACCACCCCTGTAGTGCCTAAATCACCTGCAGTGCTATTCCATTTACTGAGCGAAATAGCTTTATAAAGCTTGAGAAGGCTCCCAAGCATTTTCACCATTATGGAGACAAAACAGCACAAAGGATTTAATGAGGGTGGTCTGTAAAACAGAGGATAAGTGAGCAGGCAAAAGTGAAGGAACACTTACGGAGTTGAATTATTCGTGGAATGGATGAATTGCTGCTTCCTTCTGTATAGGCTACAACAGTAATGTTGTATATGTCCCCGGGAGGCAGTCGAAGCAGGGTTGTCATTACACTGGGTGGCACCTGCATTAAACAACAGAGTTGGTTCAGAACACCTCCCAATTACTAACCACTCAAGCTCTCACTTCTCACCCTCAGATTAATCTTGTTACCTTGCGGATGCATCAAAACTTGCCAAGGTAAGTCCAGAAGCTGGAGGTGTGTGATAACCCTGCAAGGATGCATCACTCAGCAAAAAGGAAGAGGTTTCATGATTCAAAATGATGACGGGCTGAATTGAGTTTCACGTTCCTTATCATAGAGTTACAAAGCTCAGACATATTTTGCATCGTGAACATTACTAAATTACGTCATTCAGTTCTTTTTTCCTTTCAGTCCTGCTAATGAGACACACTTAATCAGCCTTAGGCTGTGGATCTCCCTGGCCAATCCTCATCAGTCCCCTCTCCTGGCTCCATTATCAACAAGCCCTCACTTGAAGCTTTCTTGATCTCTTCAATTCACCTGCTATTTTAATTTTGGCTTTTAGCCACACAACTCCACCTCACCTGCTGACCCCGACTCTTGTTATTTTCTACTGAAGAGGATGCATCCCGTCCCTTCTATCTCTCCATTGCATCTCAAGCATTCCTTTTTCTCCATGTATCATCCTTTCCAGTCGTAATCTAATGTTAACGATACACAATATGTTTCCCTTCAGGTTCGCCTTAATTATTTCACTTTTCACCATAAACCTATAATTCTCATATCACTCAACCCGAGAGAAAATGCCTGCAATCCCTAGCTATACTCTTCATAACTTTGTATAATCTGTAAGACCTCCAGTGCTCCAAAGAATAATATCCTAACCTATTCAACCTTACCCTATAACTCTGGTGCTCAAGTCCCAGCAACATCCTTGCACATTTTCTCTGTACTCTTTGAAGCTTATTGATATCTTTCTTGTAGGTAGGTGACCAACTGTACACAATACTGCAAATTTGTCCTCACCAGCATCTTATAAAACTTCAACATAACCTCCCAACTCCTGTATTCAGTACTCAGATTTATGGAGGACAATGTGTCAAAAGCTCTCTTTATGAGTCTCTCTACCTGTGATGTCGCTTTCAACAAATTATGGACCCGTCTTTCCAGATCCCCTTATTCTATGGAACATCTCAGTGACCTTATCATTCAATGTGCAAGTCCTACACTGGTTCGTCCTACCAAAGTACAACACCTCACGCTCGTTAAAATACATCTGCTATTTTCAGCGCATTTTTTCCAGCTCACACTCCAAGCTTTATATCATTGGCTAGTTTCCCCTCTTCTTTCATCTTTTCCCTTCTTATAGCTTTTTTTAGTTGCCTTTTGTTGGATTTTAAAAGCTTCCCAACCATCCAACATCCCACTCACTTTTGCTACCTTATATGCCCTTTCCTTGGCTTTTATGCAGTCCTTAACTTGTCTTGTCAACCACGGTTGCCTACCCCTGCCAATTTGAGAACTTCTGTGAGACATATCTATCCTGCACCTTGTGAACTATTCTCAAAAACTTTAGCCACCTCTTCTCTGTTGTTATCCCTGCCAGTATCCTCCTCCAATCTACCTGGGCAAGCTCCTCTCTCATGCCTCTGTAATTCCCTTTATTCCATTGCGAATCTGATACATGTGACTCATGCTTCTCCCTCGCAAACTGCAGTATGAATTCAATCTATTATGATCACCGTCTCCTAAGGGTTCCTTTACATTAAGCTCCCTAATAACTGGGTTATTACACAACACCCAATCTAAGATAGCCTGAAGAGGCTCAAGCACAAGTTGCTCTAAAAAGCTATCTAGTAGGCATTCAACAAATTACCTCTCTTGCGATCCGACATCAACCTAATTTTCCCAATCCCCTTGCATATTAAAGTCCCCCATTACAATTGTGTCACTATCTTTATTACATGACTCTTCAATTAAAACAGCAACTAACTCAAATCAAATTTAATTTGCTTTTGCCATGCATCATTCTAACGAATATTTACACTTTTCTTAATGATCCTTCGTCCAACAGCGATGACCAGCCAGTATGCGAGGGTTGAATCCGATGTTCCTGTTGTAGCGTTCCCATACTTCCAGCTGACAGATAATACATCCTTGGAATACTCCAGCCACGTAATCTCTGGAGCCAGTGGTGCTGTAGGGAATGGTGATTAGCAAACAACATTTCAGAAAGGGAAGAGGTTGTTAAGATTATTCATAAAAGTTCCATGTAACCTCAATTACTAAACCTCACCCAAAATGTATAACTCAAAGTTGAAATTAAATTTATTATCAAAAACATACATGTCACCATATACAACCCTGATATTCATTTTCTTGTGGGCCCTCCTTATCCGCGGGTTCCGCATGTGCAGATTCAACCAACCGCGGATCGGGAAAACCTGGAAGTTGTCTCTCCCGCACTTGTTGTACAAGCATGAACAGACTTTATTTTCTTGTCATTATTCCCTAAACAATGCAGTATAACAACTACTTACATAGCATTTACATTGTATGAGGTATTATAAGTAATCTAGAGATGACTTAAAGTATACAAGAGGACGTGCGTAGGTTACCGCGGATTGGGATCGAGAAAAAAACGGAAGTTCTAAGTCAGAACAGGTACATCCGGTATTATTAAGCATCAGTTAGTCAAACATTTGTCTTAGTATATAGTATATATTTTACCTTTCTGTGCATATAAAACACTTAAGAAACGTATGTATTTCAATAATTAAACCATTGCGTTGCTTAGTAATAATTGTAGCTTTCATCGGGGCAGGGCCTTTCTCATCTTATCCTTTAAAATTATTCCGATCGTTGACCGACTGTAGCCTAACACTTTTCCAATGACCAATGGCATTTCTCCTTTTTCCGATCGCTTTATTATTTCCATTTTATTTTCAATCGTGATTGTGATTATTTTCGTGAACAGAAACACTGCGGATTCAGAGGTCCGCTGGGTCCTAAAGTCCACCACACTAAGACAGGTTAAATAAGGGACTTGAGCATTTGCGTTTTTTGGTATCCGCAGGGGGTCCCGGAACCAATCCCCCGCAGATAAGGAGGGCCGACTGTACTCAAATAAATGGGGCAGCACACAATAGCATAGTGGTTAGCACAACGCTTCACAGTACAAGCGACCCAGGTTCAATTCCCACCGCTGCCTTTAAGGAGTTTGTACCTTCTCTCCATGACCCACGTGGTGCTCTGGTTTCCTCCCACAGTCCAAAGACATATGGTTGTAGGTTAATTGGACATTGTAAATTGCCCCATGATTAGACTAGCATAAATTTGGGGAATGCTAGGCGGCCTTGCTCGAGGGGCCAGAAGGGCCTACTTTGTGCTGTATCTCAATAAAAGAAATTCTGGTAGAATCCATGGAAGACAGCACCAACCAGCATGAAAAGACAACAGACTGCAAATACGAGAAAGAAAGGAAAGAAGTAATAATAGGAATAAATAAGCAATAAATATTGAGAACATGAGATGACGTGTCCTTGAAAGTGAGTGTGTAGGTTGTGGGAACATTTCAGTGATGGGGCAAGTAACATTATTCCCCTTTGTTCAAGAGCCTGATGGTTGAGGGGCGGTAACTGTTCCTGAACCTGGTGGTGCGAGTCCTGAGGCTCCTCCACTCCCTTTCCACATTCTCTGGGTCACAGTAGCACAACTGCTAGAGGCACTAGCTTACAGCGCCAGAGGCCTGGATTCAATCATGACCCAGGGTGCTGCGGGTGTGAAGTTTGCACGTTCCCTGACTCTTTGACACATCACGCCTCTGTCGCTCTGCAGCTACGATTCCTCCACGTTTTGTGCTTCTCTCGATACTCCGGTTTCCCCTTCACCATATCCCAAGGGGGTACAGGTAGGTAGGTTAACTGGCCACTATTAGTTCGTCTCTTGTAAGTGGTAAAATCTGATTAGAGTTGGTGAAATTGTGAAGAGATCATAAAAATAGAATAAATATAGGATTGGTGTCAAATGGATGGATGGCATGGACCCAGAGGGCTGTAGGGTCTGTTTCTGTGATGAATCTCCCTATGATTCTATGATACATCACATTTCTATCACACTGAAGCCACCTTCACCAACCTGCTTCACCACTAGAGGGCACCTGGCATCAGTAAGTTAAACAAGTCAAATATATGGGGAGGAATAAACTATTGATGTTTCAGTCTGAGATCTTTCATCGGGGCTCTCCAGAGATTTATTCCCCGTAGATGCTGCCTGACCTGCTGAGTTTCTCCAGTATTTTGTGTCTGTTGCTCTGGATTTTCAGCATCTGAAGAATCTCTTGCATTTGCCCCTAAAAGTCAGAGCCAGTCTTGGCTGTCACCATCCTGTTGGAAGTCAAAGTTCATGATCAAGGCAGAAAACTTTGGGCTATATCCAACTTGTCCCTGCTCAGCTTTTCTCTGTGTTAGCATAGATTTTCATTCCTCGCTGGGCTGTTAATTGAACCAGAGCTGGTGGTGTAATACGCAGGAAAATCCCCCAGCTGACTTAGATCGTTTGATTATCCATTCCTAAAGAGTAATGGACTCTGAGCTGTAGAAACAGCCTCTTCACTACGGCACACAGCAGATGATCTCTGTAGCAGCAGGAAGAAGATGCAGCTGCTCCCGTCACACTGACAGACGGTGTCGCAACAATAAACTTGTAAAGGACACAGTACCAGAGGAAACTGCTGCTTTGGCTGCCCAGAGCCTTATCCTGAACGGAGATTAGAAAACCAAACAGCCTTCATCTACCAGCTTTTGATTTTACAAATAAACTTAGTGTTTAGCTTGAGCAAGATTCCAGTGATGTGAAAGGGTGGGTTTAAGGAAGGAGTACAAGGACACCAGACTTGTCCCAATTCCCAACTACCATCTGCATTTACTCAATCCTCCGCCCCCGGCCGTAGGGAAAGGCAGTGAATTTACTTCAGTGCACCCCCCTGACCGCTGCTGTACTGGCAGAACCTTTACGAAGGAGAATGGCACAGGGCAGATCTACTGCCCCAAAGCTCTGGCGTCCTCGGTTCGATCCTGACCATGGGCGTTCTCCTTTTAACCACGGGGGTTAACCTCTAGAGCACTCTGCTTTCATCACACACCCCAAAGGTGTGCACGCAGCTAGGTAATTGTTCACAGTGTGTAGATGAGAGTCGGCGTTGATTGGAATTAAATGGGTGAGAGTAGGATTAGTGTGAAAATGAATGCTTAATGACCAGTAAGGGAATAGGTGGGCTGAGGACCTGAAAGAGTGCAGTATTGCTCTCTGAGCTCCAGAACTGACAGAGGAAGCTGCATTTTGTTAGCCTTTTGATGCCCCGTGGTTCTGCCCCCTGTCAGAAGCAGCTCCAATAGAATAGTCTAACCCCACTTCTCCAGATTAGCAGCTAGGTTGAACACAAGCTTAAAGAGGGTCACCCTTTTCCGCAAACCAGAGCTCATATTGTCTACTAATCAGGAGGTCCGAGGTTAGACTATTGGTAACTGCAATGGGGCAAGTGTCACCGCGGTTCGGATATGGCCCAAGTGTGGAGTGACAGGCACTGAAGCGGGTCGATAGTTCACAAAACTTTAATGCCAACAGCGTTCAAGGGAAAATAAAACAATAAACGCTAGGCCAAACAGGGCCGTTAACTAAAGTTCTCAAACGGGAAGCAAAGCCTACACTGCGGCTGAAAGAACATCCAATTATTAAATGAATACCGCGAGTCTTCAGAGTCAGCTGACTCCACAGTCCAAGTCCTCAGGCAAGGCCGATCCAAACAAAAGCGAAGTGTTGCTGTGCTCCGTCCAAGTCTCGACAAGCACTACGACGACAAGTATGAAGTTAAATACTATCACTATTAAATAATAATTAGCTGACATTTGCCTATTCACAGGCGCAATTGCCGTATCTACTGCGCTGCCGAATCCGTGGTTGTGACAGGGCCCCCCTCTCTAGGCGCAGACCCTGAAGCGCCACAGACCTGTGTCTGCTGGAAGTCCCAGATCACCGACTTGTCCAAGATGTCCTTCGCCGGGATCTAAGTATGTTCTTCTGGGCTATACCCTTCCCAGTCCACGAAGTAATGGACTCTACCACGTACTCGGTGAGATGCCAGGAGGTGCTGCACAGTACAGACAAGGGAACCATCTACCAGGCCGGGAGGAGGAGGAGGTGGGGTGACTGGGGCCAGGGGAGAGGTAGTAATAGGCTTGAACTGGGAAACATGGAATACTGGGTGGATCTTCAGTGATGCTGGTAGACGCAATCTATAGGACACCTTGTTGACAGCCTGTGCCACTACAAACAGTCCCACGTAGCGCGGTGCCAATTTCCGGTTCTTGACTTTCAGGTGAAAGAACCCTTGATGCCAACCACCTCCTCTCCTGGCTTGATTGGCCTTACCTGTCGAAGGAGCCGATCAGCCTGCCAGGAACGCTGTTTCTGGGCGCGCAGCAGAGAAGCCCTGGCTCGTCTCCAGGTGCGCTTGTAGCGCTGGATCAGCTGTTCAGCAGCAGGAACTCCCACGTCAATCTCCTGATCAGGGAAGAGCGGGGGCTGGAATCCCTTCTGGCATTCAAAGGGAATCATACGGTGGAGGACGACTGGAGGTTATTGTGGGCAATCTCTGCCCAAACCATTTGGGAGTTCCAGGATGCGGGGTTGGAAGAGTCAAGACAGCGCAGGATTGTCTCCAACTCCTGGTTCACTCTCTCAGTCTGGCCATTAGATTGGGGGTGGAAGCCAGACAAGAGGCTGGCCGTGGCTCCTACCAGAGAGCAGAAAGCCTTCCAAAAGCGGGAAGTGAACCGTGGTCCACGATCAGACACTATGTCTGAGGAAAGCGATGGAGCCTGAACACATGTTGAACCATGAGTGTGGCAGTCTCACGAGCCGATGGGAGCTTGGGGACAGCAATGAAGTGGGCAGCCTTGGAAAATCGATCCACAATGACTAAAATGGTGGTGTTTCCATTAGACGGGGGCAGCCCAGTGATGAAATCTACTGAGAGGTGGGACCAGGGGCGGTGGGGCACAGGCAGTGGACATAACAGACCCGTGGGACGCTGGAGTGATGTCTTGTTCCGAGCACAGGAGGGACATGCAGATACAAAGTCGTGGACATCCTGGGACACAGATGGCCACCAAAATTGTCTCTTTATAAACTCCAGGGTCCGTTGAATTCCCGGATGTCCAGCCAGAAGGGAGGAGTGACACCATTCCAACATTTTGGAAGGCACCGCAGTAGGGACAAACAGCCGGTTGGGAGGTCCCCCATCCGGGCCTGGATCTGATTGTTGGGCGGCCCTCACCTCTGCCTCTATTCCCCAGATCACCGGAGCAGTGATACACGAGCGAGGAAGAATGGGCTCTGGATCGGCATTGTCCTCAGATCCGTCGAACAGCTGGGAAAGAGTGTCGGCCTTTGTATTCCTGCTGCCCAGACGATATGAGGATGAAATTGAACCGTGTGAAGAAGAGAGCCCACTGGGCTTGACGAGAGTTGAGTCTCTTAGCATCCTGAATCCAGGAGAGGTTCTCGTGATCTGTCCAGACCAAGAATGGATGCTCTGCCCCTTCCAACCAGTGTCGCCATTCCTCCAGGGCCTCCTTGATGGCCAGAAGCTCCCGGTTCCCAACATGGGCCGGAGTCAAGCAACGGGAAAGAAAGGCACAAGCGTGCAGCCGGCTATCCGCAGACGAGCGCTGAGAGAGGACAGCCCCAATGCCGACATCGGATGCATCCACCTCGACAATGAATGGCTGAGATGGGTCTGGGTGTTGCAGCAGTGGGGTAGTGGTGAAACGTTGCTTTAGCTCGGAAAATGCTTGGTCAGCATCGCCCGTCCAATGGAATCCTGCCGAGGTCTTCGTGGCGAGGGCATTAATTCCAGCCGCGATAGAGCCGTAATTGCAGATGAAACGGCGATAAAAGTTCGCAAACCCCATGAAGCGCCGTACCTGTTTGACTGTAGATGGTTTGGGACACTCTGCAACTGCCTGAACTTCACTAGGGTCCATTTGAACACTGGATGGGATAAGTATATAGCCCAAAAACAACACCTAGTCTTTATGGAATTCACATTTTTCAGGCTTGGCGTACAGGTCATTTTCAAGAAGGCGTCTGAGTACTCTCCGAACATGCTGTATGTGTTCCTGACGGGAGCGGGAATAGATGAGGATGTCATCTAAATACACAAATACAAACTGGTTCAACATGTCCCTGAGTACATCTTTAACCAAGGCCCGGAATACGGCGGGGGCATTGGCCAGACCAAAAGGCATCACCAGGTATTCATAGTGACCAGTAGAACTGTGGAAAGCCGTTTTCCGCTCATCCCCTTCTCTTATGCGAGTCAGATTGTATGCATTGCGCAGATCAATTTTGGAAAATATGGTTCCTCCCTGGAGATGTTCGAACGCAGACGCCAGCAAGGGAAGAGGGTAGCGGTTCTTCACAGTGATGTTGTTCAGGAGCCGATAATCGATGTAGGGACGGAGCTTGCTGTCTTTCTTGCTCACAAAAAAGAAGCCCGAGGTTGATGGACGGATAACCCCCATGCTCTGTGCCTCCTTGATGTATTCCTCCATGGCCACCGTTTCAGGACGAGAGGGGGAAAAGAGCCGTCCCCGGGGAGGACTAGTGCCAGGTAGGAGGTCTATGGCACAGTCGTATGGCCGGTGTGGGGGCAGGGTGGTGGCCTTTCTTTTACTGGAAACCTCAAGGAGATCCACATATTCAGCCGGAATCCCAGACAGGTCCACATCCTCAACTGACACAGGAGGGGATTCATGGGACAGAGCTTGAGTGGACCTAGACAGGTAGACAGGCATGCTGGTCCCCACTCTTGGAGTGCCTTCAGAGACCAGTCGATCCGTGGGTTATGTCGGGAGAACCGGGGAGACCAAGTACCAGTGGCAGTTCAGATGAATTAACCAGACAGGAAGATATTTCTTCATGACTGAAGAGAGAATCGACCCGTGAGGATTCCCCACCCTGCTGACAGATATTCTCTTTTACTGGACACTCGGAACATGCTGCCCGGAAATGTCCTGGATCACCACAGTAGAGGCAGGAACCTGTTCTCCAGCGCCACTCTCATTCCTCCTGAGACAGTAGCATGCGCCGAATTTGCATAGGCTCCTCCGTGGGCTGGGTGCTGGGGGATGAGGGGTTGGGGAGAGGGCGAGGAATGACGGTGAACAGATGAGGGAGGGGGATAGCATGAGGAAAGACGGTGATCAGGCAGCACGAAGGAAGTTTGAAATATTCTTTCCCTGCGCCACTCAGTCACCCTGTTGTCAACTTGAATAGCCAGATTAATCATGTCATCCAGACTACCCTGCTCGTCCTGGACGGAGATCTCATGCTGGACCCCTGCGTTCACTCCATGCTGGAAGGCAGTGATGAGAGATCTCTCATTCCAACCCATCTCTACTGCAAGGGTATGGAATTTTTGTATTTTTTTCTCACGGTAACACGTCGAAGCTGCACCCTCTCTAACATGCTGGTAGAGAGAGATTTATTTGGGTTTTTTTTAGCGCTGGAAATGGTTACATCCCGACACGCGGGACAGAAGCAAGGTCGCATTGTGTATTCCATGGACCAGCTAATGCCGGCCGGTTTAGCCAACAGAGCGGTGGACACCCCTGCTGAAATCCGGAGGAAAACACACAGAGGATGCAGAGAGGGATCACAAAGTCGAGGAAGGAGGACCGGGTCGAGACAACAGAGACTTATGAAGAAGAGGAGTTCAGTGGGTAATACCGTTCCGCCTGACCGGGAGTGCACTGAGAGCGGTAAGCGTAAAGGAGTTGGGTGCTTACTGTTCTGGTTAACAACAGATGGTGCAATCCGGGTCATATTACGATCGGGGAATGTGTTTGTAGAACGGATATTGAACTTTTTACTGTGGGACTTCGGCCACATTCCACCGTGATACAACACTTGGCGGTAGGGGAGGTCGTTCCTGCCTGTGGCCATCGAACGTGCAGCTCCTCCCATGGAGGGTCAGACACCCTGAGCCAATAGACTGGTCCTGGACTTATTTTCCATCTGGCATAGTTTGCATTTTGTTGTTTGATTGTTTGTGGTTTGTGTATTGCTATATTTACGCTCTATTCTTGGTTGGTGCGGCTGTAACGAAACCAAATTTGCCTTGGGATTAATAAAGTATATCTATCTATCTATCTATTTCACTGCATAGGTTCTCACCGTTCCTCTGCCTTGGCACAGGTCCAAGAGTCGGTGGGCAGCCTTCTGATCTCGTACTGGAAGATCAAAAACCCTCCTTAACTCCGCCACGAAATGTCGAAATGACTGGGCTGCAGGGTATCCTTGCTCCTGTAAAGTGTTGAACAGGTTGAGTGGAGGTCCATCAAGAAGATTGACCATGTACGCCAGTTTTCGTGCATCATCATCAAAATGACTAGCCTGGGCTTGGAATGTCAGCCTGCATTGGGTAATAGAATTCCTGCAGCCATCGGGATCACTGGAATATCTGCCTGGAGGTGGAACACTCAGTTCCTGTATGGACGCGGGTGTCTGTGGGGGTCCGAATGCGGGAGTCAGCTCTGGTCCGGGAACGGGAACATTAGTAGCAGAGATTGTTGGGGCGGCAGTAAATGAGGACCTGCAAGATACTGGGAGTGCGACTGAGGCAGTCTGAGCCTACTGAATTGCGTTGGCAAGAACATTAATGGCTGTCAGCTGATGCTGGCTGTTCACAGTAAGATCGTGGACGGTAACCGTGAGTGCAGAAATCACAGACACCTGAGACCGACTGTCTGCAGTGAGCTGTTGAACAGTTGCGGCTAGGGACGATACCTGTTCCTCCAAGTGAGACTGGGCTTGTCAGCATGAGATTATCTGCCTCATTGCCTCCGTAACTTCACTGAGAACAGATTCCATTGCTTGTAGCTTGTCTCCTACCTGACCAAAGAATCTCACGGCCAAGGTCAGCTGCTCTCTCTCTGTTGGGTCCATCTTTGTGTGAGGTTGAGACTTGCTATCACCGAGTTCAGATATGCCCCAAGTGCGGAGTGAGAGACACTGAATCAGGTCGATAGTTCACAAAACGTTAATGCGAACAGTGTCGCTAGGCCAAACAGGGCCGTTAACTTAAACTCTCAAACAGGAAACGAAGCCTGGACGGTGGCTAAAAAGAACATCTAATTATTAAAAGAATACCACTAGTCTTCAGAGTCAGTTGACTTGACAGTCCAATTTCTCAGGCAAGGCCGACGCAAACAGGCAGCGAAGTATTGCTGAGCTCTGTCCAAGTCTCGACAAACACTACGATGACAAGTATGGAGTTAAATATTATCATGATTAAATAATAATTAGCTGACACGTGCTAATTCACAAGCGCAATTGCTGTATCTACTGCGCCGTGGTTGTGACAACGAGCATAACAACTTAACATCTGTAATCGTGGTCACATCACTGCACATACTGACTGCTGAATCAATTTCTAAAACAATCAGGAACAGTATATGGTCAGGCAGCAGCAGTACTTAAAACAAATGCACTATTCTGAGCATGACTTTGAAACTAAACTCTGAAAATTTGTTAGTCGTTCCCTGGCCAGTATCCCGTGGAGAGTCTACGTCTCCATCCTTGCACTTGCCACTGATATGGACACAGCATCAGATTCACCTGGAGTCCCGGAGGACGAGCAAATAGTTCATAAACAAGATGATATCTGTGTCAAATGTGGATCAACATATTAATAAACAATCCAATCTATTGTCGATAAAGTATATCAAGCATCACAGTGGCGTAGTAGTTAGTGTGGCACTGTTACAACTCGGGGCGTTCTGGAGTTCAACTCTGCCGCCGTTCTGTTAAGGAATGCGTGGGTTTCC
Organism: Mobula hypostoma; assembly: GCF_963921235.1. Classification (NCBI taxonomy): domain Eukaryota; kingdom Metazoa; phylum Chordata; class Chondrichthyes; order Myliobatiformes; family Myliobatidae; genus Mobula; species Mobula hypostoma. Next base: position 15,368,039 of record NC_086116.1, read on the forward strand.
CCGGGTGCTCCGGTTTCCTCCCACAGTCCAAAGGTGTGGGTTAATCGGTCGTTGTAAATTTTCCCGTGTTTAAGTTAGGGTTAATCGGATTTTTCAGGAGTCACTGGGGCCATGTGGCTCGAAGGGCAAGGAGGGCTGTCTTTGCACTGTATTGCCAAGTAATAAAGTTGACAGCAGTGACAGCACCCTGCTAAATATCAGGGTACAGATAGAAAGTCAGCAGACATGTGGTTAACATTAGCACACGACTAATTCAAACCATAGTGCAATGTGTTATTTGCATAAACTCAAGTAGTTCTGGGAGAAAGATTCCACCTGAAAAAAGTACTAGCCTTTAACCAGAAAGAAACATTATACTGAAGCATTATCAAACAGAATCTAACACAAGGCAATAGGAATTTCTAGTACACAAGGCAAAATCTTGGACAAGAGTACTAGGTTTTAATTGACATTAAAGGAAGAGAGTTTGAGAGTGGGATTTTTAGAGAGTAAGTCTTTGTCGGCTGAATGCATGATCAAATTTGAGGGTGACAATGAGATGTGGCAAGTGTGACTTCGGAGGGTTTGAAAATGAGGATGTGAATTTTAAAATTAACGCATTTCAGCTGCGAATGAACATAGGCTAGTAAGCACAGAGGTAGAGTGATTTGAAAAGAACTGTAACACGAGCCGGTTTCTAGACGTGGAACGCTGCAAATAACAATATGGAGATTAGATTTTCAGTAACAGAAGTAAGGACAACATCGGCCAGTGTTAGTGATGAAATTAGATGGTCTCAGTCAGACATGGACTATGTTATCTCTACGTCAAATAATGCTACCAAGGCGGAAGTCTTGATAAGTTACAGCCTGGTACTAGGGAGCAGGAAGGAAATCAATAAAAAAGAGTGGTTTGTCTATCTCCAGCACAGACTTGTAAGAGGCAGTGGTGAGGACATCTGGGCAGAGTTTGTGAACTGGTGATATGGTTGGGACATCACTTATCTGCAGCATGTTGTTGGGCAGTAGAAAAGATGGTCTAGAGCAGGGGTTCCCAATTTTTTTTAATTCCATGGACCAGGTTGGGAACCCCTAGCCTAAAGATTAGAGTAAAGGAGCTTAGTTGCAAAGCTGATGGGCATCTTCCAGATTGTTACAGGTGAGGGTAGATGAGATAGATAAAAGAGGTTAACAGGATGTCTGGCAGCGGACTTTCATTATATTCTCAGGTGATATTGGGACCAAGTTTTCCAGCTGACAGCACTGATTTTATGTGGTCCAGTCAGAATTTTGCTGGGAAATAGAAAACTAACCAGACTTATTCACATCTGCACACTGCAGAAAAAACAGGGCACAGGTGTGGGCCCGACCCGGAGGAGGTGTCAGAAAGCAATGCTGTCAGTGCGATTATCGGTTTTGATGGAGACTTGGGCATTATAGGTGGAGGTGAAGATGTGGCTGAGCAAGGACCAGAAACAGGTGAGGAACATCACACCAACCCAGTTCCACAAAGCCATCATTCCCAGCCTCAGCAACACATATCGGGAGATACAGGTGAGGTACTCAATGTTGTATTTACCATCTGTGGGACATGTACACCTACCTCTTTGCAGGTGACCCGCTGGAAGAGGGGCTGTAAAATGTCCCAACAATATGAAAGCAACACGCCGATGCAAGTCATTTCTATATCTGTTGTCAAAGACAATGCCCTGCCTGCAGCATTGCAGAGTCACAAATGCAATATAAATTATGGGAAAAGATAACTCAAAAAAACGAGCTGTTCTGAAAATGAGGTAAACGCTGCATCTTCAACGAAGGGGAAGAAAAAAAGTTTTCAAGCGGCTGCAACGGTGTCAGAATTCCCTGCTCTGCTCCGAGTAACCAAGTGAGCATTAAGGGGGAGTACCTGTTATATAGCGTGCTAATGGTCTGTCACAGCAACTGCGTTCAGGCTCTCCCCACGACACCATCATTACACGGAACACGTAGCGCGAGGCCGGTCGCAGGTCAGTCACGATCTGACAACGAAACACAGCAGCACGTCACTTTTCACCAGCAACTGGGAAAGTACAGCAAAATGATGTCGTCAGAACGTAATAAAGTTAAACACAACTCACTACTGAACATGATCCATGTGATGCTGGAAAGGTGGAGCCTTTAACAGTTATGTCACTTTTCAGCAACTTCGCTACCAGATTTGTGTTCAATTAAATTGTAGGAAGAACTGTTTTTGAAACAGAATCATAGACTGAACTTCTGCAACAGCTAGGTAAACTCCGAGTAATTCAGGTCCCATGGATATACACTTCATTACTGATCATTTACGTTCTTCACTGCTTCTCCCTTACTTTGGTGAGCTCTCTTTCTAAGCATAGAACATTTGGGTGTAAGAGTGTGTGTGAACCATGTGTGGAATAACAATATGAGTAGATGTTACTAGTCTTCGATGGAGTTAACAAAGATTCTGAAAATCCTTCTCAGCACTCCCCAGCACCTTGGTATTGCCTGCATGAACCACCTCCCAACACATGACACCACTCTCAGACCTAAAGATTGCACCGAGCAGCTGTTTTCTGGGTAAGGAAATGAACTGTATGTGCACTCCTTCCCCCATTTCATTTGCCCCCACTTGCCCACATCCTTGCCCATTGTTGAGAACCCAACTCAGACAGCTCGTCTATAGGTAGGTGCTCCCTAGCCCTGCCCTACCTCAATCCCGAAGCATATCTAAGCTTGCATCTGGCCCAAATTGCTCCTCCTACTGGTCAGACAATCAAACTACCTACCACCACCCCTAATAATAAAAAAAAGAACAGAATTTACCCGCGTGCCCACTGAAACCAAGTCAACCACCAATCCTCGTAAACCAACCCCTGGAAAGAGAGCCTCACTGCCACCCCTTTACACTTTGATCAGCCTCAACGTCTCCACTTCCCTCCTGAATCCCTCTCTTCCTCCTCCATCTGGACACTGCCTCTGGTACTGGGTTTTCTCTTTGCAATACTGAAATGGAGGAAGAAGGCTTGTGTCTGAACAGCCTGCTCTGTGGCTGAAGTGTTGTGCTACCTAGGGTCCCTGTGGTGGATTCATGAACTAAACTCATATTGGTTCTTAGCCAACCAGTATACCTTTAGAACTGCTGACTAGGTTTTAAGCAGTAGTTAATCATAAACACAAAATACTCTGCAGATGTTGGGGTCAAAGCAACACTCACAACATGCTGGACGAACTCAGCAGGTCGGGCAGCATCCATGGAAACGTTCAGTCGATGTTTCGGGCCGGAACCCTTCGTCAGGACTGAAGAGGGAAGGGGCAGAGGCCCTATAAAGAAGGTGGGGGCTCCCTCATGGTTCCGCCTCCTTCTACTACCCATTGTGTTTTCCCCTATTCCTTCTTCACCTTTCCTGCCTATCACCTCCCTGCTTTCCCTCCCCTACCCCTTTATCTTTCCCCTTACTGGTTTTTCACCTGGAACCTACCAGCCTTCTCCTTCCCACCCTCCCCCCACCTTCTTTATAGGGCCTCTGCCCCTTCCCTCTTCAGTCCTGACGAAGGGTTTCGGCCCGAAACGTTGACTGATCGTTTCCACGGATGCTGCCCGACCTGCTGAGTTCGACCTGTTGTGAGTGTTGCTTTAAGCAGTAGTTCAGAGTCAGCAGTACCAGTCATTTATATGTTTTTTATTCTTCCAGGGCAATAGTTAACATTTAGTTAGAAATCATTACTTCATTGCTACAATTTCCTTTGTCTAAGCTCCTCATTAGCGGCAACTGTTCAGTTAAGGTAAACATTGACCTTGTCACCAACTGTAAATAAAGAGATTTTCTGAAAAAGAACTGTTAAAGCAAACAACTGAAAGTGAAAAGGGTGCTTTGCGGGGCAATACTATTCCTCTAAATATCCAAATTCCTGCAATCATTCCTAATAAATTACAAGCGTTATCTGCAAAAGCATGGCTTTGACAAAAACACACCCTCAGGGTAGAAATCTGACAGAGTGAGTCATCTGATGTTTATAGGACCTGGTCCAGTTCTCACTCGATTGATGACTTGGAATGTAAAACAGAGCTTCTGTACAAGGCTTGGCCTATCACAGCCACACCGATCCACCCCGATAAATCAGATTCAAACTCAGATTAAAGAGCCAAACCTCACCCCCTGAGTTAAAACATCACCCCCTCAAAAATTACTGAGTTACCATTGAGGTTGTTAAGGCACTTGTGAATGGAATATCTTGAATGGTTTTCCATTTTGACTTCCGATTTTTTGGGTTGTGATGGTACATTTCCACAAGGTACTTCTTGAAGACCACAGCATGCGGCCTGCTCCAGCTCAGCACCACTGCCGTGGGCCCCAGTGGATACAGTTGGAGCTTCTTCACTCCTGGTGGGCCTGCGGAAGGGAAGGCAGGTTTGACATTAGGATCTGTGCAACTCTGGAGATCGTTCTCATGGAGGGCACTGCTAGTCATCACGGCCGTCCAAACAGAACGTGACCACTTGACCCAGGTTTAACTGTGTGTTACTCATGTCAAGTATTAGCTTCACAAAGGGCTGGCTCTTTAAGCACTGGGGCTCTGCACTTGAGTTAAACACAAGGAATCCTGCAAATTTAGGACCCATTAAGCAACCCAGCAAGCCCGGGACCATATATGGAGGGGAGGGTCCTAATGAATGGTCTTGGCCTGTAACATTGACTGTTTATTCCCCACCACAGATTAGGCCTGGCCTGCTGAATTTCTCAAGCATATTTTTGTGAGGTCCTTTAGCTAGTGGGTGTCGGAGCAGAGAGAAATCTTGACCAAAGGACGTGTAAAGCTCTATTTCCCTCTGCTAGCCGGTAGATCACCCTTGGGCAAGGTATAGCACCCGCTTAGTCCCCCCTCTCCCCCCCCCCACCAATCAGGGTCACATGAAGCTATGGGAGTAGGTGGTGGTTAGTCGTATAAGCAGCTGGTACAACAGTAAACTACTTCTGTAGGAAAATTTTTCCAGAGCACTCCAACAATCGTGGTCGATAGACATGGCACATAATGATGATGACTTTAGCTGGAGCTGGGTCACCAACCCGGGCCCAACTAGAATCAACTCCATGGGTTCAGGCCACGTATGAATGTAAAGTCAAGTCTTTGGACTTGTGTCAAGATTGGATCAGCCACAGTTGATGAGAACTGGGATGAGGTTTTAATTTTACACATGTGCAGATGGCCTCGTAGAGCAGATGAATGAATTAAATGACATTTGGAAACCCCAACTTCCCCTACATTGGATGAGGGAACAGTAACCTGAGGTGGAGAGAACTGGAGGGGAGGCACTGTAGCACAGTGGTTAGTGTAGCACTGTTACAGAACCAGCTGTAAGTTAGGGTTCAATTCCTGCCGCTGTCTATACTGAGGTTGTACGTTCTCCCATAGCTGCGTGGTTTCCTCCCACATTCCACAGGGTCAGTGATAGCGAGTTGTGGGCCTGATACATCGGCGCCAGAAGCATACTGACCCTCGCGGGCTGCACCTACACGATCCTTGCTGATTTGATTTGACACGAATGAAGTATTTTACTGTGTGCGCCGATGTACAAATGACAAATAAAGCCAATCTAATTTAACCATATACAACCCTGGGATTGATCCCATTTTCTTGCAGACATACACAATAAATCCAAGAAACACAACAGAATCAATCAAAGACCACACACCAATGTGCAAAAGACAACAAATAATTTCCAATACCTAATTATTTCATGCCACATCTGGATATATAATGGGCTGTTTTAAGACTCCGTCTACCAGCTACAGACTTGTTACGAAGGAGGCCATTCACCCATTGTCTCTATGCTGACTTCACACTTCAAATCCCTCCTTATATCCCCGCAATCCAGAATATTTACTTTCTCTCACCCGCTTCGATTCTTCTGCTATCTAACTAAAGTTTGCAGTAACCAAATTACCCACCAACCCAGATGTCGGAATGAACCGGAGCACCTGGAGGAATCAAATGCAGTCACAGGGAAAGTGTGTAAATTCCACACGGACTGCATCCAAAGGCAGGACTGAACTTGGGGCACTCAAACTGTGAGCCCGTCCCGCCAGAGCACTCACCATTCCTGTGGATTCATTTGCTGTTGTAAGTACAGGGCAAGTCACTGTGAATATGGATACGCCACCCAGTGAGGAGGAGGCAATGAAGAAATATTTGAAGTAGTTTCACAGAAACCTAGGCATAGAGCAGAGTGGGACTACACTTGGGTCTCCCTCAAACAGCTGGCACCGGTGTGAGGAGGAACTTCCTTCTGCGTTTTCATTCTTATCCCCGAACACGCCATAAGAAGGGACATTAAAGTGTGTCACACCTGAATCATTTTGAGGAGACTCCAACTCGACTTTAACAGAGAATTAGGGATGAAGAAGTTACAACTTCTCAAATACTCACTCAAGCTGAACGTAACCGGGAAAGACGGAGGGCCTACTGATGGACCATTCTTCAGATAGACCACCACCTGGTAGTGTGCTCCAGGCATAAGATTTTCAATGATGTTACCACTCAGGTTTACCTGTTAAAACAAAGCAGTGGATGATTTTCTACTTTGAGCTGTACTGTAGCACATTTGCGTATTCACTCCGAATCCCACTCAAACCAATCCTTCAGACTTTGCATAACTTTACATTGTAATCTTTACAGAATGAGCCAAACTACTCAAACAACACTTAGTAGTTACAGCACATTAAAATATACAGTAATGGGGAAAAGTCTTCGGCATATATATATAAACTAGGGTGCCCAAGGTTTTACACAGTACTGTAGAAGTTTTATTTATTACACTGTTTTGCTGCCACAAAAAAAACCAACAAATTTCATGATGTGTGGGTGATGATAAACCTGATTCCGAAATGGGTCTCTGTTGTGGGCTGAGAGTGGAAAGAGAGCAGGGAGAGGGGAAATTGTGGTTGGGAAAAGGGGACGGGAGAGGGGAGAGTGGGAAGCACCAGAGGGACATTCTGGAGTGATCAAGAAACCAATTGATTGGAATCAATGACCTTGCCTGGTGTCTCACAGCTAGGTGTGTCTGCATTCATGTGCAACAACTCCCCCGCCCCCGTCACCCTGGAACTCCTTCTTTACCACCTGTCCCGCACTCCTCACCCCTCCCGTGTTCACCCTCGCCATTCCCAACAACCTTTGCTCCTGCCTGATTTACAAACTCTCTCTCTGCTCCACATTAACAAATACAGTACTGTGCAAAAGTCTTAAGGCACCTGAGCCATATCTGTGTGCCTAAGACTATTGCACAGTACCGTAATCTAGTAATATATTTTATTAGAACCCTCTTTCAAATTTCCTTTAGTTTTATTGCAAAATGCATTAATATTCCATAATAAGAAACAGAAAATGCTGTGAAACCTTATCAGGCCAGGTAGCATCTGTGGAAAGAAAAACAGTTAATATTTCTGTCCAGGACCATTCATCAGAACTGGGGAGAAGACAGAAACAAGTCAGTTTTCTGAAAGAAGACAAGTAGAGAAGAGTCTTTCAAAAGTCGATAGATTCTGGCATGGTTCCGGAAGACTGGAAGATTGCAAATGTCACTCCACTATTTAAGAAGGGGGCAAGGAAGCAAAAAGGAAATTATAGACCTGTTAGCTTGACATCGGTGGTTGGGAAGTTGTTGGAGTCGATTGTCAAGGATGAGGTTACAGAGTACCTGGAGGCATATGACAAGATAGGCAGAACTCAGCATGGATTCCTTAAAGGAAAATCCTGCCTGACAAACCTATTACAATTTTTTGAGGAAATTACCAGTAGGCTAGACAAGGGAGATGCAGTGGATGTTGTATATTTGGATTTTCAGAAGGCCTTTGACAAGGTGCCACACATGAGGCTACTTAACAAGATAAGAGCCCATGGAATTACGGGAAAGTTACATACGTGGATAGAGCATTGGCTGATTGGCAGGAAACAGAGAGTGGGAATAAAGGGATCCTATTCTGGTTGGCTGCCGGTTACCAGTGGTGTTCCACAGGGATCAGTGTTGGGGCCACTTCTTTTTACATTGTACATCAACGATTTGGATTATGGAATAGATGGCTTTGTGGCTAAGTTTGCTGACGATACAAAGATAGGTGGAGGGGCTGGTAGTGCTGTGGAAACGGAGAGTCTGCAGAGAGACTTGGATAGATTGGAAGAATGGGCAGAGAAGTGGCAAATGAAGTACAATGTTGGAAAGTGTATGGTTATGCACTTTAGCAGAAAAAATAAACAGGCAGACCATTATTTAAATGGGGAAAGAATTCAAAGTTCTGAGATGCAACGGGACTTGGCAGTCCTCGTATAGGATTCCCTTAAAGTTAACCTCCAGGTTGAGTCAGTAGTGAAGAAGGCGAATGCAATGTTGGCATTCATTTCTAGAGGAATAGAGTATAGGAGCAGGGATGTGATGTTGAGGCTCTATAAGGCGCTGGTGAGACCTCACTTGGAGTACTGTGGGCAGTTTTGGTCTCCTTATTTAAGAAAGGATGTGCTGACGTTGGAGAGGGTACAGAGAAGATTCACTAGAATGATTCCAGGAATGAGAGGGTTAACATATGAGGAACGTTTGTCTGCTCTTGGACTATATTCCTTGGAGTTTAGAAGAATGAGGGGAGACCTCATAGAAACATTTCGAATGTTAAAAGGCATGGACAGAGTGGATGTGGCAAAGTTGTTTCCCATGATGGGGGAGCCTAGTACGAGAGGGCATGACTTCAGGATTGAAGGGCCCCCTTTCAGAACAGAAATGCGAAGAAATTTTTTTAGTCACAGGGTGGTGAATCTATGGAATTTGTTGCCAGGGGCAGCAGTGGAGGCCAAGTCATTGAGTGTATTTAAGGCAGAGATTGATAGGTATCTGCGTAGCCAGAGCATCAAAGGTTATGGTGAGAAGGCGGGGCAGTGGGACTAAATAGGATAAAATGGATCAGCTCATGATAAAATGGCGAAGCAGACTCGATGGGCTGAATGGCCTACTTCTGCTCCTTTGTCTTATGGTCTTATGGTCTTATGGAGTAATGGCTGTGTCAGGGAGCAGTGAAGTGGCTTAATGGAGGCCTATACCAACACGGTGAGCTTCTTGGTTTGTGTAATGTTGTCGTATTGGTAAAGTTGTGTGACCTGCCTGGCAATCCAGATTCAAACTAGCAGGGTAAGAAGAACGGAGCCAATATGAAACCACGAGGAAAATGGAAAAGGCTGGAAGCTCTCAGATCAGGCAACATCTGTGGAAAGAGGAAGTAAACGAGGAATTTTTCATCAGAGTCGAGAAAGTAAAACTCAAGTTAGTTAAGGGAGCAGTGGAGGAGAGGAAGGGAGATGGGCATAACACAGGAAATTTCTTTGCTAACTGAAGGCATGCGGCAGATGAGATCAGATTAGCCTACTATGGCTGGGTAGTTTATTGCTGATGTGGTTCCAGCATACTGGGTCTTGTCCAGCAAGACAGTCTACACACGGGGAGGAGAAGTAAGGAGAAGGGCAGGTAAACACAGTCCTTATATCAACCAATCAGAATCGCGTTTACTCTCACTGACATGCTGTGAATTCTGTTGTTTTGTGGCAGCAGTACAGTACAATACATACAAAAGTATATTACTATAGTTATAAATAAATAGTGACAAAGACAAATAATAAGATTGTGTTAATAGTTTCATGGACAGGTTAGAAACCTGATGACAGAAGGGAAGAAGTTGTTTTAAAAACGTTGAGTGTGAGTCTTCAAGCTCCTGTACTTTCACCCCTACGGTGTAAACTTGAAGACGGCAGGTCTCGGATGTCAAAGGTCATGAACGATGGATGCCGCCTTCTTGAGGTGCCACCTCTTGACAATGTGATTGGTAGTGGAGAAGGAACCAGCCGTGTCTGCAAGCCTCTGGTAATCCTGTGCCTTCACCATATACAGGCAGAAATTTTCAGGTCTCAGGTCTTCTCGGTGATTACAACGCACTGGGCCCAGGATAGGTCCTGAGCTATTGTCTTCCAGGAACCTGAAGCTGCTCAGCCTTTCCACCACTGAGCCCCTCAGTGAGGACTGGTGTGTGTTCCCTCAACCTCCCTTCCTAAAGGTCACAATCAATTCCCTGGTCTTGCTGACATTGCGTGGGAGTTTGTGGTTGGAAGGAGGAAGACATTTCAGAGGTCCTCAAATGGAAAACCTCACTTTAAAAGATGAGGCAGAAGCAAGGGAACAAGAGAAATGGCTGGTGTCCTTAAGATCCCACCACTTTTGTTTTGATTTCCTTTACTATTTTAGTCTGGCATTACAGGGAATGATTACATTACATTACTAGATCACGGTGAATCTCTTTCATCTAAAAAGCACCAATACATTTACTGTATGTACAGCTTCTTGAAAAATTATTTTTGACAAATATCAGTGTATTATAAATTATAAGAATCAGGAACAGTTAGGTTGTTTATTTCAATTCAGCCATTATTACTTAACGGAAGAACCAGTCAATAAACTGGTGAATCATTCATGCTGAATGCAGAGATCAATCCACTGAAAGTACCATGTGAAAAGCAGGACCATGTACAAAGTAAAGCAGATGCCAGCATCATTTATTGTTTATAAACACTGAGGAATATTCCTGTTAATGTGTAAAATTACATTTTTAAAAGCAATATCTAGAAGACAAAAGATAGTTTTCAATTGACATTTCTGATCCATTTCGAGACAAAACAAAAATGTAGACATTATTTAAATCATAGCTCCAAATTTATTGTTCCTATTTCAAGTCAGAAGGATTTGAACTCGGGGAGTAATCTTACCACAACTGGGAGAATATTGTGTGCAATTCTGTAAGAAAGCAGTGATTGCAGAGGAGAGGATGCAGAAGAGATTCCTGAGAAAGAACATTTGAGTTAGCAGGAGAGACAGGATAAGCTTTGTTTTCTCTGGAAGCAGAGGAGCTAAGAGGGCAGAGGTTTACAAAATTATGAGTTTAGAACACAAGCAATTTTTTTCCAAGGAACCGGGGTCTGAGGCTGCAGGGTATAGCTTTAAGATGCGGAGTATAAAGGTTTAGAGGGGACTGGAGGAAGAATTTTTTTCATTCAGATTGCACTGCCCAAGAGATGATAGATGCAAAGACTCTTAGGTCAATTCAGCAGCAACTGGACGAACATCTGAATCGACAAAGCAATGTACGCTATGGACCATGTGCTGATAATTAGGAAGATGGGTTATGATTATTGATATGGTTAAGCAGTTACATGAGGAGCTGAAGGGCCTGTTGTGTTCTTGCATAATTTTATAACCTCTTATCAATTTTAGATGTATAACGCGAAGAATGAAGCAAGTGCATTTACTAAACTAACAACCTTGGAGAAAACAAACTCCACCCTAAATTAATAGTAAACCAGTGAGACTGAGGCCTTTCAGCCCATAACATTCCTGCTGCTGTTCCCTTTAGAGCCCAGCCACTTGCTCAGCTCACAGAAAGGCGATGGAGCAGGTATGGCTTCAATGCCTGCAGCTGACAATAACTGTTTAATGGATCCCATGACAGAAACGGTATTCTTGCATTCATCGTGATAAAATCCCTTGTTTCACCAGAGTTCGGACTGACAGATCAAAGTGCAACGAAAGCTAACGAAACTCAAATTTCATTAGCCGCTTTCTCAATGGGATTTATTAAGCCTTCACCTGCCAACAGTCTAAATCAGGGGCATTCTGCTACTTCACAGAGTGTTTTTATTGTAAGTATTTCTTAGGTTAGAAATTCCATTACATTAAGCAGTGCTTGTTGCATTATACAACAGTCCATTAACTGAAAACTAACCAGAAGCAGAGTTCACCACTATCTGCATACACGGAGTGCTAAGGGGGCCCTTCTTGAGCATGCTGCACTGATGTGCAGAGCTGCTGAAGGCTTTGCGACCTCAGCCAGCACGCAGTGGAACTGCACTGTGAACATGTCCTGAGAGACTGAAGAACCAGCTCCTGCACAGGTTAAAACGCCAGTCTCATGATGGGCAGGAGTGGGAACCTGATTCCTCCTGGTCAGTCCTGAGGCCGTCCGGACCCAACTCAGGATCTTATACTTTATACTTTATTGTCGCCAAACAATTGGTACTAGAACATACAATCATCACAGCAATATTTGATTCTGCGCTTCACACTCCCTGGATTACAAATATTAAATATTAAACATATTAAAAATTTAAATTATAAATCATAAATAGAAAATAGAAAAATGGGAAGTATGGTATTGCAAAAAACCGAGAGGCAAGTCCGTATATTTGGAAGGTATGGCCCAGAGCCGGGTCAGGATCCGTTCGGCAGTCTTATCACAGTTGGAAAGAAGCTGTTCCCAAATCTGGCCGTACGAGTCTTCAGGCTCCTGAACCTTCTTCTAGAGGGAAGAGGGACGAAAAGTGTGTTGGCTGAGTGGGTCACGTCCTTGATTATCCTGGCAGCACTGCTCCAACAGCGTGCGGTGTAAAGTGAGTCCAAGGACGGAAGATTGGTTTGTGTGATGTGCTGCGCCGTGTTCACGATCTTCTGCAGCTTCTTCCAGTCTTGGACATGACAACTTCCATACCAGGTTGTGACGCACCCTAGAAGAATGCTTTCTACAGTACATCTATAAAAATTAGTGAGGGTTTTAGGGGACAGGCCAAATTTCTTTAGTTTTCTCAGGAAGTAAAGGCACTGGTGGGCCTTCTTGGCAGTGAACTCTGCTTGGCTGGACGAAGTCAGGTCATTTGTGATATTGACCCCGAGGAACTTAAAGCTTTTGACCTGTTCCACTTGCGCACCACCGATGTAAATTGGGTTGTGCGGTCCGCTACTCCTTCTGAATTCAACAAACAATTCCTTCGTCTTGCTGACATTGAGGGATAGGTTATTGTCTTCGCACCATGCCACCAGGTTCTTAATTTTCTCTCTGTACTCAAACTCATCATTACCCGAGATACAGCCTAGAGTTGTTGTGTCATTAGCAAACTTATATACTGAGTTTGATGGAAACTTGGCTACACAATCATGTGTGTACATCCTTCACTGCTGGAACTGTGAGTAAAAGATGCCTTCTCTCGGGCCTAGTGTCAGAATCTGGTTTATAACCATTTACACTAACGTGGAAGCCTTTTTGTACAGTGCAAAGACGTAAAAATTAAAATATAATTATGAAATAAATAATAGGAGTAATGAGGTGGTATCCATGGGTTCATGAACTGTTCAGGATTCTGATGGTAGGGGGAACCATTGAGTGTGGGTCTTCAGGCTGCTGTACCTCCTTGCTGATGGTCATGATGAGAAGAGGGCATGTCCCAGATGGTGGAGATCCTTGGCGGTGGAGGCTGCCTTCTTGAAGGTGTCCTTGATGGCAGGGAGGGTTGTACCAGTGATGGAGATGACGGAGTCTCCAACCCTCTGTAGCCTCTTGCGATCCTGTGCATGCAGCCCCCTTACTAGGCTGTAATGTAACTAATCAGAATGCTCTGCACCGTGCATCTGTAGAAATTTGTAAAGAGTCCTTGGTGACGTACCAAATCTCCTCAAACTCCAAATGAGGTAGAGCCACTGGCACGACTTCTTTGGGATTGCATCAAACTTTAGGGCAGGGAGTAGATTCTCCAAGATGGCAATGTTGTTATTTGATCTGAGCTGGTACCAGACTCTGTTCTAGCTTTAGATCCCAGTTGGTGTGCCCTTCATACTTGTCTGGGGACAGACTGTGTGGTTGGGATCTCTGACTTCAAAACATTCCATCAGCCACTGATCCCAGCTATTCACAGTGACTGAATACAGGTACAGTCACATAGTTACTGATGCTCTAGAAGTGGAATTATTCTCAAAGAAGATGCATGATACCAGCAAATCATTGCCCTCTTTCAACTAGAGGGGGAGAAGATGGGGGCGCCATGGCAGCGTGCGCGGCCACTTTGGTGGTGATGTCTGTTATTTGTCAAGTAGGGGACCGTGCACAATTCTGATTTGATGGAGACGGACGTGGGAGTACCGAGGAACATCTGGAAAACTTCTGAAATGTCCACTTTGCTGCCACTGCTACTGAGTGGTAACTGGAATCTCCGGAGCAGAAGGCCCCGAAATCCTTGGCTTTGCGTGTTTCAGCGGCCGGGGCGAGGTCAAAGGCGCTCGACAGAGGATGGCGCTCGGGAGGCTGTATCGGTGAGGCTGGTCAGAAGCTCAAAGTTTTTGGACGGATGGACTCAGTGTCGGCTGTGGTCAGCTGCTTCCAAGGTATCGGCAAGTTGACGGTGCCTGGAGGTTTATGGCAGGGAATTTCTCCCTTTTGCCACCTGCTATTGGGGACTCGGGAGTCGATCAACTCGGGGACTTCTGAGTCTTTATTTACCGTGCCCATGGTTTGTTCTTCATCAAATTATGGTATTGCTTTGCACTACTGTAACTATATGTTATAATTATGTGGTTCTGTCAGTGTTAGTCTCTTGGTTTGTCCTGTTTTCTGTGATATCACTCCGGAGAGACATTGTATCATTTCTTAATGCATGTATGCATTTCTAATTGACAATAAAAGAGGACTGAGTGTTCTCATAATCTAAAACTATGTGTGGTAAGACATGATATGAGCTCAGAAGAAAAATGCAAAGATTTAAAATCTCCACAGATTTTCCACGAATGTACTGGAAATGACATTAAACAATATTGAATCTTGACAGAGCAGAGAGAGGACAGACCTAAGGGAAAATTTCAGTCAGTACAGATGTCAGAGATTTGATAATATCTTTCCTTATTCATATTAAAAATGAGAAAATTTGTATTTGGACATTGTGTATATACAAGCATTTATTATTAATTCCAAACTGGCCAAAGTAGGTTAAAATAGATTTCAAAGGGCAATTGGGTTAACCATATTGCTGTGGATTTGAAGTCACAGCTTGGATGGACCAAATATATCAAGCTTCTTATCCTTCAGTGAGCTAGGTAATAATCTAGTGGTTATATAGTCACTATTAATAATGCTTGCTTTTTTATTCTAGACAATTAATTGCATTTTCAGTAAAAATAAGTGTTAAAGTATCTGCATCATTAGGTTTCAGAATTCAGAATGAAAACTTCAGTCAAGGTGGCGCCAGGAAACAATAATTCCTCAGTTGACATCTTCCAGACAGCCAATCTCATCAATTATTTCACCTTCTCTATGTCATCAGCTTGTTCTTTATGCCTTGATTGTGTTCGGAAACCGTTGGACCCTGTGATGTGCAGCTTGGAATCCGATCAAATGAACCCGTGCTCTGTCATCCCTGGAGAGAACCGAGCCATAATCAATTCCATTCTGGAGCATCAAGAAAGACTGAAGCATCAAGGCGAATGCGGAGGAGGCCAGCGGCCGCTCTGCACGGAGGCCACAGGGTCGGTGGTGGTAGGTAGCCGGGTCAATGGCGTTCGGACCCGGCGTGGTGGTCGTTCTTCACAGAAGGACTGAGTTCCTGCAGGTGCTCTCCTCAATGCTGATGGCAGGATATTTTTGAAATTCTAAGATCTATATGATTATTAGACTGTAGTTTATATTGGTCTCCTTCAGTACTCAGTGTTTTCTTTCTTGTTGCCGATTGGAGGGTGGGCGATATGTTACTTTTTGTGTGAGGGAGGAGTTGGGGATTTGGGGTCTGATGTTTTTCTTGTTCTTCTGTGTGGGCAATCTGTTAGTTTTCTACGTGTGAGAGAGGGGTTGGGAGTTTGATCCTATTGCCACTGCTTTTTTCTACGAGGGAGGGGTTTGGGGATTTGATATTATTGTCACTGATTATTTTTGCAAGGGGGTGGGGGGTTCGTGGTTTTTGATGTTCTAGCTGCCATTTTTCGGGTGGGCAATCTGTTAGTTTTTGTGCGAGGGAAGGGTGGAGGGTGTTTGAGGGTTGCGAGTTTGGTTTCTTTTTATTTGTCATGCTGGGGAGGGGAAATTGATGCTTTTTCTTTCAACAACTCCCACAGGCTTTTCTATTTCTTAGCGATCTGGAGAAGACGAATATCTGAGTTATATTGTACATGCATACTTTGACAATAAAATGAACCTTTGAAACCACTGCAACACAGTAAGCTCATGGAAGGAAATGAGATTCAATCTAAAATGGAACACTGATATGTTCATGAGTATGTTTATGATATAACATAAACAACATCTTATTTTATATAGTTGAGCTTATATAACGCAATACCTTTGAGCAATAAAGAGATTCAATTCTTTGCCCTTCTGTTTGCTGCTGACAAGAGAGAGAGAGGACCGAGACAATACAGTCATAGTTGCTTTCTTGCGACTGAGTCCAGAATACAAGGGCAGTGATAGAGTTCAGCACCTTCACATAAACATTTTGAGGAGCTTCAGTGACCTCCTTAAACCATTTCCCGGAAGAACCTTAAAAGGAATGTAAAATATATATTAGGAGGAACAGTTTAGCTTCCAACGTGAGAGGAACATTAAACTGAATCAAATGCTTGGAAAGACCACAAACCAGTTCGAAGAGTCAAAAGGATAACAGAAGTGAAAGGGGTGGCTTGGCCAATTAAATCTATAGTTCTATCTAGTCCTGCAGCCCATTCCAATGCTCTGCAAATATGTCTTGGCAGATGCACTAATTTGCCTCCACAACAGGTTCTAAGCCCCAACCAATCTTGCTATTCAAAGATTATCCTCAAAAAAGTTTGGTTCTTTTGCTAATGCTGCTTTTTTTTCTGTGCTCCACGGATCTTGCCCCCTCCACCAAGGAGAATAGTTTTTCTTTATCCACTCTGTCTTTCAGCTTCATGACTGTATCAGATCCCTTTGCACCCTCTTCGGTTGCAGCTAAACAACCTCAGCTTCTGCAGTCTAAAAAGTCTCATCACAGGGATCTGTGTGCTAAATCTCATCTGGATAGTCTCCAAAGTCATTAAATTTTTTTGAAAATATGCTTGCCTTAAAGTGATAAAGTACCAGTGTTTTATCAGGTTTCATTATGACCTCTAATCTGGTTTTCTATATCTCAATTTATAAAGCCCAGAATCCTGTAGGCTTTTCTAAAAAACTTTCTTTGCCTTTCCTACCATTTTCAGTGAATTATCCATTTACACGCTTCAGCCCACAATGTTGTACTCACCCTTAACCTATTCCAAGATCAGTCTAATACTTCCCTCCCACAGACTCCCCCATTTCTCTTTCATCCATGTATCCAAGCATCTCTTATTCATTCCCCTTCCAGAACTGTGCATTCTCATTTAAATTCTGCCCTCTCGCTTCCTGCCAAGATGTACCGCTTCATATGGGTTAACATTAAATTTTGTTTGACACAGATTGCCTATTCCACCAACCTTTCTGTATCTCCGCCAGGTTTACTAATAGCCTCCTTATACTTCACCACACCTTCAAGTATCACGGCATCTCTAAATTTGGAAACTGTCCCTCTCAGCACAAGTCCAAACTGAATAAGTATTAAGAAAAGCACAAGTGAATAAAAAGGAAATTAACCTATAAAAGGATGAAGGCAAAATAATAAAAGGATAAAATAAAAACACAGAAAGACTCTTATGGAGGTTTACATAATGATGAGGGTAGAGACAAGATAAATAGTCGCAGTGTTTTTCCTCCAGGGTGGAGAGTCCAGAATTAGATGACACACGTTTAGGGTGAGAGGGGAAGAAGTTAAAAGGAAACTGAGGGGCACTTCTTCTGGAGAGTGGGTATACAGAAAGAGCTGCCAGAGGAAGTGGTAGAGCCAGGTATAAGTATAACATATAAATGACATTTGGTCAGGTGCATGGAGAAGAAAGGTTCAGAGCAGGGATTCCTAAACTTTGTTATGCCATGGACCTCCACCATTAGCCAAGGAGTCCACAGACCCCAGGTTGGGAACCCTTGGTTTAGAAGGATGTAGGTAAGTGGGACTAATGGGATGGTCCAGTCAAGTTGGGCTGAGAGGCCTATTTCAATGCAGTACGATGCTACGACTCTATACTGCCGAAGTATAACATTTTAGTGTGGGAGGGATCCAGTTGTCTGACAGCCAACCGTTCTGCAAGGAGCAATAGGCTATCAGCGTGTCTTGGATTCCAAGCACACCTGGCCACAGGGGTTACACCTGCGACGAGCTGAAGGTCAAATGTAGAGTGCAGTACAGAACACTGACACGGGGCAGTGATCACACAGTTCTACCCCAGAGACAGCTGGTATCCTCCATTACTGCTATTATCAGCTCTCTTGCTGATCTCACATAGCGACTTACTTAGGTAGAATGTCAGGGGTCTCTTGGAAGAACCCTCTCTAGTCGGACAGGTACCAAAGGAACTGACTGTTGTCACATTTACAATGTACTTCCCTGGCTCTCTGAGCTGCACCTCGAACAGGTAACTGCTATTTTCCACTCTGTAAACGTCAGTGGGGTGCCCTGTAGGAGAATGAAAAAGGCATGTCAGTGTACAAAATACTGAATTGTTTATAACTGCATCTTAGAACATTGAACAGTACAGCACATTACAAGCCCTATGGCTCACAATGTTGTGACAAACTTTTAACCTACTCTAAGATCAATCCAAGGCTACTGTCCCATTTAGCCCTCCATTTTTCTTTCTTCCATATGCCTAAGAGTCTCTTAAATCTCCCTAATGTATCCACCCCTACCACCAGCCCCTGGCAGCATGGTCCACGCACCTACTGCTCTCTGTGTAAGCAACCTACATCTGACATTGCCCCACACCTTCCTCCAATCACCTAGGAAAAAGGCACTGACTGTCCACTCTATCAGTGCCTTTTATCTTACGTCCCTCTTCAGCACCGATTCTTTTTAGTTCTGTATCTCTTGCACTAAGACTTTTAAGGGAAAATGAAACAACAATGTTAACATGCGATGCAACCTTTTGCTTCAAAGTTTTAGGTGACATAAAAAGTTGTTTTTCCCCCACTTAATTCAAGGAAATGTTCAAATGATGTGAAAAACTGTTACTTTGAAGGCTGGTATTGGGTACTTTTTAAAAAAGCCAGGATGAATTCTTTTGTCCATCAGTTACTTTTAAGAGGATATTTTTCCAAGCTGCTCTCTTTTTAACAAGCATACTGAATAGCATACATAAAGTGTGTCTGGCCCAACACCAACCACATCACTCTCCTGGGGCTAAGTCTGTAATACCAGAAGAAGCCTTCCTTAACGGATGTATGATGAGATAAGCTGATTGCTTACTGGAAAGATTACAAACAAAATCACTTGCATTTCTCTAACCATTCACTAAAGGATTCCTCAAAATACCTTGCAATCAATTAAAAACTTCCAAAGAGTAGGAACTATTCCATGTAGGAAGCACGACTGACACACGAGTGCGAAAGTCCATTGCAAGACAGTAGACCCAAGACAACAGGCACAAAATGCTGGAGGAATACAGACAGGTCAGCATCTATGGACGGGAATAAACTATTGATGTTTTGGGCAGAGACCCTTCACCAGGACTGAAAAGGAAGGGGGAGCAAAGGTAGAGGGGGAGGGGAAGGAGTACAAGTGGCAGGTTCTATAGTAACCTTTATGTAATGAGAAATTTTATGAGCGCTCAGTTTGAAACCTCATTGAGAAGACAGCACTCCAACAGTGCTACATCCCCCAGTTACTGTGCTGAGAAGTCAGCCCTAGTTTGCTTCCCAAATCACAAGATTATAGCTTGAACAGAACCGTGCTGACATACTGAAGTTAATATCCAGTAGCCTTGTGTTCTGCTGCGGGAATGTTACAAGAGCAGTATTGGTAGTCTGGCTTACCTTCCCTTTGGATATAAATGTTGAACCCATCATAGGCTGTAGGTGGCTTTGGAGGGAACCATTCAAGCACAAGCCAAACAGTCTTTGGACTGGCAACAGAACTCTCGGGCTCTGTAGTCGTGTATGTAACATGTTGTGCGTCCACTTCTGTGATGTTCATTACATCTAAGTAATCACCTCCACTTGCCGAGGCCTCTTTACTGTCCAGCCGGAACTCCTGTGCCCAATTAGAAATTCTTCTGCTGCCACCTTCACCGGATGATTTATGATCTCCCTTACTGACTGGTTCGGTAGTTGTGAGATCACTGACCTCAGTATCGATTATATTTCTTCCCTCAACCACCACTTTGTTAGCGTTGAGTGAAAATTGTTCATGACCTGCATGACTTTCACTGTTAAATTGGCTTCTTCCATACACAATCTTCATTGACACATTGCCTGGGGGATAGGGAACTGTTGAGGGAAAACATAATAATTTCCTTACCGATGAAGGTACTAAATAAAATGGAACCTTGTCATGCTAAGTGACAACTCATAAGTTCAATCAATGCATGAGATGAAGCTGAGAAGTTGTCCCTGTTTGGAAATATTTCAGCACTGGATCCTGGGACTACTTTCTCGGCAGCTTATGGGAGTATCTTCCCCAGAAACACAGTGCACAACAGGTTCTCAAGCACAATCATGAACGGTCAGTGAACACTGGCCTTGTTGTCATGACTTCCCTTACATGCTGTAAAATGAACGGTATTTGCTCACCTTGAAAGGATATGTTCAAAAAATAACACCTCAATTTTCTTCTTGATTTTCTCAATAATGGCACACAGCCATACTCTCATAATTCACTCTTCCCAATTTGAATCTCAAATTCTGGTCACAACTCTTTAAACTCCCTTCACCCCCAAGCAGAGTATCTTAGCTCAAGCGTGATCAGCACATGCAGTTCAGCAGACTATGTACTGTTAACATAGAGCATATCTTGCTCAATCTCCCGTCCACCCATCACCCCTTCCAGAGTGTCGGGAAAATGCTAGTTTAAATTTACACAGCTAATATTAAACATATCTAAAATAATTATATTTTGGTTAAACTACGCCAATGAAACTGACTCAAATATAATTATTTTACATCTTTTTAAATGCTATTTGAACTTAATAATCTGCTTGATGGTCAATGTAATTTAAAATGAGTAAAATTAAAACCCAGCTTCTGTAGCATTGATGTGGAATAAATTTACCAATGACTCTGGCAGATTTTGGATGTATGCAAGAAGAAAATTGGTAAAGATGCTGAGACTGCACTTTCAATAAAGACTGAGATGACAGACGATGGGTACGTCCTCCCTGTGGAATGTGTGGGTTTCCCCCGGGTTCTCTGGTTTCCTCCAACAGTCAAAGATGCATCAAGTAGATTAATTAGTCATAATAAATTGTCCTGTGATTAGGTTAGGGTTAATCAGGTTTGGTGGGGGTTGCTGGAGCGGCCTGGCTCAAAGGGCCAAAAGGGATTACTGTGCGCTGTCTAGCTAAATAAAAATAAAATCATTATATTTTACTGCAAGTACACGCAAGGATTCAAACTAAGTAACAGTAAATGAGTCACATGTAGAGCAAGGAAACAGAGCATGGAATTGTTCAAGACTGACCTCCTTGGGATAATGCACAAAATAGACAAAAATATTCAGAAACCAGAAAGAAATCTAATCTGAAATGCACCGTGATGATATGTAGAAGTCATCTGTTAAGCATGATTAATAAGACAGATCAAATTGAACAAATGAGTTGATTATTATTGACATGTCAATATGACTGAGACTACCAGTTTAGTTGGGTACAATTTTTTCCATTTCCAACTCAGCAAGCGTACATCTCCCACTGGGAAAGGCTCAAAGCTTTCACACACTGGGGGGAAAATCCAATTTATTTTTGCTGGAAACTTAAAACTAAAAGAGCTGTTGAAAAAAATGAAAACAACTTTATTTGAGCATAGAGTTGAAAAGCAGTGTCATAACTTGAGGTAAGCTGAAGGCTAAAACACAAATTCTCAAGGGATAATGAATACCTGGTACACTCCTGCAGAGGACAACTGAGTGATACCACTGGCTTCCGTTACAAAAATAGACAATTGATTCCATAACCAGCAATTCCCAAGAGAAATCGAAGTACAGCATAATTGGTGGCCTATAATCTGGATGTTGTGGGCTTGTTGAGTTGAATAGTTTTTACTTGCTCTGATTTGGGCTGACCGGAAGTGCACTGAGAGCGGTAAGCGTAAAGGAGTTGGGTGCTCACTGTTCTGGTTAACAGCAGATGGTGCAATCCGGGTCATATTACGACCGAGGAACGTGTTTGTAGACCGGATATTGAACTTTTTACTGTTGGACTTCGGCCATATTCCACCGAGATACAACACTTGGCAGCACGGGAGGTCGTTCCTGCCTGTGGCCATTGAACTTGCAGCTCCTCCCGTGGAGGGTCAGACACCCTGAGCCAATAGACTGGTCCTGGACTTATTTCCATCTGGCATAGTTTGCATTTTGTTGTTTGATTGTTAGTGGTTTTTGTATTGCTATATTTATGCTCTATTCTTGATTGGTACGGCTGTAACGAAACCCAAATTCCCTCGGGATCAATGAAGTATATCTGTCTATCTATCTGTCTATTGCTTTGATGTAGTTAACTCCATATATTATCATCTAGGCTTAAGAACAGAATGCTGCATATATCATTTTCATGGGTTCTAACTCCCATGCTTTCACAGGAATCGACTTCAGGAAGCAGGACCTTCCCTGTCGATGCTGCTTAATTCAGCAGCCTGATTAGTGCTTTGATGTTTCCCCTGAGTCCAAAAAGCCAATGAACCCTCTGACATCCACCATGATGGATGAGATCCTGTTGCCCTGTGACGACCTGTTTTCCTCAGTACCATTGGATCGCTATCTTGGAAAGACACACAAGATAGGTTTTTACCTGTTCGATGATGTTTTGGTTCATGACCAACAGCACTGTACTCCATTAATGGAATTCTGTTGACGTTGGCCTCGGCCACCAGCTGCAATGTGATGTTACTGTAACATGTCCCTGGCAGCCAAGTGTTGAAAATCAATTTGCCTTTCAGAAAGTCTGTTTAAGAAAAAGGCAACACAATGGATATAGATAATAAAAAATGTGAATAAGTAGGCAACTTACAAAGGGGACAATTTTTTAAAGTTACAATGATGGTAACGTCCCCAAGATATTCCTATAAATAATGCTTGTGCAGAAAGTATCTCCCAAATATTCCAGAATGTTGGGAGAAAAACTGCCAGGTCTAAAAATTCCCTCATGCAACACAAAATATAAATAGTACTGCCAAGTTTACCACTGGCTTAATTGAACTTGTACATCTGGTTCACTGTGTCTGTGTTGGGAAATTGATTACCGACATAGTGATGGATCTCTGTTACACACACGTGCACACGCACACACACACACACACACACACGCACACGCGCACACGCACACACGCACGCACAGAGCTTATCCTCCACCCCCAGCCAGTAAAACTTCCCTAAAGATATCAAAAGGATTTCAATGTCCAAAGTTAATCTCTTGTGTGATTTTCAACTTTACTAGTCTCATAAAGAACCATTGATTACTATTGCATACTGACCAAGGCTTACCAGCCTCCTGCCCCTGAAACCATACTAACTGTATTCTTCGTTCTTCGTTCTATGACCTCCTGCAGGGCTGCTTTACCCTTGGTAGTCAAGGTCATGGTCTTAGGATCATTCCAGGCTGCGACCATGATTGTTGGCACATCCCACTGTTTGCTACTTATTGATGATGTCACTCAAACTCTATACCTAAGGCTCCATCTCCATCACCTTCAGCCTGCTATGGCAGATTTGCTTAAAGCACAGGCAGTCACGGGCTTTTGAGACAGCCTCCTGCAGGAAGTATCGCCTGTAACTCTTGGGGGCTGTCTCCCATTGACAAGAGTTCTTCATCATTGTGGCCATGCTCAACTGCTCCTCTGAGATCATGTTCCCACCTCCTCCTCATAATTCCATTCACCCAGTAGCAATGCTCCCTTGTAAGCAGGAAGAACACTGCTTGTATTGCAGCATGTCCCTTTAACAGCCAGCTACCAAGATTGCAACTCCTAGGCAAAACGCTGTCAGCAGTGAGAACCTGGAGCAGACCAATAGATGGTATCATGTGGAAACTAACATAGTGCATCAGTACACTGGGAATCTGGCAATCTCACCCCTGTGAATCTCAAAATTGAAGATCTGAATCTTCATGAGACTTCCACACACAGCTTTCAAGTGACCCACAACTCTGAATAAATGCCAAAAAATTAGTTTCTAGGTCCTTATATTCCATAACACACCTTCAGTTCAGCTAACAAATAGAATGTATGCAATGTGTGAGGGCTTATCTTAGAATGAAAATTCATTCTCAAAACAAGAAAATATTGACATTGCTTCTTAAAAAATATTATCATAATTTTGTTCTGAACTGTTTTATTAAGTTTGAATTAGGCCTTGCAATTTCCATTCATACTAAATTTAAACAGACTAAAACCAGTGCAAAAGCCAAATTGTCCAGGTATCTAATTCACCTTGCTATACTACGCTGTTAGGTTAAGCCCCATCTCTGATTATAGGCCACACCTACATCATAAGTTAAACCGTTACTGCTAAATGAATCTATAACAGATCCCCATTATTCTAAATGGACATTGAATCTTTTGCAGGACAACTGAGGCAAACTCCAGGATGTCTAACACTAAGATTAAGAAAAGTCCTATTGCTTCAGCAAGCATACCCAATTGTCTAGATGTACAGAGCCTTACAACAAAACCCATCCTAAGTCCCTGCACTCCTTGAAGACTTAATTGCCACTGCACCTGAAGTTTGCAAACATGAGGAATTCTGCAGATGCTGGAATTTCAAGCAACACACATCAAAGTTGCTGGTGGACGCAGCAGGCCAGGCAGCATCTCTAGGAAGAAGTACAGTCGACGTTTCGGGCTGAGACCCTTCGTCAGGACTAACTGAATGAACAGCTAGTAAGAGGTTTGAAAGTGGGAGGGGGAGGGGGAGATCTGAAATGATAGGAGAAGACAGGAGGGGGAGGGATGGAGCCAAGAGCTGGACAGGTGATTGGCAAAAGGGATATGAGAGGATCATGGGACAGGAGGCCCAGGGAGAAAGAAAGGGGGAGGGGTGAAGCCCAGAGGATGGGGAAGGAGTATAGTGAGGGGGACAGAGGGAGAAAAAGCAGAGAGAGAGAAAAAGAATGTGTGTATATAAATAAATAACAGATGGGGTACGAGGGGGAGGTGGGGGCTTAGCGGAAGTTTGAGAAGTCAATGTTCATGCCATCAGGTTGGAGGCTACCCAGACGGAATATAAGATGTTGTTCCTCCAACCTGAGTGTGGCTTCATCTTTACAGAAGAGGAGGCCGTGGATAGATATATCAGAATGGGAATGGGACGTGGAATTAAAATGTGTGGCCACTGGGAGGTCCTGCTTTCTCTGGCGGACAGAGCGTAGCTGTTCAGCGAAACGATCTCCCAGTCTGCGTCGGGTCTCGCCAATACATAGAAGGCCGCATCGAGAACACCGGACGCAGTATATCACCCCAGCCGACTCACAGGTGAAGTGTCGCCTCACCTGGAAGGACTGTCTGGGGCCCTGAATGGTGGTGAGGGAGGAAGTGTAAGGGCATGTGTAGCACTTGTTCCGATTACAAGGATAAGTGCCAGGAGGGAGATCAGTGTTTTGTTATTCTCTGAGAAGAAATCTACAACTGCCTCAGAAAAATAATTTTATCCATCACAATTGCATTGCTGGAAACCGGACAGCATCCCCTTAATTGACGTCTCTTACCTTTGTGGAGGGATGATCGGTAATGGTTGCCTTCAAAGTAGCTTAATTTTAACCTTGAGAAAAAGTTGGTGGCCTGCTTTGGATATTGAATATCAAATAGGACTCCAGTTTGTGGCGACTGCTTGTAGTCATATATTGCCACACTGTTGACAGGAAGAGGTTCTAGAGAACACAGAGGAAGCCTCAGTTATAGTTAGAAGGCATTAGTGCACACATGGATAAACAAGGTTTCTTTTATGGAGGGTAACTGAATCAAGAACTGAGCACTTATATTCTTGCATTTTCTAGAAATAATCTGAAACAAAAAACTGGCAGAAATATCAGAATCAGGTATATTATCACTGGCACATGTTGTGAAATTTGTTAACTCTGCAGCAGCAGTACAATGCAATACAAAATAACAGGGGGGAAAAAAACTGGGAATTACAGTAAATATATATAGTATATAAGAGCATAAGACATAGGAGCAGAATTAGGCCATTTGGGCCATCGAGTCTGCTGCACCATTTCATCATGGCTGATCCAATTTTCCTCTCAGCCCCAGTCCCCTGCCTTCTCCCCACATCCTGACCAATCAAGAATCTATCAAATTCTGCCCTAACATACATACAGACTGGGCCTCCAAATATGCCTGTGGCAACGAATTCCACAGGTTCGCCACGCTCTGGCTAAAGAAATTCCTCCTCATCTCTGTTCTAAGGCTGTGTCCTCTGGTCTTAGACTCTCCCACCAATGGAAACATCCTCTCCACATCCACTCTATCAAGGCCTTTCACCATTTGATAGGTTTCAATGAGGTCACCCCTCATTCTTCTGAATTCTAGTGAATACAGGCCCAGAGCCATCAAACACTCTTCATATGATAAGCTGTTCAAACCAGGAATCATTTTCATGAACCTCCTTTGAACCCTCTCCAGTTTCCGCACATCCTTTCTAAGATAAGGGGCCCAAAACTGCTCACCAGTGCTTTATAACGTCTCAACATTCCAGCCTTACTTTTATATTCAAGTTCGTTTGAAATGAGTGCTAACATTGCACCACAGACTCAACCTGCAAATTAACCTTTAGGGAATCCTGCACAAGGACTCCCAAGTCCATTTGCGCCTCAGTTTTTGTATTTTCTTTCCATTTAGAAAACAGTCAACCCTTTCATTTCTTATACCAAAGTGCATGACCATACACTTCCCAACACTGTATTCCATCCGTTATTTCTTCGTCCATTCTCCTAATCTAAGTCCTTCTATATCCTCTCTACTTCCTTAAAACTACCTTCCCCTCCACCTATCTTCATATTGTCAAAAAATTTTGCAACAAAGACATCAATTCCATCATCCAAATCATTAACATATAATGTAAAAAGAATCAGTCCCAACACAGACCCCAGCAGAACACTACTAGTCACCAGCAGCCAACCAGAAAATGCTCCCTTTATTCCCACTTTTTGCCTTCTGCCAGTCAATCACTGCTTTGTCTAAGCCAGAATCTTCCCTATAATACCATGGGCTTGTTTGGCAGCTCATGTGTGACACCTTGTCAAAGGCCTTCTGAAATACACAACATCAATTGGTTTGTCTTTGTCTATCCTGTGTGTTAGTTCTTCAAAGAATTCCAAGAGATTTGTCGGGCAAGATTTCCCCTTGAGGAAACCATGCTGACTACAGCCTATTTTATCATGTATCCCGAAAGCACATCCTTAACAATTGACCCCAACATCCTCCCAACCACTGAGGTCAGACTAACTGGACTATAACTTCCTGTCTTCTGCTCTCTCCCTTCTTGGAGTGACATTTGCAATTTTCCAGTCTTCTGGAACCATTCCAGAATCTAGTGATTCTTGAAAGATCATTACTAATACCTCCACAATCTCCTCAGCCACCTCTTTCAGAACACTGGGGTGTACACCATCTGGTCCAAGTGACTTATCTACCTTCAGACCTTTCAGTTTCCCAGGAAACTTCTCTCTAGTAATGGTATCTTCACACACTTCATGACCCCCAACACCTGGAACATCCGTCATTCTGCTAGTGCCTTCCTCAGTGAAGACTGGTGCAAAATACTTACTTAGTTTGTCCGCTATTTCCTTGACACCCCCCCGCCCCCGCTACTTCTCCAGCATCATTTTCCAGCGGTCCGATATCCACTCTCACCTCTCTTTTGTACTTCTTGTATCTAAAGAAACTTCTATTATCCTCTTTAATATTATTAGCTAGCTTACTTTTGTATTCCATCTTTACCTTCTTAATTACTCTTATAGTTGTCTTCTGTTGGTATTTGAAAGCCTCCCAATCCTCTAATTTCCTGCTAATTATAACTCCATTGTATGCCCTCTCTTTGGTTTTTATTTGGCTTTGATTTCTCTTGTTAGCAATGGTTCTATCATCTTTCCTTTAAAATACTTCTTCCTCTTTGGAATGAATGCCTTCCGAATTGCTTCCAGAATTCCAGCTATTGCAGCTCTGCTGACATCCCTGCCAGTGTCTTTTTCCAATCAATTCTGGCCAACTCTTCTCTCATCCCTGTGATTCCCTTTACTCCACTGTAATACGGATACACCTGATTTTTGCTTCTCCTTCTCAAAATTCAGAGTGAACGCCATATTATAATCACTTTTCCCCTAAGGGTTCTGTTACCCTAAGCTCTCTAAATCAAGGGTCGTCAACCTTTTTGCCTCTGTGGGCCAGATTGCGTATTAATGAACAGACAGCGGGCCAGATAAATGCCATAAAAAACTTGAAACATGGGAATTATCCACTTAAATACATCTAGTTATGTTTTGCCTCAAATTAATGAATAACACATGCTAGAAAATCATTTGTGCTTAACCAAGGATGCCAATTAGTAATCGAAGTTTAGTTTTTCTGTCCCACTATTGCTAGTGCCCCATCAGTTGTGATGCCGATTAGCTTCGACACATTAAGTTTCATTTCTGTCATCATTTTCAACAAAGCTTCAAAAATGTCTGCTCCAGTAACCATGTCCTTCATAGGAATTAATTGAATAAACTCTTCAAAAATTTGAAAAGTTGAGGTCATTCCTCGCACAAACATTGCAAGTTGAGCAGTGTCTCTCAAGTCTGTGCTCTCATCAAGTGCAATTGAAAAAATTGCAATTTGTTCCAGGTATCCCTTAAACTACTTCTAACATCTGCTGACATTTCTTCAACTCGCCATGTGATCGTTCTTGCTGACAGGCTGATAGATGCAAATAAAGATTTCTTTTCAGGACAAACAATATCCACCACCGTCAGTAAACATTCTTCGACAAACTCTCCACCTGTAACAGGCTTCATCTTTTCTGCAATACGTTTTGAGATTTCATAGCTGGCATGGGTATTTCCTTCACTTTCACTGCTTTTTTGGCACTCTGTCTACCTTCCTGCGTTTTGCATTCATTGCCATCGGAATTTTTTTCTTTGATTTTATTTTGAAACACGAGTTATTCAACAAGTATCGTATAACATGTAAATACCCGGATACTTAGCATGGATTTCTTGTTAAAACACAGTGACGCTGTTTCCATCTACAAATTTGAACGATCCCATCTGAAAACCTGTGCGTGCACGGAGAGTATCTAATACATATTAATAAGGTAGTCTGCCTTCTCGTCATTCGTATATACCAGTGTTTGGTCTGGAACAAAACGGAACCTGAGGCCAGTGTAACAAGACGCCATGTATGTCCATCAGTGTGGCTGTGTGAAACACTCAGAATAAGGAAAAATCGCTCACGGGCCAGATAAGCATAGTATCCCAATATTTGCTCGCGGGCCAGATCCAGCCCGCGGGCCGTAGGTTGCCTACCCCTGCTCTAAACAATTCCAGTTCATTGCACAACACCCAATCCAGAATAGCTGATCCCGTAGTAGGCTCAACGCGCTGCTCTAAAAAGACATCTTGTAGGCATTCTAGAAACTTCCCCCTCTTGGAATCCAGCACCAACCTGATTTTCCCAATCTACCCGAATATTGAAATCCCCCATGACTATTGTAACATTTGGCATGCATTTTCTTTCTTCCATTGTAATTTGAAGCATTCTTACTACTCCTTGGGGATCTGTATATAACTCCTATCAGGATCTTTTTATCCTTGCAGTTCCTTAGCTCCACCAACAATGATTCAACACCTTCTGACCCTATATCATCTCTTTCTAATGATTTGATTTCATTTTTACCAACAGAGCAACACCACCCCCTCTGCCTACAGTGTGTATCCTTGGACATTAAGCACCCGACCTGAATCTTCTTTCAGCCATGACTCAGTGATGCCCACAACATCATACGGTACATGCCAATCGGTAACTGTGCTATGTTCATCTACCACATTCAGTACACTGCTCTCATCCAAATATTAAATAGTTACATTAAATAAGTAGTGCAAAGAAACAGACTTGGGTTCAATGTCCACTCAGAAGTCATATGGCACAGCAGACAAAGCGGTTGCTGAATTGCTGAGTGCGTGCCTTCAGGCTTCTGTACCTCCCTCCTGATGGTAGCAATGAGAAGAGGGTGTGTTCTGGGTGATGGGGGTCCTTAATGATGGACGCCACTTTTTTGAAGCACTGCTCTTTGAAGATATCCTGAATACTACAGAGGCTAGTGTCTGTGATGGAGCTGACTAATTTAACAACTGTACAACTCATTGATCCTGTGCAGTAACACAGCTTCCCCATAACAGACAGTGATGCATCCAGTTAGAATGCTCTCCATGGTATGTCTGTAGAAATTTTGGAGTGTTTCTGTTTACATACCAAATCTTTTCAAACTCCTAATGAAATATAGCTGCTGTCTTGCCTTCTTTGTAGTGGCATTGATATGTTAGGTCCAGGTTAGCTCGTCAGAGATACTGACACTCAGGAACTTGAAATTGCTCACTACGTAAGCAGAGGCATTGCGACAAGAAGAAATTGTCTAAAAACAGTAGTCTCATTTATGCATGAATTTTAAAATACACATTCTTTAGGAAAGCAAATGAATGACCTTCCGTTTCGACAGCAACTGCTATGTTTCGCGGATACTTTGGAGCACCTCAGTGACAGAATTATTCTCAACGCGTCGTCGTACTCCATAAGTAAATTTGACCACAAGGTTTTGAACTACTGATTAAGGAAGCTGTCTTCATGAGGGTGGTTGAGGGAGAAATACTGTTTTTGAGTCACTGTATGAAGAGCAACGCGTGCACAGAGAGATCAGAGGAAAGCCACTGTACACTGGTGCAAACTACATTCAGGAGTTGCAAAACTAAAAATAGACTGGAAAACTTAACTGCAGAGTTTGAATTCTCGTAGAATAATGTTGACATATATTTTGTTGGCACTTTGATTCAAGTTTGATCTCAAATGTGAGTTCCTTAGAGGCTGAGATAGGATAAATTGGTTTAGATTCTATGCTGTACCAGTCATCATGGGTAAAGCCCTCACAATCACCGAGCACATTTACATGAAACGCTGTCGCAGGAAAGCAGCATCTATTATCAAGGACCCTTTCCACCCAGGACATGCTTCCTTTTTGTTGCTGCCTTCGGGAAGAAGGTACAGGAGCTTCAAGACTGCACCAGGTTCTGAAACAGTTACTACCCCTCAACCATCAGGTTCTTGAACCAAAAGGGATAACTTCACTCAGCTACACTTGCTCATCATTGAAATGTTCCCACAACTATGGACTCACTTTCAGGGACTCTTTATCTCATGCCACGATATTTATTATTTATTATTATTATTATTATTTCTTTTTCTTCTTGTATTTGTGCAGTTTGTTGTCTTCTGCACTCCAGTTGAATGTCCTAGTTGGGCAGCCTATGCCCACAAGAAAATGAATCTCTAAGGCTATATATGGTGAGACACATGTACTTTAATAACGTAACTTACTTTGAACTCAGGAAAGCTTTTGTTTGTGTGTCATCTAGCAGACCATTGCATATGTAAGTGAATCGAGTTAGTAATGGGAAAGCAGAGTAAAGTGCTACAAAGAAAATGGAGAGCAGCAGATAAATCAAATGCAAGAGTCACAACGAGGTAGATTTGGAGATCAAGATTTCATCTTTTAGAGTAAGGAAGTGGCTAAAATATTAAATAGTTGTGTCCCCATATAAAGCCTGCATAATTCATTTGACCTTGCGCAGAAGGCCCGACGTGTCTGAGGATATGGAGCAATTATTGGAGAAAATAAGATTACATTATTAAATCTAAAATCTAACAATACTGAATTTCATACTCCAAATCTTGCCACTATTATAGAAGTGGACAGAGAAATATTGGACACCACTGTCACTGGCCGAATCAAAGGTGGTGACAAATCAGCATAGAGGAGGGAGACAGGAAATCTGGCTGAGTGGTGCCACAACAACCCCTCACGCATTGTTAGCAAGACCAAGGAGCTGGTTATTGACTTCAGAAGGAGGAAAACGGAGGTCCATGAGCCAGTCCTCATCGGGGATCGGAGGTGGAAAACGTCAGCAATGTAAATCCCTCAGTGTCATCATTACAGAGGACCTGTCCTGGGCCTGGCACGTTAAGTGCAATTACGAAGACAGCACGGCAGTGCCTCTACTTTCTTAGAAGTTTGTGAGGATTTGGCATGACATCTAAAACTTTGACAAGCCTTTACAGGTATGTTGTGGAGAGCATTTTGACTGGTTGCCTCATGATCTGGTATGGAAACACCAAATCCTTGAATGAAAGATCTTACAAAAAGTAATGGATACAGCCCGGTCCGTCACAGGTAAAGCCATCCCCACCATTGAGCATGTCTACATGGAAGGCTGTTGCAGGAAAGCAACACCCATCATCAAGGAACCCCACCACCCAAAACATGTTCTCCTCTCGCTGCTGCATCACAAAGGTACAGGAGCCTCAGGACTAGCGCCGCCAGGTTCAGAAACAATTATTACCCCTCAACCATCAGGCTCGTGAACCAGTGGGGATAACTTTACTTGCCCCATCTCAGATTCTGGAAACCTTGAGGAACACACACAAAATGCTGGAAGAACTTAAAGGTCAGGCAGCATCTCAGGAGAGAAAACAGTCAATGTTTCAGGCTGAGACTCTCATCAGAACTGAAAAAGAAGGGGCATATCTTTCCCAACCCACCTCTGCTTTCCATAGTAATCACTCTCTACGAGATTCCCTCGTCCACTCGCCCCTCCCTATCTGTCTTCCTCCTGGCACTTATCTCTGCAAGCGTTGCAAATTTTACATCTGCCCCTACACCTCCTCTCTTTCCACCACTGAGGGTCCTAAATAGTCCGTCCAGGTGAGGCAATACTTCACCTGCGAGTAAGTGTCATCTACTGTATCCAGTGCTTCTGCTGCAGCCTCCGCAGACATGAGTGAGACCCAACACAGGTTGGGGGAACCGCTTCAGCGAGCACCATCTGCAACAGACAAGATCTCATATGTCCAGCTATTTCAATTTGACTTCCTATTCCCACACTGACACGTCTGCTCACAGCCTCCACTATGAAGCCAAACACAGGTTGGCGGAACGTCACCTTATATTCTGTCTGTGTAGTCTCCAACCTAATGGTATGAATGTCTGTTTCTCTAACTTTCAGTTACCGCTATCCTCTGTTGCATCCTACCCCTTTATGTCTCCCCTCTCTTCACCCCCCCTCCCAATTCTTTTGGCTGTTTCACCCATTCTCTTCTCCCGCACTCGTGACCTGCTCTTAAACCCCTCTGGTTTCCCACCTCTTTCCCTTTATTTCACTGTCTTCTCCAAATCAGATTCCTTCTTTTTCAGCCCTTTACCTCTTCTTTCCCACCTTCTTACTTCATCCCCCCCCCCCATTCTTTCATTTTCCCCCTCACCTGGACTCACTTATCATCTGCAGGCTCCTACCCCCACACACTTTCTTTTCTCTGGCTTTTGCCTCCTTCCTTTGAGTCCAGGAGAGTCTTGGCCCAAATGTTCACTGTTCATTTCCCTATACAACCATATAACAATTACAGCATGGAAACAGGCCATGTTGGCCCTTCTAGTCCATGCCGAACTCCTATGTTCACCTCGTCCAACCGACCTGCACTCCGTCCATAACCCTCCATGCCCTTCCTGTCCATATATCTATCGAATTTAACTTTAAACGACAACATCCATAGATGCTGCCTAAACTGCTGAGTTCCACTGACATTTTGAGTGTGTTGCGGGGGGGAGGGGAATGGTTGGGGAGGGCTGGGGGTGGTGGTGAATGAGTGACAGATCAGGCCTGGGGAATCACTGAGTTAAGGTACAAGCCCTAGGCCAGGATGCTCGTTTCCAAGACAACTTGAGTTATTCGCACTGCACAGAGACTGGCATCATCGCAGACATGGAAATGAAGTCAGATGATCACATGTCAATCACTACAGGAAGGGGGATGTCAGAATCCTGGTACCAAAAATGGTCATTCTCACCTCTCATTTTGGATGAGCTCAACTGCACCAGGTCAAGAAGTAAGCAGCATTACCTCACTGAATTTCTAGACAATAGACCTGCGAATTGCAATAGCAATTTTCGTACTTTTCAAATTACACTGCATGCAGTTAATCCACCACCTCACCCCAACACACAGGTCTGAGAGTTTACTTCCCAACATTTCCCTTTGTTTACTTCACACAGCCATATCCAACAGAAGCTCTGGAATGCCCTTCCTCCCCTTTTCCCTACATTACCACTGCCTCGCCTCGTATCTGTCAACTAGAGAACTCCATGATACCAGCTCGCTCCTGCTGTACCAATGGCCCAGCCCAGCATGTGTGGACACTTACATAAAAATCTGCTTTCCTGGAGACCATCTGTAGTTGGTCTTTA
The DNA here is from genome assembly GCF_963921235.1 of Mobula hypostoma. Taxonomy (NCBI): domain Eukaryota; kingdom Metazoa; phylum Chordata; class Chondrichthyes; order Myliobatiformes; family Myliobatidae; genus Mobula; species Mobula hypostoma. The sequence continues at coordinate 15,402,403 of NC_086116.1, forward strand.
ATCTGTACAGCGCAAGTAACCTGTTCGATTAAACAATCGATATATGAAATTAAAACAAACAAGGGAAAATCTGCAGATACTGGAAATCCAAGCAACACACACAAAATGCTGGAGGAACTCAGCAGGCCAGGCAGCACCTATGGAAAAGAGTACAGTTGATGTTTTGGACCGAGAACCTTCATCAAGTCCTGATAAATGGTCTTGGCCCAAAACGTCGACTGTACTCTCTTCCATAGCTGCTGCCTGGCCTACTGAGTTCCTCCAGCATTTTGCGAGTGAAATTAAAACATCTAGGTGCTGGTGTTCCTAATTTTAGATCACTGCCCTCTTATAACAATGATATCTTTTGTTTTGAATATTCACAAGTGGAAACACCTGTCTTATCATGCCTTCTTAGGTTTGTACATTTCATCCCTTATCTTTCAAAGGAGAAGACAGTTTAACTTGTTTTGCTATTCACCAGAAGACAATCCTCTTTCCAAGAATTAGCTGAATGAATCTCTTGAGCACCTTCAATCCTTCTTCAATGGTAAATATTACACGGTATTCTATGTGTAGCCTTAACAGTACCCTGTACAAATGGAACAATATTTTTAAACTCCAATCCTTTCATAATGTTAGTCAATCCCTTTGTAATTTGCTTTCTGAACTATGTGCTGCACCTCAGTACTACAAGGTAACATAGGTTAGTGCATTGCTTTATAGCTTTCACTGATCAGGGTTCAATTCCCACTGCTGTCTCTAAGAGGTTTCTACGTTCTCCCCACGACCGCATCGGTTTCTTCAAGTTGCTCTGCTTTCCTCCCAGATTCCAAAGACCCACAGCTAGGGTTACTGAGTTATGGGCATGCTATGTTGCCGCCAGAAGCGTGCTGACAATTGTGGGCTGCCTCCAGCACAATGCTCGGACTGCGTCAGCCATTGACACAAAACGGTGCGTGTCACTGTACCTTTCAATGTACGTATGACAAATAAAGCTAATCAGTTAACTTTATCTTCTCGGCTGATGTCTGAATCAATAACTCAGGCAAAGTAGTCCAAGATTCATTTACTATTCTGATACCTGCTAAAAAAAAGACACTTCCAAGCACCAAGGAGTTTACGTTGGTTTGAATGTTACACAGATTTCTTAACAGCCTCTCGAAATCAACAACTTGCGCTAAGTGCAGATTTTTCAACATTAGACATCAGTGTTCTAGTCTTCCTGTTGGTGCAGAGTTCCACCCTGCTCACAACCTGACACTAATTCTCTCTGCGTCTCATACAGCAGATCTCATTGCTCCGATGCTTAGTCTGGAAAGGAGAGAAAGGGATGCTGGAGAGATGGTGGTGACAGAGCACAGAGGCAGGCATGCATTAGTACTGCCATGAATGGTATTGGTCAGGGGTGAGTGACCAGGAAGTGAGAGAAGTATGGGTTCGATGGACCAACTACAGAGCTCTCAGTGACTGAGCCTGTGGCAGTGGGCTTGTGCGGCCTACTACATTTTGGAATTGCCTCAACTAGCCTGGAGGTAAGAGCAGATATCCCACCTCTCTCCGAACTTCCGGGAGTCTCCCGCATATTGATAGTGGCTCCCTGATGCCCGCAAATTATATACAATATCCTGGAAATCGATTTTTTTGAGAGCGAGAGAGAAAGAGAGAGAGAGAGAGAGCGAGCGAGCAAGAGAGAGCGCGCCATGGCAGAGTGTTCCAAAAAAAGAAAATATAAAACGTACATCACCCCAGACTACCCTAAGGTGTACCCCTGCCTAATAGGGGTCAAAAATAATGACAGTATTGCTCGCTACACTGTTTGCAACAGTGACTTTTCTATTGTCCATGGTGGGTTAAGACTGTTAAAGACACGTTGAGGTGAGTTTAACAGGTGTCATTTGTTCATTACATAGCTAATGTTACCTAAACTAGCTGGTTAGCTGCTAAGGAGCTACTCTATTGCAGACATCCCACCTCTCCAGGAAGTTCCGGGAGTCTCCCGCAAATTGATGGTGCTACCTCCCTGAAATGAGTTTTTGCAGGGTGGGATGTCTGTAAGAGGGAGGAAAGTACCCTAGATCCTCAAATCTAAACCATCAGTGCCAGGTTTTCCAGAAGAATGATAGCAAAAGATTAAAGAACAAGAGCCACTAAACATACACAGAATGCTGGAAGAACTCAGCAGGTCAGGCAGCATCTATAGAGAGGAATAAATACACTGTTTATTCCTTTCCACTGATGTTGCCTGACCTGCAGAGTTCCTCCAGCATTTTGTATGTGTCATTCTGGAGTTTTAGCATCTACAGAATCTCCTGTGGTATGAAATGTGCTTTAAGCTACATTGCGCCCCAGAAAAAAAAAGCATTCCAACAGACATTCATTATGGCTTTCAATAAAAAGTGGATTTTATTTTGCAATTTTTGAAGTGGATCCTACAGTGTAGGCAAATCCTTCCCCACTTGGGCCTTAAAGATGCTGTGACTAAAAAGCAAAGCCAAGGGACTGAAATTGGATTAGAGGAACTGCAGTCTGATTAAAAGCCTCATTCATTTGTAGAACTACTTCCTTCCTTCAAAATTCCAGTCCCTGATTTCAAAGAGCCAACCTTCATTAGATTTTTGATGCCCCTACACTGCAGGTCATTTATCAACATGGTTCTTCAGAGAGCTCCTAAGGAGATGCATGCAGCAGGAGCACATGATGGAACATTGCCTTTTATAGATCCCCTCCACCCATCTTTTTTAATTTCCTGTGGTGGTGGTGGGGGGGGGAGGAGCATATGATCACCATTTTGGGAAATTTTTTACTGGTCAGGTAAAATACAATGCCAGGAACCTTCCCTTCCTCTCCAAGCACTTCATAGACTTTAATGTTGCTTGTCACTAATGATTTTGATTCTGAAGCAACTGCTTACACAAACAATTCCATTCAAAGTAATTGACAACATTATACTTAAAGACATTCAAAGATATTTTTCTTTACATTTAATAGCAAACGATTAGCGACTTAATGAAGCCGTGTAGACAAGGGATTCATTTCTAACAATTAGTAAACTCACCAGGCACTCAACTGTCCCATTTTGACAGAAGTATTAGCCATTATTTTACTATAAATGATGTTGGTGATGCAAGGGATCCCAACCGACTGACTGAATGTGTCCTTTCACATTGCCCTGATCTCAGGATGAGAAATGCTCTCATGCGTGATTCTACACATGCAGTTACTGAGAACAGCAAAGAAAGTGATAGACGAATGGATTGCAGCAGGATGTGGACACTGTCTAGGTAGGAGGCATTAGATTCTGCGTTTTCTTAATTTACTTTTTAGCTGCCTCGACACAACACTGTGGGCTGAAGGGTGTGACCCGGTGCTTTACCGCTCTATGTTTCGGTGAATGATTGTCGCTTGGATCAATGGTGATGATGATGATGTTGACCCAGGCCTGAGAGGCCAGTGTCGGGCATTGTCATACCTTACGAGGCGCGGAACGAGAGACTGTGTGGGGAGCCACTCCTCACACAGACATTTCGCTGTACGGTATTTTTCTTTATTTTACCAGGTCAAGTTGCGAGCTCAACACTCAACCCGGCACGGATGGAAAGCGTACTTGGGACCGGCCCAACTGGATTCGAACCCGGGAACCTCCGTTCCGGAGCCTGGCGCTGATGTCACTGCGCCACCAGCCACCAGCTTGGATCAAGGAAATGTGAAATCACTTCTAAACTATTCCATGGAGATGCGAAACAAATGCAGCAACCACATTTATTAGCTTCAACTAAACACCAGTGAAACCTTTTATATTTAATCCATTGAGCAGCTAATCGAATTCCAAAACTCATGGACAAAGACACTATTGTTCATTAAATGAAGCCAAGTCCAAATGTACAATTTATGCTGGGGGAGGGGGAGAAAAATCTAAGGTTACAGAATGCTCTGTGACGTGGGAATACAGGCGCTTTGAGAAATTATGTTTCATTTGTCTTGTGTACCACCTGAGCCTCCCAGGCAGATATCCCTTACCAAGGCAACGGCAACCTATATTTAACTTGATGAGCAGCTTAACCAACAACTTACTTGTTAATACAGCAACCAAATGTACTGGCTTAGCAGTTGATTGCGAGCTTCCGATCAGGAGAGTAACCAAGTAGTAGATCCCATGGTAAGAAGCATTGAAGACTACAGGAGGAGGGAGCGTATGGTTGAAGTCCTCGAACTGGAGTTTATAACTAGTCAGGTTAACAGACTGTGTTATCTTCACATAATACAAAGAGGATCCATTGGTCACATCTGGTGGCTGGAGTGACACTATGATTTGGTTGTCATCACTAACGGTGGCAGAGATTGCAACAGCACTCTGGATGGAAAGAACAGAAAAATACCAAGGGAATGAGAAGAGTAAGTATGAAAGTGAAACAAGAAAAGCTCTCTCATCATTTGACACACAAGCAAGCGTAGAAATTCATCAATCTATACAGTTAAAGGAAAATACTGAGTTCCTGGAAAAAGAAATTCGAGTTTGAGTTTATTGTCATATGCACTCGTAAATGTATGAACAGGTGCAATGAAAAACTTGCCTGCAGCAGCATCACAGGAGTATGGTATCATACAAGCAGCATTCACAAGAAAATGATAAATTAAACATAAATGTAATTCAGATGGAAGTACTTTTAGAGCATGTGCAAGGAGTGAAAGGGATCAGCAGAAAATTCACAAGCTTTAAGACAGTCTGGTACACATCAGATACATTCAATGAATTAGAAAATCCATGTTAGCAACTTGAGCCTTATACCAGGGATATATTGTAGAAGAGGAATGCTAATATCGATACATTCACTAAAATACTTGCTCTTACCAAAATCATGTGCATTTTCAGTCAGAAACTGTGATTTAATTAAGATAGACTAAGAATTTTAAAAATCCACTAGAAAGTAGCACAGACTAGGAACGCACATGTAGAATATAAAGCTTTTTTTTGGTATTAACACTAATGATAATGAGTTCTCCTTCCCACCCTCCCCCCACCTTCTTTATAGGGCCTCTGCCCCTTCCCTCTTCAGTCCTGACGAAGGGTTCCGGCCCGAAACGTTGACTGATCATTTCCACGGATGCTGCCCGACCTGCTGAGTTCCTCCAGCGTGTTGTGAGTGTTACTTTGACCCCAGCACCTGCAGAGTATTTTGTGTTAATGATAATGAGTTATTTTGAGTGAGCAATGTGTTTGCAATGATTTCCAGATCTAAGCAGTCTGCTGCACAGGAGTAGGCAGGCAATTCTGATCACAATTTGCACTTGCTATTTCACACAGTCACATATTCCTGGAATATGATGACAGGAATTCTGCATGCAACAATACTTTAGAGCACTACTACCGTTAGGCCACTTTGTTCCGCGGTGCACCCATAGTGACTATCCTAAGAGCAAGGTTTTATTAGCACAGATCTTCACCTGGGCTTGGAGACCTCATTATTTCCTCACTTCCTTCAGCATCCTCAACCCTCCCCCTCAAAACTGCACTGACTCCATCTCCACTACCCAAAGGCCTCACTTCCCAGTCTGATCCCCATTCAGTCCCCAATGCAGAGCCCTAGAGCAAAACGTCACAGACACAAGCCCTTGCTCTATCAAGTCCATACTGACCACAGTGTCCACACAACTAGGCCCAATTTCCCAAATTCTCCCTATATCCTGCTTTTTTATCCAAGTTCTTCTTAAATGAATCAATTGTACCTGCCTGAACCACCTCCTCCAGCAGCCCATGCCATATACTCACCATCATCCATGTGGAAAGTGTTGCCCTGAGGTCCCTTTTAAATCTTTCCTCCCTCATTCTAACCCTCTGCCCCCTTGTTTTCTCCCCTGGAGAAAGACTGTTACTATTGCCCTTATCTATGCCTCTCATAATTTAAACATTTCTGTAAGACACCCCTCATTCTGCATTCCAAGGAATAAAGACTAGCTTTGCAAACCTCTCCCTGTAACTCAGGGCTTCTAGCCCTGGCAACACGCTTGTAGATCTTCTTTTCACTCTTTTCCGTTTAACCACACCTTTTCTATAATTGGGCAACACAAAAGTGTACACAATACATTAACTACGGCCTCACCAATGACTTGTACAATATCCCTATCCCACCTCCTATACTCAATCCCTGACTCATGAAGACCCATGTTCCAAATGCCTTTCTTAACACACTGGATCTACTTGTGTCACCGCTTTCAACAAACTATACCCTTGCACTCTTAGGACTGTCCATTCCGGTACTCTCCCGACTGGAACTGGAATGTCATTGTCACACACGCCAAGACTCGGTGAAAAGTTCCTCTTCCACACTGTTCATACAGGTCAAATCATCACACCGTGCACTGAGGTACAACAACGTAAGGCTACAACAGAATGCAGAATAAAGTGTAGAGCAGCTGAACAATGAGGATGGAAGATCATAACAAGGTAGACTGTGAGGCCACGAGTACCCTGCCATTCATAATACAAGTCTTACACTGATCTGACTTTCCAAAATGTATCATCTCACACTTATCTGTACTGAGATCCACTAGCCACTTCTTGGCTTATTTTCTGAACTGATTACAATCCCCCTGTAATTTACCACAGCCTTCACTATCAATTAACACCTTTGGTCTCATCTGCAAAACTTGCTGATCAAGCTTTGTACATTGATATCCAAATTATTTATACAATAAAAAAAACAAGAATCCCAACACCAGTCTCTGAGGCACACCACTAGACAATAGTTTCCACTCTGAGAATGACCACCACCCTCTGCTTCCCACCTTCAAGTCGATTTTGAATCAGCCTAACCATCTTCTCCTGGATTCGATGGGACCTAATGTTCCTGACCAGCCAACCATGTGGGACTTTGTCAAAGAACTTGCCAAAGTCCAAAAAGGCATCAATTGCCCTACCCTCACCTATTTTTTGTTACCACTTTTAAAAACTCTAAAAGATTCATCCAGCATGACTTTACAACACAAAGCCATGTTAACTCCTCCAAATCAGGCTTTGTCTATTCAAATGCTGATAGATCCTAACCCTCAGAATTCCCTCCTGTAATTTCCTTACGGGCCTAACATGGAACTTTAACAGGTAATGTTTTCTAATCATCAGTAAATAATCCATCTCTCGCCGAGGAAGACTGAAATGGTCGGGGCAGGTGTGGAAGGTGAGCAAGTGTTCAGCATCGTTTACCAGCCTCTTGCTCGCTGCTGCCAGAGAGAAGTGTGGTGGTCGCCCTCTCACTCTCGCTCGCTGCTCTCGAGGGAAGGCCCTTGCCTTTGAATTATCTCTCTTTCCTTCGATGCTGGCGGAGGATGGTGCTGAAGCAAAGTTTAATCATCGCAGCTTGTAGATTTGTATTCTAATTCAGGTTTTTATGATGTGTTCTACTTCCGGTCTCTCCTTTTTTTCCCTGACTAATTTTGAACCATTTTTGAATTGGGGCGGCATGCAGATAATGAACACTGAGCTGAACTGAAACGTGCCTTTTGATTTTGTGTTTTTTATTCTGTGTTTGCGCTCATTCTTTTCTTGCGGTTAGCACATAGACATGAGGACACCATCACTGAGACCTGGCTGAAGGATGCATGTCTCTGGGAGCTGAACGTCCAAGGATACACGGTGTATCGGAAAGATAGGAAGGTAGGCAGAGGGGGAGGTGTGGCTTTATTGGTAGGAAATGATATTAAATCATTAGAAAGAGTTGATATAGGATCGGAGGATGCAGAATCTTTATGGGTTGAGCTAAGAAATCGCAGGGGTAAAAGGACCCTGATGGCAGTTATATATAGGCCTCCAAACAACTGCAGTGATGTGGACTACAAATTACAACAGGAAATAGAAAAGGCTTGTCAGAAGGGCAGTGTTATGATAATTGTGGGGGATTTTAACAAGTGAGTGGATAGGGAAAATCAGGTCAGCACTGGATCTCAAGAGAGAGAATTTGTAGAATGTCTGCGAGATGGCTTTTTAGAACAGCTTGTTGTTGAGCCCACTAGGGGATTGGCTGTACTGGATTGGGTATTGTGTAATGAACTGGAGGTGATTAGAGAGATTGAGGTGAAGGAACTCTTAGGAGGCAGTGATCATAACATGATTGAGTTCACTGTGAAATTTGAAAAAGAGAAGCCGAAATCTGATGTGTCGGTATTTCAGTGGAGTAAAGGAAATTACAGTGGCATGAGAGAGGAACTGGCCAAAGTTGACTGGAAAGGGACACTGACAGGAAAGATGACAGAGCAACAGTGGCTGGAGTTTACGCGAGAAGTGAGGAAGGTGCAAGACAGGTATATTCCAAAAAAGAAGAAATTTTCGAATGGAAAAAGGATACAACCGTGGCTGACAAGAGAAGTCAAAGCCAAACTTAAAGCAAAGGAGAGGGCATACAAGGAAGCAAACATCAGTGGGAAGACAGAGGATTGGGAAGTTTTTAAAACCTTACAAAAGGAAACTAAGAAGGGCATTCAGAGGGAAAAGATTAACTATGAAAAGAAGCTAGCAAATAATATCAAAGAGGATACTAAAAGCTTTTTCAAGTATATAAAGAGTAAGAGACAGGTGAGAGTAGATATAGAACCGATAGAAAATGATGTTGGAGAAATTGTAATGGGAGATAAGGAGATGGCAGAGGAACTGAACGAGTATTTTGCATCAGTCTTCACTGAGGAAGACATCAGCAGTATACCGGACACTCAAGGGTGGCAGGGAAGAGAAGTGTGCACAGTCACAATTACGACAGAGAAAGTACTCAGGAAGCTGAATAGTCTAAAGGTAGATAAATCTCCCGGACCAGATGGAATGCACCCGCGTGTTCTGAAGGAAGTACCTGTGGAGATTGCAGAGGCATTCGCGATGATCTTTCAAAAGTCGATAGATTCTGTCATGGTTCCGGAGGAATGGAAGATTGCAAATGTCACTCCGCTATTTAAGAAGGGGGCAAGGAAGCAAAAAGGAAATTATAGACCTGTTAGCTTGACATCGGTGGTTGGGAAGTTGTTGGAGTCGATGGTCAAGGATGAGGTTACAGAGTACCTGGAGGCATATGACAAGAAAGGCAGAACTCAGCATGGATTCCTTAAAGGAAAATCCTGCCTGACAAACCTATTACAATTTTTTGAGGAAATTACAAGTAGGCTGGATTTTCAGAAGGCCTTTGAGAAGGTGCCACACATGAGGCTACTTAACAAGAGCCCATGGAATTATGGGAAAGTTACATACATGGATAGAGCGTTGGCTGATTGGCAGGAAACAGAGAGTGGGAATAAAGGGATCCTATTCTGGTTGGCTGCCGGTTACCAGTGGTGCTCCACAGGGGTCTGTGTTGGGGCCGCTTCTTTTTACATTGTACATCAACGATTTGGATTATGGAATAGATGGCTTTGTGGCTAAGTTTGCTGACGAAACGAAGATAGGTGGAGGGGCCGGTAGTGCTGAAGAAACGGAAAGTCTGCAGAGAGACTTGGATAGATTAGAAGAATGGGCAAAGAAGTGGCAAATGAAATACAATGTTGGAAAGTGTATGGTTATGCACTTTGGCAGAAGAAATAACGGGCAGACTATTATTTAAATGGGGAAAGAATTCAAAGTTCTGAGATGCAACGGGACCTGGGAGTCCTCGTACAGGATACCCTTAAGGTTAACCTCCAGGTTGAGTCGGTAGTGAAGAAGGTGAATGCAATGTTGGCATTCATTTCTAGAGGAACAGAGTATAGGAGCAGGGATGTGATGTTGAGGCTCTATAAGGCGCTGGTGAGACCTCACTTGGTGTACTGTGGGCAGTTTTGGTCTCCTTATTTAAGAAAGGATGTGCTGACGTTGGAGAGGGTACAGAGAAGATTCACTAGAATGATTCCAGGAATGAGAGGGTTAACATATGAGGAACGCTTATCCACTCTTGGACTGTATTCCTTGGAGTTTAGAAGAATGAGGGGAGACCTCATAGAAACATTTCGAATGTTGAAAGGCATGGACAGAGTGGATGTGGCAAAGTTGTTTCCCATGATGGGGGAGTCTAGTACGAGAGGGCATGACTTCAGGATTGAAGGGCACCCATTCAGAACAGAAATGCGAAGACATTTTTTTAGTCAGAGGGTGGTGAATCTATGGAATTTGTTGCCACGGGCAGCAGTGGAGGCCAAGTCATTGGGTGTATTTAAGGCAGAGATTGATGGGTATCTGAGTAGCCAGGGCATCAAGGGTTATGGTGAGAAGGCAGGGGAGTGGGACTAAATGGGAGAATGGATCAGCCTATGATAAAATGGCGGAGCAGACCTGATGGGCCAAATGGCCGAATTCTGCTCCTTTGTCTTATGGTCTTATATCTTTTGCGTGAGGGAGCAGGGGGTTGATGCTTTCTTCGACTGGGTTGGTTCCATGGTTCTTTGTCTCGTGGCTGTCTGTGGGGAAGACGAATTTCAGGGTTGTATGTTTCATACATAATTTGATGATAAATGTACTTTGAATCTTTGAATCTAAATCCAATATGGCATTACTGGGAACTGTGAATACATCAGTATCAAGTGGATTAAAGAAATGATCAAACCAAGGCCACTGTCAGGGTGGAAGCTCAACGCCTTATATTCTGTCTGAGTAGCCTCCAGCCTGATGGCATGAATATCAATTTCTCCTTCTGGTAAAAAAATTCCCTTGCCCTCCCCTCTTCTTCTATTCCCCTCTCTGGCCTCTTACCTCTTCTCACCTGCATATCATCTCCCTTTTCTTCCCTTTCTCCTGTGGTCCACTCACCTCTCCTATCAGATTCTTTCCTCTCCAGCCCTTGACCTTTCCAACTCACCTGACTAGCCTCCTTCCCCTCACCCCATCTTTTTATTCTGTTATCTTCCCCTTCCTTAAGACAGGTCTTGGCCCGAAACGTTGACTGTTTATTCATTTCCCTGGATGCTGCCTGACCTCCTGAGTTCCTCCAGTATTTTGCCCGTGTTGCTTTGGACTTCCAGCGTCTCCAGAATTTCTTGTGCTTCTGATACTGGATGGTTTATATATTGCACAATAATAACGGCTGTCTTGGGGTCAGAGACAGTTGAGAAAAGACAGAAATTTCTTGTGCAAGTGTAATGAGCTGAAGAGGTTGACAGAGGTTTACAATAGCTGGCATAATGTGGCCAAAACTAACACAATCTTCCTCAGTGGCAGGAAAATAACTTTGCAAATTAGTGACTCTTAATGAATAATGCATGATGTTTTGTTCCTTTGTTCGTGTATTTAAATACAAGTAAACCAGTAATGGTTCAACTTCCTTAATCACATTCTAAAAAAGAAACCTTCATGTTCTACTTGGCAGTAAGTCATAAATAGAACTCTTTCTAAGCACAATAATTATTAAATGCTCCTGTACTTACAATTTTCATCTTAAAAATAGAGCAGAGAAAGCATACTGCAATTACAGTACGGCAATGAAATCATTAAAATAAACCAGGTAAATTTACTGGCGTTTCATCAAAGTACTGAGTATTCAACAAGACTCCTCAAGCCCGCTCTGCTTCCCAGTGTGATACTGTGCCTTATGTTATCTGACTACTCCCCTTAGCAGAATGAATCCAAAAACCACTTTCTTAGTCCTACTTAATGACACCTCGTCTTCCACTCCCTGAAAAATAACAAGAGTGAGAAGTTGATACTGCTTATTGTTTTGTTATGGTTGGGTCCCTCGGTAGTTGCATGAACTAATCCTTGAATGCCTGGCATTTTGATCTTCCAGCTACGATCATTAACAAAAAGCCTACAAAGGCATCTGCAGCTGAACATTGGGGATTCAAACGTCTCTTTTGACTCCAATCAAAATGATTTAGATGGTAAATCTATTTCGGAGGGAGAGCAAAGCAAGCGGCGATTTTCAGATGTCAGACCCAAGATGATTACAACTCCCTCACAATCAGCACAGATGCAATGGAAACGAAGCCCTGAGGGATGTGGAGGGAGGGGATATATAAAAAACTGACAAGAGTCAAAACACTCAAGTATTCTTTCAAAATAGACACAGGAGATTCTGCAGATGCTGGAAATCCATTGCAGCACACAAAATGCTGGAGGAACTCAGCAGGCCAGGCAGCATCGAGGGAGAGAAAAAAAAGTCAACATTTCAACCACTGACTGCTCGTTTCTCTCCACTGATGCTGCCTGATCTGCTGAGTTCCTCCAGCATTCTGCCTGCCGCTAATTTAAAACAGACATTTCTATTCGTGCCTGCACACATCACTCAAGCACCCGAGTAACTCGTCCTACCGAAAGATACAGACATCCCACCTCTCCCAGAAGTTCTGGAAGTCTCCCGCATATCGATAGTGGCTCCCTGACGCCCGGAATATTATACAATATCCCGGAAATCAATTTCTTTTGAGAGGGAAAGAGAGAGGGAGAGCGAGCATCCTGATTGGTCTCTCTTCATGCTAAGAGTGGTCCCTAACCACTGGGCCACGAGGAAACGATATGATTTGGCGATATGAAACAATATGAGTCAGCTGCACCTTTCCTCATTCCCCGTCACGCACTGTTGAATCTTAACGCATGCGAGGTCATCACTGACCCGAGACGTGCAAAGGAGTGGGTCCGTGACCCATTTGTGAATGTCCCCGGTGAATTATCCATGTCAGCGTGGGAAAAAGATCAACTCCTCGAGCTTGCAAATGACAGTGGGCTGAAAAGTATGTTTGACATAACATCTCTGCTGGCATTCTGGATCAAAGTCAAGGCTGAATATCCTGAGATAGCCACGAAAGCACTGAAAACATTGCTTCCATTTCCAACATATTTCTGTGAAGTGGAGTTTTCTGCAATGAATGCAACGAAAACTAAATTGCGGAATAGACTGGACATAAGGAACCCCCTTCGAGTATCGCTGTCTCCCATCACCCCTCGATAGGACCGTGTTGTTGCAGGAAAACAAGCCCAGGGCTCCCACTGATTCAGTGATATTGGTGTGTTGCAATGATTTTGTATGTTACAAGTGACTTATAGTTGACTTATCACCTATATTCCAGTCACGTTTCACACCACCCCCCCCAACCCCGGGTCGGCCGGTCCGCAAGAATATTGTCAATATTAAACCGGTCCGCGGTGCAATAAAGGTTGGAGACCCCTGATTTAAACTAGCTGGCTACCTGCCAAGGAGCTACGCTATTGATGTCCTACGTGATGAGGCCAAACTCCCTGTAGACTTGCTTAAAGTTGTAATAGAATAAACATGATAATATAATCTAAGTATACATTTTAACGTCACATTTGCTGCATATATCCAACTTGGTTTACAGATTAGACAAAATCACCAAACAAAGTATTACATACACCCTTGGAGGTCGACGGGGGTGGGGATATGGGGTTGCGGGGGGTGGGGGTGCTACCTCCCTGAAATGAGTTTTTGCAGGGTGGGATGTCTGAAGATACTGGCCCACATCAGCTTGTCACAGCTCTCTCTCTCTCTAGTAAAAAGTAAAAATGTAAAAATAAGTTTATAAGTTTATTTATTACCGAAGTACATGTATGTCAACATATACAAGCCTGAGATTCATTTTCTTGCAGGCATACTCAGTAAATCTATAATAGAATAATACCCATAACAGAATCAAACATCGCACCAACTTGGGTATTGAACCAGAGTGCAAAGGGCAACAAATTGCAAATACAGAAAAAAGCAATAAATATTGAGAACATGAGATGAAGAGTCGTTGAAAGCAAGGCCAAAGGCTGGGCAATGATGGGGCAAGTGAAGTTGAGTGATGTTTCCTATTTGGTTCAAGTGCCTGATGGTTGAAGGGTAATAACTGTTCCTGAACCTGGTGGTGTGAATCCTGGGTTTCCTGTACATTCTTCCTGATGGCAGCAGTGAGAAGAGAGCATGCTCTGGGTGTTGGCGGTGTCTGATGACAGGTGCTACTTTCCTGCGACAGCATCTCATGTAGATGTGCCCTATTACAGACATCCCACCCTGCAAAAACTCATTTCAGGGAGGTTGCACCCCATCCCCCGCAACCCCATATCCCCCCCACCCCGGTTGACCTCCAAGGGCGCACGTATATGGGACATTTAATTATGAAAGAACACAACAATTTATTTGACACATATTGAAACGATTTACACACACACACACACACACACACACACACACACACACACATATATATGTGTGTGTGTATATATATATTCCTTGTTGAGTATTTTGTTGGCAATCTCAATGCTATTTCTTTTACAAACTTTCCTTGTACTGTGAGGTGGCTCTGCTGAAAAGAACTGTAAAATACTTGAGCAGCCTTCCCTGTGATTAGCCTCCCTAAGATGTTGTGGTCCCCAAAAGAAATAAAAGCATAAGGTGTATCCTTATTATATCGTCTTATGTAATACTTTGTTTAGTGATTTTGCCTAATCTATAAACCAATCTGTAATCTGTAAACTGGGTATATGGAGAAAATGTGACATTAAAATATCTCCTTAAATGTTATGCAACATACATCAAAGTTGCTGGTGAACGCAGCAGGCCAAGCAGCATCTATAGGAAGAGGCGCAGTCGACGTTTCAGGCCGAGACCCTTCGTCAGGACTTGAAGGTCTCGGCCTGAAACATCGACTGCGCCTCTTCCTATAGATGCTGCTTGGCCTGCTGCGTTCACCAGCAACTTTGATGTATGTTGCTTGAATTTCCAGCATCTGCAGAATTCCTGTTGTTTTCCTTAAATGTTATCATGGAGTCGTTTTTAATTCTATTACAACTTTAAGCCCGTCTACAGGGAGTTTGGCCTCATCACGTAGGACATCAATACAGTAGCTCCTTAGCAGCTAGCCAGCTAGTTTAAATAACGTTAGCTATGCTAATGAATGAATGACACCTGTTAAACTCACCTCAACACATCTTTTACAGTCTTAACCCACCATGGGCAATAGAAAAGTCACTGTTGCAAACACTGCAGCGAGCAACACTGTCATTATTTTTGACCCCTATCAGGCAGGGATACACTTTAGTGTAGTCTGGGGTGAAATGTGTTTTATGTTTTCTTTTTTTGAAACACTCTGCCATGGCGGTGCAGGACACTAAACTGAACTGATGGAGAGACAGAGGTCGACTGTAAAGCCCGTCCACAGAGAAAACTGATAGCTCTACTTATCACAAAGAGAGACCAATCAGGATGCTCGCTCCCGCTCCCACTCTCCCTCTCTCCCTCTCATTTCCAGGATATTGTATATAATTTGCGGGTATCAGGGAGCTGCTATTAATATGCAGGAGACTCCCGGAACTTCCCGGAGAGGTGGGATTGCGATAAGAGTGGGCTGTATCTAGTAGTGCAATGATACTAATTCTATTTCCTACTTAACCAACCAAATTCATTTTATGTGGCTTTCAGGCAAGAGTTAACAATCTTAAAATATGTTATCAATGAAGCCACTTAATTAAAATATTGCTTGAACATACAAGTAGGTGTCATGCAATACTGGTCATGGGAAATCAAACCAATGTTTTATGAACATGGAAACATCACTTCAACATCTGATGAGGTAAAAGTTCTATACTTATTCTACATAAACCCTGCACAAGGGGCTTGTTTCAAATTCATTTGCTGCTGAGAGTTTACACACACGGCTTAGTGGATTGCATCAATGCCATTGTGGAGTTACTGAAAGATTGTGGCCAATGCATTAGTCTGATGAATCAAATAATCAGATGAACAAAAGAAAAGCAAGCCAATTGCAACAATTACATTCTGAGCAAGGGTCTGAATCCCAGCTTAAAATGATTCACGCAAGTGCTCAATTTGGCATGTCCACATACCACCTCCAGTAAGGAACAGTACAATATGCAGATGTGGAGGAGCCTGGGTTAATACTGTGTTGGATACTCAAAAGTGAGAGATCTTAAATCTAAGCTCTGAAAATGAGTTAAGTGCATTGGGAGCACCAGTTGAGATGTTCAAAGCAGCTACTGGAGAAATTAAAATATCAAAGATAAGACAAAACTTAATTACGATATCAAATGTCTACAATTGGTTGGACTGTTGTGGAGATCTTATTTGTCAATCTTCCAGAAGCAATCCTCTCTGAGCCAACAGTTTATTGTTTTTCCTCAACAAGACTAATGAGAAATTGCTTCATGTAAAATGATCCAAACTGGCATGTGCTGCTTTGCCGAGACTTTGTAGCAGGCACCTGTGTTTCAGCTGCTGATTTAGTTTTTCTAATCTGTTTACATTTACCCCAGCCAAAAACCCTGCAATGAATCTCACCTATATATATTGTGACATATATGTACTTTGATAATAAATTTACTTAGAACTTTGAAATGCCGACACTGCCAAATTCCCTTCTAATGATTCTTTTCTCTCCCCCATCTAACTCAATGATCTAATAACAAAATTGCTTTCTGCAAAATGCTTCTTTCCAGGACCTTGTGACCTGTAGTCAGAGTTAATTTGAGAGGAAAAAGTCAAGGGAGGCATTTTTAAACAGGATCCTCCTGATATTTGAAAGGCTCTTTAATTAACAAACGATTCACCTTCTGTAGTAAAGGAAAGGAACTCACCACAAGATTGCTGTTGTGTACCTGGGGGATCTTATTTTAATGGTACGCTGTGCCCTGAATATAATGAATGACTTACATAGAAACATAGAAAATAGGTGCAGGAGTAGGCCATTTGGCCCTTCGAGCCTGCACCGCCATTCAGTATGATCATGGCTGATCATCCAACTCAGAACCCTGCACCAGCCTTCCCTCCATACCCCCTGATCCCTTTAGCCACAAGGGCCATATCTAACTCCCTCTTAAATATAGCCAGTGAACTGGCCTCAACTGTTTCCTGTGGCAGGGAATTCCACAGATTCACCACTCTCTGTGTGAAGAAGTTTTTCCTAATCTCGGTCCTAAAAGGCTTCCCCTTTATCCTCAAACTGTGACCCCTCGTTCTGGACTTCCCCAACATCGGGAACAATCTTCCTGCATCTAGCCTGTCCAATCCCTTTAGGATTTTATATGTTTCAATCAGATCCCCCCTCAATCTTCTAAATTCCAACGAGTACAAGCCTAGTTCATCCAGTCTTTCATCATATGAAAGTCCTGTTATCCCAGGAATCTACAGACCTAAGCAGGTTGTTTTATCGCAAACACTTCACTTGTGTTCGCTCATACTCCAAGACCATCAAGACATAGTTGACTTGTTCACTAAAAGTGGTGATGGGCCTTACACACTCAGTGCCCACAAGTCCACAGTCCTCCATCCATCTTCCCCCATTACCCAGAGTCAAAGTAATCTTACACAGACCACACAAAAGAAACATGAGCCACCTGTCAATGAGGACAATGAGCCAGCATTTAGTCAATGGAGGCAAAGCGTATTTGAAGATTAGAACATTGAATCCAACACAAAGTTCATGCTCTGCCTGGCGGAAGAGTTCCTGCCTTCTGAAATTCTTCCACAAGACAGACCACCAATGGCAGATGCCTCAAGGGAGTGAAAAAACACTACCAGTGTTGCCTCCTTAAAATCCAAGTGAAGCTAGATCCCAGAGAAGCAAACCAGTGTCAGCATCATCCCCCAAATGAAGACCTCCAGTCATACACAGTTGGCCACATTGTTCCCAAGACCAACAATGGGCTCACAAAACAGACACTATACCTAGCTCTATCATATAAAATGATAAGCAGTTAAGATTCAAAGACATGCTCTAAAGTTACTTGCAATGCTCCGGGGTACCTCGGGAATATGACTACTCGCAGTAATGGTGGGTAAACTTGAGAACCTCGTTTCCATGCACCAAGAACACACAGCAGCCACGTGTAAACAGTAGGAGTGGAATACCTTAAAACTTGTTCCTCACCCAGCCTACCAACTAGGCCCTACTTCATCCATGGCATCATAAGTCATCATAGAGGTTTTCAGAGCCTGAGCAGGTACTCCATCAAGGCCTGTCGCCTTGCGGGGATTCACCCTCTTGAAGGACAGCTAGATGTCTGTCCCTGGGTGCTGCAGGAATCCTCATAGCTGTGGTTTTATCTCCTTTTCAAAGCGAGCATAAAAGGCGTTGAGTTCGTCTGGGAGTGAAGCATCACTGCCATTCATGGTGTTGGGTTTCACTTTGTAAGGAGTAATGGCCTGCAAGCCCTCTCAGAGTTAATGCTGCCTCCAACCTCACTCGGAATTGATCCTTAGCTCTTAAAATAGCCCTCCACAAGTCATACCTGGTTTTCTGGTCCAGACCTGGGTCACCAGGCTTGAATGCCACAGATCTAGTCCTTGGCATACTACAAACCTTCTGATTCATCCACAGCTTTTGATTTGGGTATGTACAGTAAGAAATGTATGCAAGGAAGTTTCAACACATTTCCCTCGAATAAAACCTCACCTATCATATTCCTGTGTTGCTGGTTTGTTCAGAGGTCACAACTTAATCTGACATTATTGAAGTCAGAGACAGAACTTGTGCACAGTTCTAAATGCGCCAAGGGTCCACACCATTAAACCAACTCTAAGAAGGGCAGTGAAAGGAGCAAGCCCGTCAACCAATACAAGAAAACTTTGCAATTCGAGTTTATAAAATCACCCCCACACAAGTCTATCATTTATGAAAGACTGGTTTCTATTATGTCTTCCTTCCTTTTGTAGATCATGATTACCAGAAGTAACACAAATCAGACTTATCATTCATATTAGAGGTATTAGCGCTGTTTAATTAAATCATCTCAGTTGACACACCAGAATGTTGATGTAAAAACTGTGAACTCTGTCGCTGTTATTTTTGCCATTTGCAAGTATAGTACAAGAATTTATTTTCCATTAATAAAAGGCAGTTTAACCAACAGTTCTCTCACCGTTATTTACAATATCCACTCCACATAATTTTGCAGGAATACAGTATTATTATTCAATCCTATAGGGTTATCAGGGTGCTGGGACAGTGGATTGGCAGTGCAATTTGCACAAATTGCCTGTTATTAGCACCTTTGTCCCTAGCCAGGAAATCCCTTTACAGAATAGTCAATATTTACTGCATACTATTTTTCAACATTAAGCCATACTTCTAAATAAGCAAGCAGAACGATTTGAAGACCAAAAAAGGATTGGCAATTGCTCACCTTAGTAATACATCAAATTGACACCAAAAGAAACAACACCACAACTATTTTTCTTTGTACCACATACACCTACTGCCAATGGAGAGGATCTTTCTCCATTTGCTATGGATTCCAAATTTACCAAGACTACAATAGGCATCAGCACTCCTTTCAAAATGCAAACTTACAATATATTGAGTTTCAAAAGCCAACACTCACCATGGCTTATATTATATTCTGTTAACTTCTGAGATGTAAGCAGCACTAACAAGACAGCATTACTGCCTTTATACATATTAGGGGTCAATCTTCACTGAGAATTGGGCATTACCTATAGGTAGAGGTGGTATGAGTTTCCAAGTTGCTCATACCTGGTAATTTATTTTCCAGGTGCCAAATTGCAATTAAATTGAATTTTATAATTTGCATTAGGACATGAATAGAATTAGGATTACTAGATCCATAATCACAGTACCTGATTCATCTCAGTTCTGCCTGCTTCACCCACTGACAGACTGTCTCACATGCTCGAGTAGACATAAAAACCAAATAACAAAATCCTTGCAAACACACAGATAAATTGACTGAGCAAAAATGAAGTACTTCATCAGGAAGGCAGTTAAAATCCCTTCTCTATTCTGCCATTAATTTGAATTGACTTTGAAAGGGATAGAGCTAGATTTAGAAACTGCCATATTTGTGATTCAGGCATCCATCCACCTGACAACGCTTTCTGACAGGAGGGCATTTTGTTTTAGGTATTTTAAACTTAGCAGATGCTATTGCAAATGAATAGTTGTGTAAAAATAAAAGATGATTTGAAAAACAAAACAAACAATCCTAATGTTCAATAGTTATTGCTCAATTCAGTGAATAAACGGATGGCCATAGCAAAATTTATTTGGCCCTTTTTAATTATTACAATTGATAGATATTGATGACTACTGATTTAGTTCCTATTCTTAGCTGTCACCATTTGTACTGTATCCGTTGTCCTGACATGTTTAATGAATAACTTATCTACCTGTTCAGTTATGGTGCATTCTTGTTTAACATGCATGGCCTAGTTAGGTGAAAGCACTCTATAAAAAGACTACAGATGAAACGCTGCAATCCCCATGGTGTGATTGACAAACATATTTTAATATTTTATACCGTGTATTTTGTATGTATGCAGTAAATGCAATTTGTGTCAATCAGGTTTTTTAACAATGATGAACGTCATCTGTAGGAGTAAACTTACTGAAGGTAATGTTAGTAGGATGAATTACTCAAAGTCTGTGCCCATAAGATACCCAGCAAGTTTATGCTTTTAAAATAAAACTTCTGATAACTACAGTGTTAGCCATAACTCTTTCAGTCGTACTTTCATCTCAAGTTGGAAGGGCTGTTGACTACAGAGCCTGACTACAGAACATCTAGGAGCTCCAAAGTACAGAGAATGCTGTTAGCGACACAAGGCAAACCAAATCAGCACTCAAGTGGATAGAAAAGGTAACCCATGTCGCAGTATGGATGTTCCCTTTCCTTGTTAAGTAAATAAAAAGAGCTGAATCATCATTTTCCTTCTCTATAGATGTATTGGCATTCAAAACTGGCAGGTCACTAGCTCTCCAGCTATGAACAGTGCCACTCATTAAACCAATGTCCAAGCTCCTTATCTAGTCTTTTCCATGGGCAAGGTCTCAAGGTATCTTAAGGTAGGCCTTCAATATACGGCTAATGTAAATACTCTGAATATTTTCAAAGGAACGATATAGCTGCTGCCCAGAGGAACATGGGCTCACATCTAACATTTAGTGTTGGTTTTGTTCAACTGCTAGCCAGAGGCCAGCAGGGGCTCTCTCCCTGCCACTGGCCCCATCATCAGTACAGCACACCAAGTCTAATGTCAGGGTTTCTTCCATCAACAGTCTGAGGAAAATTCAAACTCTAAGGTTAATACAAACTCTAAGGTTGTCAATTGTCTAATGATCATATAATGACCTTTCTTGAAAATTAAGAAAGGATGAGGTCTTTTGGAGGAACCGATATGTCAGCTACTTGGCTCCTGGTACATCTGCAGGGCAATTCGACAGTTGGGTGACCGTGACCTCAAGGCATGCTACGTGTTATTTTACTGGGCAAATTCGTTCACTAATCCAAAACACACTTGGGAAGCATGAATGCAAGGTGGTGCAGGAGAAGCATTTCTAACTTGCACACATTTAGACAAGTGGATTACATCTATGTGGAGAGAGTGTTTGAAACTCACATCGACAAGGCCTCCAGAGGAGCAGAGCCACCAGGTTTATTTGAAGATTGCTCAGTGTACAGATGCGGTTTTCCTGTACCGTATCAGTTTCCCAAACATAAAGAATTAGCTCACGTACTGAAAATTTCCAAATTCAGGATCCTTCAAGAAAAAAATTAATCTAAGAAATAACCAACAATTTGACTGTTGTGATGATTCATTAGCACACTCTCTGCAGTCAGGTAACAAAAACTGGACTGGCAAATGCCCTACAGCTATTAAAACACTGCGGTAATACTATTGGCTACATCTTCACAACAACTGTAAAAGAAGACATTTCTCTCTGACAAGGAATCAAGAGATACTACCGCACATAATTTAGGCCACTCAGCCTATTGCTGGCATTTTTCTTCTCAACAGTTACCTCTGCTAATTTATCCCCATGCTCTTTGTATCCAAGCATAATCTTATTTCCTTTCAAAAGATTTATGTCTGTCACAGGAGCAATTTGTGGTATAATACCACTTTCTAACCACAGTTTTTTTTTCTGACCGCTCTTATAATAAATAAATTAATTTGTTTCATCCTAACCAGAGATATAATCTACCACAATTTACTCATTATAGTCCTTCAGAAGGTTATTCCTCAATCTCTTCATGATTTTTTTAATATAAACATACCTCGTCATTTTGTTCTGGCTTTTGTGTGTCTTGTAGAGTCCGAGAGAGATGCAGCTGAGGTCCTTCAGCTCACCAATACCACATCAACCACCCACTTACACCAATCCACTTTATTCCCTCCATATACTCATCAGCTCCAGCCCCCAATTCTACCATTTATCCATTGGGGCAAGTTACAGTGTCAATTAGCCTAGTAAATTGCATGCCTTTGGGATGTGAGAGGATATCAAAGCCTCTGGAAGAAACCCACAAGGACATGCAACCACCACGCAGACAGAGGTCGGGCACTGTGAATTGATGTTGTGATTCTACATATTACTTCCCTGAACATATGTCTGTCAATTTTTTTTTAAGGGTAGTGGGAGGGTCAAGATGTAAAGACTTCGTTATTAAACACTGAGGTCCAAGTGATGACACGCAGCATTTTCTTATAAATTTTCACCCTACGGCATACTTTCTCAATCATATTCAAATCCAATTAAATGAGAGATATCATGCAAGTTGATAACTTGCAAATGTCAGGATGGTTAAATCGTGTCAGTACAGGTTGACCAGAAATTGATGGTTTAGCACCTCTTTTAATTTGGATTAAATTATGAGGTCAAGTATCTCTCACTTTTCTCTCACTCATCTGTTACATGAGGTGAATGCTGGCAATTCTGTACAGGCATTTATTAAATAATTTAACATGAAGGACGTTCTTTGATTCATTGCTCGAGGGTGGGAGAAGGGAGAACGTTTAACACTAAAGAATGGCTGGCAGGTTTTCTGGCCTGCCTTGATGTTTGATAATGCGCTTGAAGAAAAGCTTGACAATGATTTTACAGGATTTCGTGTACCAAAAGAGAAAGTAGTTATTCATGATTTGCTTGTGTGCAAAAAGTGTTACAGGACCTTTAAAGATGTAGCAAATTATCTTAATGAAGACAACCTACTTGTGTGGATGATTGTCAATGACAAAACACCAATTGTGCATCGCCTTATGGACTCAGAAATTACAGACTGTGTTTTAAATACTGTTCTGCAACTGATAAAGATGGCAGCAATGATGATGAAACTGTAAGATTTAATATTGACAGGTTAATTGAGTTGGGAGATTTAATCAAAGGGTTAGATAAATGTACCTTCATGACGGAACAAGAGCTAATGAATTTTATTTGATGCAACAAAAATTACACAGGGACAGATCAAAACACATGATAAAACTTTGCCTGGATGAAATGCTTAAAAAGATACCCAAGAAGCAACATTCTTTGTAAGCAGAGTAATTAATAAATTGACATTTATTTTTTGCTTCATTAATAATCCTTTTTAAGATTCTACAGCTCATTTTTGGCATTATTATCTTGTGACTACTTTTATTCTGGCAAAAACATTAATCAGGCAACGCTCAGGACCAGGGGTGCTAGAAAATCGATGGTCAACCTGAATTAAAATAATTTTGCACAATTTAGTTTTGAGAATTAATTAAAATTTTCGGTACTTTCCCTACAGAATGGAAACTGTCTAGACAGAAAGTGATACAATATATGGTATGGTGCGTGCAGTTGAAACAGATTAACTGATTGTATTTTACACACCATATTTCTTTTTACAGTGAAAAAGAGTATTGTCTGGCATGATCATAGTGCTACTTCAAAGAACCATTAGGAATTTCAAAAACTCCCCACAAATAAACTCCAACTTTCCATTATATTTCAGTGTTATCTTATCGATGCATTTCCCAACCACCAAAGATAGTCAGTGCAACTAATGGATTGTATATTTACTATGATCTTTTTATCGTCACGAGTGACATCTACTTCTACCTTTCATGAGACAGCTACCACACTCTCAGCATCACGTGCTGCAGGACTTTCCAGCATTCATGCAATGCAGACTGTTGTGGTATCCTGACCAACCATGAATCCATCAGTTGCTGACAATCCACACTTAATTTCGAAAGTTTAGTTGTCATTTTAATAAGGGACAATATTCACAAACTACTTTCTGTGAGAGAATCACTATTATAGAAACATAGAAAATAGGTGCAGGAGCAGGCCATTCGGCCCTTTGAGCCTGCACCGCCATTCAGTATGATCATGGCTGATCATCCAACTCAGAACCCTATACCTGCCTTCTCTCCATACACCCGATCCCTTTAGCCACAAGGGCCATATCTAACTCCCTCTTAAATATAGCCAATGAACTGGCCTCAACTGTTTCCTGTGGCAGAGAATTCCACAGATTCACCACTCTCTGTGTGAAGAAGTTTTTCCTAATCTCGGTCCTAAAAGGCTTCCCCTTTATCCTCAAACTGTGACCCCTCATTCTGGACTTCCCCAACATCGGGAACAATCTTCCTGAATCTAGCCTGTCCAATCCCTTTAGAATTTTATACATTTCAATAAGATCTCCCCTCAATCTTCTAAATTCCAGCAAGTATAAGCCTAGTCGATCCAGTCTTTCATCATATGAAAGTCCTGCCATCCCAGGAATCAATCTGCTGAACCTTCTTTGTACTCCCTCTATGGCAAGAATGTCTTTCCTCAGATTAGGGGACCAAAACTGCACACAATACTCCAGGCGTGGTCTCACCAAGGCCTTGTACGACTGCAGTAGTACCTCCCTGCTCCTGTACTCGAATCCTCTTGCTATGAATGCCAGCATACCATTCGCCTTTTTCACTGCCTGCTGTACCTGCATGCCCACTTTCAATGACTGGTGTCCAATGACACCCAGGTCTCGTTGCACCTCCCCTTTTCCTAATCGGCCACCATTCAGATAATGATATGTTTTCCTGTTCTTGCCAACAAAGTGGATAACTTCACATTTATCCACATTAAATTGTATCTGCCATGAATTTGCCCACTCACCTAACCTATCCAAGTCACCCTGCATCCTCTTAGCATCCTCCTCACTGCTAACACTGCCACCCAGCTTCGTGTCATCCACAAACTTGGAGATGCTGCATTTAATTCCCTCGCCTAAATCATTAATATATATTGTAAACAACTGGGGTCTCAGTCTTGAGCCTTGCGGTACCCCACTAGTCACTGCCTGCCATTCTGAAAAGGTCCCGTTTATGCCCACTCTTTGCTTCCTGTCTGCCAACCAATTCTCTATCCACATCAATACCACACCCCCAATACCCTGTGCTTTAAGTTTGCACACTAATCTCCTGTGTGGGACCTTGTCAAAAACCTTTTGAAAATCCAAATATACCACATCCACTGGTTCTCCCCTATCCACTCTACTAGTTACATCCTCAAAAAATTCTATGAGATTCGTCAGACATGATTTTCCTTTCACAAATCCATGCTGACTTTGTCCGATCATTTCACCATTTTCCAAATGTGCTGTTATCACATCTTTGATAACTGACTCCAGCAGTTTCCCCACCACCGACGTTAGGCTTACCAGTCTATAATTCCCCGGTTTCTCTCTCCCTCCTTTTTTAAAAAGCCGGGTTACATTAGCCACCCTCCAATCCTCAGGAACTAGTCCAGAATCTAAACAGTTTTGAAAAATTATCACTAATGCATCCACTATTTCTTGGGCTACTTCCTTAAGCACTCTGGGATGCAGACCATCTGGCTCTGGGGATTTATCTGCCTTTAATCCCTTCAATTTACCTAACACCACTTCCCTACTAACATGTATTTCCCTCAGTTCCTCCATCTCACTAGACCCTCGGTCCCCTACTATTTCCGTAAGATTATTTATGTCCTCCTTAGTGAAGACAGAACCAAAGTAGTTATTCAATTGGTCTGCCATGTCCTTGTTCCCCATGATCAATTCACCTGTTTCTGACTGTAAGGGACCTACGTTTGTCTTAACCAATCTTTTTCTTTTCACATATCTATAAAAGCTTTTACAGTCAGTTATTATGTTCCCTGCCAGCTTTCTCTCATAATCTTTTTTCCCCTTCCTAATTAAGCCCTTTGTCCTCCTCTGCTGGACTCTGAATTTCTCCCAGTCCTCACGTGTGCCGCATTTTCTGGCTAATTTGTATGTTTCTTCTTTGGAATTGATACTATCCCTAATTTCCCTTGTCAGCCCACGGGTGCATTACCTTCCCTGGTTTATTCTTTTGCCAAACTGGGATGAACAATTGTTGTAATTCACCCATGCAATCTTTAAATGCTTGCCATTGCATATCCACCGTCAACCCTTTAAGTATCATTTGCCAGTCTATCTTAGCTAATTCAGGTCTCATATCTTCAAAGTTACCCTTCTTTAAGTTCAGAACCTTTGTTTCTGAATTAACTATGTCACTCTCCAGCTTAATGAAGAATTCCACCATATTATGGTCACTCTTACCCAAGGGGCCTCACACGACAAGATTGATAACTAACCCTTCCTCGTTGCTCAATACCCAGTCCAGAATAGCCTGCTCTCTAGTTGGTTCCTCGACATGTTGGTTCAGAAAACCATCCTGCATACATTCCAAGAAATCCTCTTCCTCAGCACCCTTACCAATTTGGTTCACCCAATCTATATGTAGATTGAAGTCACCCATTATAACTGCTGTTCCTTTATTGCACGCATTTCTAATTTCCTGTTTAATGCCATAGTTATTATTATATTATAGTTTAAATCCCGGCCCAGACAGACTGAAAAGACAGGGAGTCGGGACCAGAGGCAAGGATTGGGCCGATTTTGCTCGCTCTTCCATGATACTTACTCCTCTTTCTGCGGCACTGAGGCTGTGAGACTGTCTGGGCTCCGTACCTGTGAGCTATGCGGTGATTTGCCCCGCTGTGTGATGAACCGAGGCTGAGGCTATGGGCCTAATCCAGCTGCTCTGGGTTTATGGGCTCAATTTTGTTCTAAACACTGCGGCTTGCTTTTATTGCTTGCATGATTTGTGTTTCCCTCTCTCTCTCTCTCTCTCTCTACACCTTGAACTTGGAACTTTACCTTTCCATTGAATCTTTCACTTTTACAAGCCCAATCACACTGAACAGGGAGTCCAGCCAGGAATGGAAACTCCTCTGGGTAATACAAACACACGTACACGCCCCCATCTCAGTAACTAGTAATGATTCAGCATCATACAGCACTACTGGGTTATTGAGAACCTTGGCTCAATATTACATGATATCTGAAAAGGAAATGAGAAAATGGAGCATAAATACCAAATGATCAAGATCACTTTCAGTTTGTAACTCTGCCTTTTTTTAATGACCAATATATCCTTGTCCTAAAATGCACAGTTCTTTACACAGGCATTCATCACCGGCATTCAGCAGGAGCAAATGCTTGTGAATTTATAATAAGACTCCATATATTGCAGTCTAAATCAATGTGCAGAACTGCTCATTTACAACCTGGGGACTAATCTGTATCCTCCTGTCTCCTGGAATCTTTGATCTTAAAAATCTGGGGAGAAGAATCAAAAGACTTGGTGTGTGTTTATTTTTTAGATATACACAATGGCACCTTCTTGACAGGAGTCAGTGTGATAGATCACAGGAGGCAACTATTAGATCTATTGTAAATAATCTACGGCTGGGTAGTCACATTAAAACCTGGCCACAATAAACGTGTCAGGCAGTGTGTCTGATATTTAATTACAGTTATTACCATCCATTTCCTTTAGGGACAGCATGTGTTGAAGGGCACAGTTTGCAATTTAAGTGCTGTGGTATCTCACATTTGGCCCAGTAGTTGTCGATATCCTACTGAGCGAACTTGTGATGACTCTCGAGATTTGCTTCAATTACCACTTTGTGGAAAGCGGCAACCCTTAAGCAGAGACTAGCCAAAACAAAACAGCTATTGCTTCAGAGAGATTGCAATCAGGGGAAGAAACATGGGGTTTATAATTACTTAAAAGAGTATATTGAGCAGAAGATGGGGATTCTTCAGAGATATAAAGCAGCCTAGGAGAATCAGTCAAGGTGGAATGGTCAGCCACATGCAACACAAGGAAGAGACTGCAGATGCGGGAATATAGAGCAACAAACGATCTGCTGGAGGAAGTCAGCAGGTCAAGCAGTATCTGTGGGAGGAAAGGAAATGTCCATGCTATGGATTAAAACCCTGCATCATGATTAAGTCAGGGAGGAACCTGCATTAGTCTCACAGTCACAGAGGCAATTGCTGCAACTTCGATTCGAGATGCTTCTGAACAACTACACAGAGAGACTGGAAGAAGGAATTCCATGAGAAAACATGGGCCTAGGTTAGTAAGGTAACACTGTATTTGGAGTATCGTGCACAGTTTTGATGGTCATAGCAGTGGAAGGATGTGGTGTTGGTGTAGAAGTTGTTCACCAATATGTTGTCTAGACTGGAGAGTATTAGCTGAAAGAAGGCGGTGAACAAACTTGAATGGTTTTCTCTGGAGGGCGAGGGGCCACCTGATAGAAAAGTATGGGCAACTATGAGGGGTATAGATAGGGTCATTAGTCAGTCTCTTCCCCAGGGTGGAAGCATCAAATACTAGGTGACAAAGGTTTAAGATGAGAGGGAGAAAGTTTAAAGGAGATGTGCAAGGCAAGTTTTTCCTCTTTTTTTCACACATCAAGAGCGCTCGTGCCTGTAACACTTTGTAAGTAGGGAGGTACAAGAAGCACATACGGCAGCAACACTTAAACACCATTTAGACCAGGGCTTCCCAACTGTGTTATGCCATGGACCTGACAACTGGCTAAAACAGCAGAGTAAAGAAAGCGCATGGGATAACAAAGTCTCAACATTGGAAATAAAGAGCAATCGATCATCAGCATAAAGCAAAACTTTGTGGATAGTGCCTCTCCTTAAAATACCAGCTAATAGTATCAACTAATTCGGACCTTCCTTTTAAAATTGTAAGAAACCAACTTACTTACTTAGGTATAACAATTACTAAAAGTTATAAGTGCTTATTTAAAGAAAAATTTCTTACCCGATTGAATTATGTAAAAAAGGACACTATCAAATTGGTCGCCTCTTTCGTTATCATTGATTGGTCGAATGCCATGGACCAATACCATCAAGCAAGGGGTCCGTGGACCCCAGATTGGGAACCTCTGATTTAGACAAACAAATGAATGAGCAAGAAACAATCGGTGGGAAGGGCCTGTTCCTGTCTTGTACTTTTTTATATTCAAGGACTCTTACTGAAACTTCAATTGTGGAAATAATTTGATGGACTATCTTGGGTAATACTGTATAATATACATATTAATATTTGTAAATTTGATGCAGTCATGAGATGCAGTTACTGATATAGCATTCCCCAGGGAAAATTCTCTTCTGTGTAGCATAAATGAATAGAAACACTTGTTAGTAATCCAACACATGGAGCTGAGTCAGTGGAGATTCATACACATTAACTTGTGATGGCTTCAACACGAGTGAATTATAAATTCCTTGACCAAAATCATTATCTGAGCCCAGTCACACACTGGCTTGCTCCCAAAACTAGAAATTTCCCCCTCAATCACCACCTTGTTTTTTACAATGCATTCATCCCTGGGTTAGTGAATATCTGGAACTTCAGACAAACAGTCTGAAAACACATTAAGTCAGTGTAGCTATTTGATTTTACCTTTTCCAAACAATTTTTTAATGTTATGATGTTATTGGCCAGTTTTGATAAAGAGTCTCGGCACAAAATGTCGACTCTTTATTCCTTTCCACAGATGCTGCCTAGCCTGCTGTGTTCTTCCAGCATTTTCTCTGTGTGTGTGTGTGTATGTGTGTGTGTGTGTGTGTGTGTGTGTGTGTGTGTTTGTTTTACTCTGGATTTCCAGAATCTCTTGTGTTTATGATGTTATTACAAACTTTTAAAAAGATACTGGTATTTCTTAAAATTAAGATTAGAAACACACTGCAATTGTGAATGTAAGATAGGGTGTCCAGCATCAACTCATTGATCGTATAGGTCAATTGTTTTTATTTAAATCTTAAAAACTCTCCATATCCCTGTTTCTCTATTAACCCCCTTCAAGCCAATAGCCAGTTAAAAATTCTCATTCCAGCATCTGCAGTCTCAATTTTCATCACCCTGCTGCTGGTGCCAGTGTGTCTTCAGTTTCCCAGTTTCCCAGTGACTAAAGCCCATCATTTCCTCTCCATATCTCTTCATCACTCCACCTTTCAAGTCATTGTTTTTGCCCTCCTTCTCTCCCAGCTTTTTATCCACTGTCCTGATATTTTCTTGTGATGTTTGATTTGGCCCACAACGCTCCTCCAATGTCACTCAGGATGCTTTGCTAGGTTACATGCGCTTGAGATCAGGAGTATATAAGTTCCAAACTCTGCGAAAGTTTTGGTCACATTTACACGTCGAGGGTGCCTAAGACTTTGGCACAGTACTATATTTGTCAATGTGGAGTGGAGAGCGAGTTTCTGAATCTGATGGGAGCAGAGCATGCTGGGAATGGTGAGGGTGGAGCACCACAGGAGGGGCGTGGGACAGGTGGCAGAGAGGAGTGCCAGAGGTGGGGCGTGGCACAGGTGCGGACACACCCAGCACTGAGACACCAGGCAAGGTAATTTGATCCAAAACAACTGGTTTATTGATCATTACAGATTGCCTCTCTGGTGCTTCCTGTTCTCTCCCCTCTCCTAAACGAGAAAATCCGCATACACTGGAAATCTAAGCAACACATACACCTACGGAAAAGTTTCGGGCCGAGAGCCCTGAGCAGGACCTGCCGAAGAGTCTCAGCCCGAAATGTTGACTGTACTATTTCCATAGATGCTGCCGGGCCTGCTGAGTTCCTCCAGCATTCTGTGTGTGTGCTTCCTTCCCTCTCCTTTTCCCTTTTCCCAACCATGATTCCCCTCTCCCTGCCCCCTTCTCACTCTCAGTCCACAATAGAGATTCATATCAGAATCAGCTTTATCATCACTCACATACGTCATGAAATTTGTTTTTTTTGTGATAGCAGTACAGTGTAATACATAAAATCACCACAGTTCTGTGCAAAATTCTAAGCCATCCTATACATCTATATATATGTATATGCCCAAGACTTTTGCACAGTTCTGTAATCCATGCTGACATGTGTGCCATGTTAATTAGGCATCCCATTCTTTCAAACAGAATATTTAATTTCCGTCCCATCTGCCAGTTGAAGGTTGCATAACACAATTTAAGGGGAACAGGAGGGGAAATTTCTTCACTCAGAGGGTCGTGAGAGTGTGGAATGAGCTGCCAGCACAACTGGGCTATGCGAGCTCGATTGCAACATTTAAGAGAAAAGTTTGGATAGTAGGGATATGGTGGGCTATGGTCCTGGTGTAGGTCATTGGGAGTTGACAGTTTAACTGGCCTCATCATGGACTAGATGAGCCACAGGGCCTATTTCTGTGACTGTATGGCGAAGGTGTGTGTTTTGGAACTGAATACTTGTACATAAATGGGAGTTGCCTTACGTAAAGGAACCCCTAACAGCTCCACTATATAATTGGCTCATTTAAATCCAAAAACAAAAGTGCACTAACAATGGAGATTATTTTGTTCTTTTTTCATCCCACACCAGATTTTCTGAAGTTCTTATCTGCTGCAGACTTTCCCAAAAGGAGAGCCTATTTCATGGTGGCAATGTGCTGACGAATGCATCTTGGTGTTAATGCTCACACAGCATTTGATTTACTCTGTGGTCGCAATCAATTACATCAAAAAAAAGAGCAGATATTCACAGAGCTGCACTAAACTTGTCAATTTCATGCACTGCTCACGGAGATGCAGAATCTCCCAGAGAAACCGAGTGCTAAATCATTTGTTTTTAAATAAGCAGTTGCAACCTATTATATTTTATTAGGTAATTTATTGGCACGTCTTTTGTAGTAGGTAGCACCAGTAAAAAAGCAGGCACAGATTTTAGTGAAAGAAAGAATGGGGGTCAGGAAGAGAAAATGGACTTGTGGAAAATATGGACTGAAAGGAAATTCTGCAACCAACGATGGTAAAGATAGACGACAACAGTACATTGATACTTATTTACAGTATTTATTGAGATGCAGTGTGAAATAGGCCCTTCTGATCCTGAGTCACGCCGCCCAGCAATCCCCTGATTTAATCCTAGCATAGTCACAGGACAATTTACAAAGACCAATTACCCTAACAACCGGTACGTCGTTGGACTGTGGGAGGTAAGTGGAGCACCCTGAGGAAACCCACACAATCACGGGGAGAACGCACAAACTTCTTACAGGCAACGGCAGGAAATGAACCCGAGACACCTCTGTCCTCCTTTGGCATCTAACTTTCCTCACATCCCACAATCTCTTCTATTTCACCATGCGAACCATTTTTCAGTTCCCTCACATGTACACTGAAGCATACAGTGAAATGCTCGAGGGTGGTGAATCTGTGGAATTCAATGCCACAGATAGCTGTGGAGGCCAAGGCACTGGGTAAAGGTTCTTGATTAATAAGCGTGCCAAAGGTTAAATCTGAAGGGGGTCGTCTTATGGTCGTATAGAAATGTGTTGCTTTGGATCAAATCAGTGAGGATTGTGCTCGGCAGCCCACAAGTGTCACCACGTTTCTGGCACCAACAAAATATTAGATTAGATCCAACTTTATTGTCATTGTGCCGAGTACAGATACAAAGCCAGTGAAATGCATTTAGCATCTGACCAGAAATGCAAAGAATAGTGTTATTTACAAAATAGCTGCGAATAAAAAAAAGTGCTCCAGCACACAAATATAAAAGTACTGAGACAGTACAATACGGATGCAATACTGCTTAGCGCCATGATGAGAGGTTCAGCAGTGTCACAACCTCAGGGAAGAATATGCCCAGAACTCACTAATCCTCACTGTACAATGTTGGAATGTGTGAGGAAACCCATGCAGTCTGAATCAGAATTAATATCACCATCATACGTCGTGAAATTTGTTTTGTGGTAGCACTACATTGCAATACATAGTAATAAAAACCATAAACTACAATAGCAAGTGTCTATACAAAAAAAGGGGAAAATACTGAGCAATTGTTCCTGGGTTCATTGTCCATCCAGAAATCCGATGGCAGAGGGAAATAAGCTATTCCTGAATCGTTGAGTGTGTGTCTTTAGACTACTATACCTCCTCCTTCAGCAATAAGAAGAGGGCATGTCCTAGGTGATGAGAGTCCTTAATGATGGATGCGACCTTTCTGAGGCAAAGCCTGTTGAAGGTCTCCTAGATGCTGGGGAGGCTAGTGGCCATGATGGAGCTGACTGAGTTTACAACTTTTTGCAATTTATTCTGATCTAGTGCAGTGGCCCATCCATACCAGATGGTCATGCAATCAGTAAGAACGTTCACCAGGGTACATTTGTGGAAATTTGCGAGTACTTGGGGAAAATGTACTCATCCCTCACAGTCAGCGGTGGAGATTGATCCCCAATCAGGCGCTGAAAATCAATGCCCTAACTGCTTCACTCTTGTGCTGCCTGACAATATTAAAATGGACAAGCCAATATTAAAATGTCCCATTTCTCCAAACCCTGGCTAGTGAACCACAAGACACTGAGAGAGAGGAATGGTGAGATTATAATTAAAATTCCTACTCCTTGCTCTTCAGAAAGGATATTCTTGAACCTCCTATTTCTTATTTTTTCTGATAAGTGGCAATAAGCAAAGTCCTAATGCATATTCAAACCTCCCAATTAACACCAAAATCAGAAGGTAATTGAAGGTACCTTTAAACGTGGCAAGTATAGTGGAGTGAGCCAGGGTTTGGGTTGAGTGGTATTGATGACGCCCTGACTCCCTTCCTCACACAAAACATTACAAGCAAAGGAATCAACATTACAGGAGGACTGACATCAACTAACCACTTTGCTTACTTCTGACAAAGTTTCAGCCATGCTTTTCATCTCAACAAGGAGCTGGAGATACCGGGCGAGCGGAATGGAAGTTTACAAGAAGCAGAGTCAGAAGAGATGTAGCCACTCTAATTGTGGAGTCGTCTTGATTCTCCCTTGCAAATAAAGCTCAACATAAAGGAATAATACCGTATCTCCAAACCATCTTCCAGTCCTTGAACTTAATGTTGAACTCAACAATTCAGACTGTCTGCTCCCAGATTTCTACTTCAATATTTCCAGCCCTTTTTTATAAAGCTTATCTCCTCTATGTATTTCAGATTTAGTTTGACTTCTCCTCCCCGATGTTTTTTTCTGCACAGGTCTTCACCCCTTTCTGAACCAGCACCTTCCCCACTTGTGCCATCCCCTCTTGGTTTCTGACCTTCTCTTTTGCTCCCTCTGCCGTTGCTTTGCACCAGCTTAAAACCTGGTTCACTTCTCACTCTTCCCAGTTCTGAATAATAGTCATTAACTGTTTTATCTCCTCAGACGCCATATGACCTACTAGCTGGCGTATCTCTTACATTTATTGAAATGTGGAATGTTTTGCCTCAAACATCCACTAACACATTTTCTTTGACTGAGGCAAGTAACCAATCTTATTTCACCTAGCTCATACATTAAAGACATTGCTGCAAAATCTAAAATAAAACAAAAAACAAAAGGAAACACTCAGCAGGTCGGGCAGTATCTGTGAAAAGCAGAATAGGGTTAACTGTTCCAAGTTAAAGACCCTTCATCAGAACTCTCCTCATACAATTCATGAACAAATCCGACAATTATTCAAAACATGAAGTAAAATGATAAATTATGGACATTCTAGGTTTGACCCAAAATGTTGACAATAATTTTCCCTCTAAGGATGCTGCTCAAACTGCTGATCATATTGTTGCCCCAGATTCCACCATCTGCAGTCCCTTGTGGCTCCCTGTGATTAGAATCAATAGGTATGGTTAAAAACAGGCATTAGCTCAAGTATGAGAACCTCAATCTTGGACATGAAACATCAATTATTTCTCTTCCCATAGATGCTGCCTAGCCTGCTGAGTATTTCCAACATTTTCTGGCTTTGCTTTTCTTTCAATCTATTCATTCTTCACAACTTGGAGATGACTGGCAAGTCAACATTTATTCCCAATTGCTCTTGAAAGGGAGTGGTGAGCTACCTTCTTGAACCACTGTGATCCTTTTGGTGAAGGTACCTGTCTGGGCAGGATTTAGACCCTGCAACCATAAAGATGTGATGATACTGATGATATATTCCCATGTCAGGATAGTGTGATGGAGTGGGGGTGGGAAGGGTGGAGCCCACAGATGTTCCTGCTACCCTTCCAACATCATGGTGCTGATATAAGTCATGGATTTGGGAGGTGTTGCCAGAACAACGGTACCTGCCTAGACTTCAACAACTACCTTCTATTTAAAGATATCAAAATGGTCAGTCACCTTCACTTTTTCAAGCTAAATGTCCTTATTTTTCTTTACTGATTTGAACCAGGATCGTTTTGTCTAACGATTTTCTAGCTTGTATAATATCTTCTCAAAATATTTGTAGGTGTCCCTATTCCATGCAAAAGAAAGCAAGTCTTTATATCCATTCCTTGAAAGATCATAAGACCTATAATATAGTGGCATAATTTCATCATGGCTGATTTATTATCTCCCTCAATCCCATTCTCCACTCTTCTCCCCATAACCCTTGACGGCCTTACTATTCAAGAACTTATCAACCTCCACTTTAAATGTACCCAATGACGCAGCCTGCCAAGCCATCTGTGGCAATGAATTCTATAGATTCACCACTGTCTGGCTAAGAAATTCCTCATCTCTGTTCTCAAGGGACGCCCTTGTATTCTGAGGTTGTGCCCTCTGGTCCTAGACTTCCACACAAAAGGAAATATCCTCTCCATCCTCCATCTAGGTCTATCAATATTTAATAAGTTTCAACAGTTCTCCACTGTTCTCCTAAGCTCCAGTGAGTGATCATACCTAAGCATTCTTCTTACAGCACTACGCTGTGCTAACGCCAAACCTTCAAAACCTTCCACACACAATTTCAGAGCAGAATACAGTAGCATTGAAAGCCAGAAAGGCAATGAAATGAGAACTGGTTCAGAAGGTTCAAAGGTTCATTTATTATCACAGTATACAACTCTGAAATTTTTCTCCAGATAGCCACGAAACTAAGAAAGAAATGTTCGGCAGCATGGTCATCAACCCCAAAATCCCCCCTCCCTGCACAAAAAAATGAACAAAAATGCAGGAAACACATTGACCCCCGATTCCCTTCCCCGCAACAAAAAACAGGAAAGTTCGAACAAAGAAAAGAGAATATAAAAAACTCCTAAGTCTGAAAAAAAAGTCTACAGTCCAAGCCCATATTCAAAATGCAGAAAACCTGGGTAACACTCTCTGGGCAGGCCTTTCCCTCTCCGGAAGCACAGCAATCTCACCAGCAATCAAAAGGCGGTCTCCCCTCTCCAGCTGCAGAGCAATCCCCCAGCGATGAAAGAACAGGCAGCCAGCACTCACCTTCCGCATGCGTCTCGATGTTTTAGTCACCCTTGACACTCTAATCAGCGAACAATGGAAACTTTAAACTGCGAAACGGAGTCTGACATCGTCTCACACCCCATCCCGCAGCCTTCTCGCCACATGGTTCCCGCACGGTGCCTCTGCCTTCCAGAATCCTCTCGGAGACTGCAGAGGGCCGAAACACCCCGAACGATCCCCAAACTGCAAATCACAAGTCTCCAGTGGTTCCGGGATCAGACTCAAGACGAGAAACAAACATTAAAAAGACATAAAAGAAGTGAAATATATGGTTTCCCTGATCTATCCAGAAGATGTCAACTGAATGAGCATTGTATGCAGACGCCATCTTGACCGGAAGAACTGACAGGGATGGCAGATGAGCCAGCATCAGCTGAAATATCAGCCTGGATTTGAGATGCAGAACGCTTTGGAATAAATCAACGAGATGCAAAAGTATTAGAGTCAAGATCAGTACCATGTAGGATGCTCATCAAAAAATACAGCCCTCCTGCTGTTCACTGCCTCTATACTATTCCATTTATTAGTCCAGCAGGATGCATTAAACTTTCCCAGCTCATTTCATAAAAATAAAATTTTATGCGAGTCCCTCTTCGAGAGGAGTTTTATCACTGCAGTAAATTCTCTGGCACTGCACTTTTATCTTCAAGAAAGCGCAAGGCAGCCACACTATTGGGTGTATTTTGGGGGCTGGGGGTTATAAATTTTGTAGGTTGCCCTAACAATAACGTGGACACAAGTCAGAGAGCTACGCATTGGAAAGGAATGTAAAGTTTACAGGCTGTTGCTGCAACATGAATTTCTTATCCGACCAGGCTCACAATCTGAATTTATGGATGACGCCATTTCAGCCTCTGAGTACACTTTAACAACCCCTGTAGCTTTAAGGAAGTCATTAATACAGCATGGTTCTGCGGTAATTTGTAAGTGCAAATATTCCATGATCTACAAACATTCTATTTATGAATTGTTGTTATAATACCATTTAGGGTAGGTCTTTCACTCACACAACATTTTTTCAGATTCAGACCAAGCCCTGTCACTCAAATCCCACCCATGCACATACATAGTCCTCTAACCCTAGGAGAGGGATTCTTCAGTCTCCAGCCATCAGCAGATTTGTCGGTTCATAGACACTGGGCCTTCAGCTTCCCCAGCGGACTCACAGATTCGCAGGCTCGTGGCTCCAGCCATTCGACTTCTGAAATTCAATACTGGACTTACAAAATGTGTTCTATGAAAGCAATCTTTTGACATAGTGCCCTGAGAGTTAGCTGGATAGATTCAAAGCTTAACAGTCGAAAAATCTAACTTGAGGAACAGTGGAGAAGGGTACAGTTTAAAAACTAGCAAAGCCTTTTTGACAGCCCTGTACCTGAGAGTTCCTCCCAATGAATGCCTGTGACTGAAATCAAGAGCAATTTGCCTTTCTTCAACTTATGGCAGTATTTTCTTTTCACATTCACGCAAATGGACAGAAGGCATCACAGCACAAGGCTCCTTCAGCACTGCATGGAAATGTCTTCTCTGGACTGTTCCTTCTCGAGTAAGGGACAATAGTCAGCAAACACAT
Source organism: Mobula hypostoma (assembly GCF_963921235.1). Classification (NCBI taxonomy): domain Eukaryota; kingdom Metazoa; phylum Chordata; class Chondrichthyes; order Myliobatiformes; family Myliobatidae; genus Mobula; species Mobula hypostoma. Next base: position 15,440,256 of record NC_086116.1, read on the forward strand.
GGCTGAGTTAAAAAGAATGCAAGCAGTAACAGATAGATTTATCAATGTATGTACATCAAGATCACAAAGTGTTTAGGTACATGGCCAGCTTTCTCTCTCTGCCCTGCGCAAATCTATACAAAACACACACCAGGAAAGAATATTTCAATAATCAAAGTCACATCTTGTTATGTTTTGCAATTGCAAAACTTAAAACTAGTCAAAATAAAACAAGGAGCCAGAAATGACATACTCGTACCTAACTTTGTTTTAATTTAAGCACAGCGTGCATGTATGACATGGTGACATGATGACGTATGCCATTCACATACTATTACATATAACCAGTAATGAAATATTTAAACAACCAAAGAATGCTTAATCAAACAATATATTTACAATACTACTCAAATATTTCAGTAATGTGTATAGTAAATACACAACGTTCCTCCCTGCTTAGTTATAAACTCCAACTTAATGTATATATTATACTATATAATACAACTACTATATAGCCATCCACAGCATAGTAAATTTTAAATTGTCCCAATCATGCCTAAAGATTTAATCACTGTGGAAGATTTCTTACTTTTGTGGAATAACATCTTTTCAGACAAGGAGGGTCACTCTGCTTGGCAGGAGAGACTTGCGGCTATGAAACAATCTTAGTCCACCTTTCTTCTAGATGTATTGGCATCCCAAACAGTGCCATGGTAAGCTTCACTGAATGACATCAATCATAATGTGACAGTACACTGTATGACATCACCATTTCCTTTACCTTTTGGAAAGCCACATCACACTGCTTTGTCCATTGCCATTTCTTCCCGATCTTTTGTAATGAGTTCAAAAGTTGGAGTACAGTAGCCAGGTTCAGCAGGAACCCGTTATAGTAATTAACAAATCCTAAAAAGGACTGCAACTGTGACATGTCCTTTGGCCTTGGGACATCCACCACTGCTTGAATTTTCTCAGCACACTTGTGTAATTCTTGTGTGTCAATGGTGTGACCACTGTAGGTGATGATATATATGCACCATGTTAAATTTGATTCTCCTATTCGTCTTTATTATGGACTGAGAATAGGAAGGGGGAGGGGTAATCATGGTTGGGAAAAGGGAAGGAGAGAGAGGAGGGAGCGGGAAGTGCCAGAAAGAGGTTCCATAATGATCAATAAACTATTTGGCTGATGTCTCAGGGGTGGGTGTGTCTGCACCTGTGCCAAACCCCGGCTCAAGATACTCCTTCTCTATCAACTGTCCCACACCCCTCCCGAGCAGATTTACAAACCTGCTCTCTGCTCCACGTTTCCAAACACAATACTGTGCAAAACTCTTAGGCACCCTAGTTACATATGTGTACCCAAGACTTTTGCACAGTACTTCAGATGACCTCTAGGGTTTTAGGACTTTATTTCCTGCAGCGTAAAAGGACAGGAGATTTGATAGAGGTATACAAAATTATGAGGGACATAGATAGGGTAAATACAATCAGGCTTTTCCCACTGAAACTGGGTGAGACAAGAACTAGAGGTTATGGGTTAAGAGTGAAAGGTGAAATGTTTAAGGGGAACAAGAGGGCAAATCTCTTCACTCAGAAGATGGTGAGAGTGTGAAATGAGCTGCCAGTGGAAGTGGTGGAGGCAGGTTCGATTTCAACATTTAAGAGGCATTTGGTTAGGTACAACGATGGGAGGGGTATGGAGGGCTATAGCCCGGGTGAAGGTCGATGGGATGAGACAGAATAATAATGCAGCATGGACTAGATGGACTAAAATGCCTGTTTCTATGCTGTAGTACTCGATGTCTATGAATTGCTGTTCTGATGCATAGAGGTAAATATATTGTTAGCATGGCATGAGCTAAAGGGGTATGGGATTCTTAGTCTGTGCACAAAAATTCAAAGTTCGAAGTAAGTTTATTATTACCACCATATACTACCCTGACATTTATTTTCTTGCAGGCATTCACTGTAGAACAAAGAAAGATAATAGAATTAATGAAAAACTGCACACAAAGACCTATGCACAAAAAAGGCACATTGTACAAATAGAAAATAAAATGAATAATACGGAGAACATGAGTTGTAGAGATCTTGAAAGTGGGTCCAATGGTTGTGGAATCAGTTTAGTGTTGAAGTGAGTGAAGTTATCCGCACTGGTTCAGGAGCCTGACGATTGAAGGGTTATAATTGTTCCTGAACCTGGTGTCGTGAAACCCAAGGCTCTTGCACCTCCTTCCCAATGGCAGCAGAGAGAAGAAAGCATGACCTGACTGGTGGGCGCCCTTGATGATAGTTGCTGCTTTCTTGTGGCAGAGCTCATTGTAAATGTGATCAATGGTGAGGAAGGGTTTTCCTGTGACTGACCAGGCTACATCCACCATTTTTTGTAGGCTTTTCCATTCCTGAGAACTGGTGTTTCCAAACCAGGCCTTGATGCAACCAGTGAGGAAACTCTCCACTGGGCACCTACAGAAGTTTGTCAAAGTTTCAGATGACATGCTGAGTTGGTGCAAACTTCTAAGAAAGTAGGGGTGCTGCCATGCCTTTTTTGTAATGGCACTCATGTGCTGTTCCCAGGACAGATCCTTTGTACACACAGTGTATGAAACTATTAGAAGAGTAAGAACTCCAAATTAAAAGTTGGTTTACTTTTCTGCTTCCCACTGATAGATTGTTTGTGCTCCATACATCATGCCATACCCTCACATAGCATTTTTGTTTCAAGATTTTCCAATTAGTTACAAGCGGAGGACAAAACCCTTTATAAACAAAGACGTGTCATCAAATCAAGCAGGAGTATGCCTTAACTACTCTGACATGGTGGGCAGGTAGGTCAAATTTTCTTAGGTTATTCGTTTTTGTCGGAAACATGTCAAGCGTGACATCAGGGATGTGTTACAATAAGTACAGATGCATTACTCCTCTACATCTCATCAAAATCGCTGCATTCCATCTGAGATTTTTATAGTACTATTAACACTGTTGTTCTAAAGTGTTTGCTTTGTAAACATCACTGCATTTTCAATTACAACTGAAGGAGTGAATTGGACCTCCAAGAGGACCACAACCACGTCGTAGGGTTTGGAGGTTTGCCGCAGAGCTATGTTGGCTGGAGTCAGGGCTTTGTGTTTTGGCTCTTGGTAGGGTCTCCCATGCCAAGCAAGTCAAAGGGTAGAGGCCAGACTCAGAGTGGTCTACCAATCCTCCAGGTTCGGGGATTCAGCTCAGGGCTAACAATCCTGACTGGTAAAACAAAATTGTTACAGTGTTACAGAAACAAAAATGAAGAATCCCTCTAGATCTGAGTGTGACAGTATTTCAGAGTCTCCACCAAGCCCTCGCATGACTGACCGTAACGAAAACCGAGGAAGCTACCGACACGATGTAAGAAGCCCTGAACTCCGCTGAAGATGGAGGACTTCCATTGCTGCCCTAAACGCCAAGGGTGTAATGGGGAGTAAGAAGAGTAATTTAGAACAAAAAAAATTAAGATGGCATGGACAGAGAAACCTCCAATAAGCAGATTTAGAGATGGGCAGGGTAAGGGAGGAGAGATGAGGGGAGCATTGGGAGAGAAACCAAAAGCAGAGGAATTGAAAAAGTTAGCAGAACAAATGGGTAAACTGGAAGATGGCAGCAATGAAAAATTAATGTGGAAGGAGTAATCTTACCAAGGAATAACAGATGTCCCAAACGTTAGGGAAAAAACACCCACTTTCCCACCACATATGGTATCGATTATCTTGAGAATGTTTGAAGTATACTTCTATTCAATGGGGGCACTTCATTATGTACAGATACCTCTGGAACCACCTTGACATTAATACCGGATGCAACAAACACAAAGTGCTGGAGGAACTCAGCAGGTCAGACAGCATCTGTGGAGAGGAATAAACAGTCAACATTTCGGGAAGAGACACTGTTTATTCCTTTCCATAGATACTGACTAACCTGGTCAGTTTCTCTAGTATTTTGTGTTTGTCACTCTGGATTTCCAGTAACTGCAGAATCTTTTGTGTTGGTAAATAATAGACATGCGCTATCTAGAACTGAGAATGTATTACACATTAGCCCCTATTTCCCCACAAGGCTTAGTACAGCTTTAATCATCTGCAATTCTAAACTGAGGTTTCAGACCCTTATTAGCATCAATCATTCAAAAACAAATTTGCAGTCTTACGCCAAATGAGATACCCATCTAAAATTAATTCTGCAATTCATTGCTGTTCAATAATTCATTAGAACACATTCACGTACAATGCTCAATCGTAACAATGGAAATAGAAGTGATCTACCTAATGCTTAAGGCAAGAGCCCAATATTCTTCAACTTTGTTTAATACAGTACATCTAAAACCAAGCCAAATATGCACCTTTGTTTTCTTAAATAAAATAGTCGTTTTATCCTACATGATTCCAAAGTCATGAATGATTTAAAGAGCTTTCTCCAGACAGTAAATCAATATTAATATAGAAGTTAGATCTTCTATACGTAATTTGTACATACCCTATCTTCTCATGATGCTTAATATCACATTAAACATACACTGAATGGGGTATAATGCAACTCAGAAATATAATGGCAATAATTGGTTTCTAGAGGGAGATGTAATTCATTTTAAAGACACTGTCATTAAGAACCAACACTATGAACTTCAACTAGTTGTTTCCACTTGTGAATATCTAACAGTATTTGATTAAAAATTTAATTACAATAACCTCCCTATAAAGAAGCATAATCAAATAGAGTAATTTACGAAGGGATGGCAGAGCAGACTCAATGGGCCAAATGGCCTAATTCTGCTCCGTGTCTTATGGTCTTTAAAAGTACTCAGCAAAAACGTGCAGGCATGATTTTCCGCAACACAGTTCCACATATGCAATTTGCGTTTGAACATTTACTAAATAACAAGCAAAAGTAAAAATGCTTTGAGCTCATGTCTCAAAACTGGGGCATATTTGACTGGCTGCCCATTGTGGTCTCTGAGGGGTCTGCACATTGACATATTACTCAATACAAGATAGAAGCAGGCTATTCTGCCCATCAAGTCAAATCCTCTCCCAACAGAACAGACAGAATCAGTCCCAAGCTCCCTTTCTATGCTGCACTACAGTTCTGCAATCTATTCTCTCTTCTGCACCCGTCAACTCTCCTTTTCTTCCCTTGCTGACACTGAGTGGTCATTCACAGTAGCCAATTAACTTAGCAGTGTGTCTTTGGGATGTGTGAGGTAACGGGAACACCAAATGGAAACTAATACAGGCATAGGGAGAATGTACTAACTCCACACAGAAGGACTCAAGGTCAGGAGTGAAGCTGAACACAAATCTAATAATTAACCATCACTAAGTAATTTTCTTATATAAAATTGATCAGGAAAGAAACAGTACTTTGATACTGATACTAGGCTGTGATTTGAGATCTGCACAGAAACTCAGCATTTAGACTCACATTTCCAATAAACAAGTTACCCAACAACAAATAATTCATTGGTTGCAAAACTCTCAAGTAATTGGCTAATTGGTATATTATCACCTGCACCAGGAAACAGTGGAAAATGTTGTCTTGTATGACATTTCGACAGATTATTCCAAAACATCAGTACAAGGGTTAAAGCAAAAGTGGAACACAGTACAGTGTTACACTCCCCCACCTCATCCATGCTGGGGGAGGCCGAAATCCTGACCTTGCCAGCAGAGCCCAGAGTCACTTCCCAGCTGCATCCTGCATGCAGTTCAAAGGTAAAGCATTACACCTGGGAACCTGATCTGAGATCATGAGCCCCCGGCAGACCATGAATGTTTATATGGTTGCCCAGAAGAGGGGCAAGAAAATGGAAGGTTACGTCGTTTTCTAATTACCTGTTTTTGCTTTCATTGGTTTAATAATGCTAACTGAAGTTATTGCCTGAACATTTTTCATAAGCAATGCAAAGATTATTTCATTTTTAATAACCTTAATGTTTTTAAATGTCAAGGACGTTCAAGAATGCTGCGAAATCTTGACAGATGGCAAAGCTGTGGCTCTGCTATCTTTCAAAATATCCCAATGGTGTGGTAGGGGCAGACTTGTCCGGGTCTTCCCATATTGCCCAATTACTTCATGCAAGGCTTATGCACCATACAGGGCCTTGGCCCTCAGTTCTAAGATCAGCCGTGTGCTTCAGAACTCGGTTGCTTTAGGGCAATAGAGAATAAGTAGCAAGTGTGGACCCCACACTTTTAAATCTGGCCAAGCAGTTCAGACCATTTTTCAATCCACAGTGAAAATGGCATTGCTGTACAACAGCAATGGTCGATGTCTGATTTGACTCCTCCTTATATTTACTGAGGGATGTGTTGTGTCTGTACAACTACATATCAAACAAATAAAAACACACATGCAGAAAAGTTACCTGGTATATTCATATTGCAGAGAGAGAGCAACAAATCAATGCCATGTATAAATCAAAAGTCAATAATTAGTACTAAGGGGGGTTATTGAACTAAAAGAAATAGATCTATGCACAACACTTCTTCTCCGTTTAGATTAATGTTAACATAAAACTGTATATGTAACAAAACCTTTAACAGACCATATTCAAATAAACATACGAACCATAACTAACTTGACTATACTAAAGATTCCGTCTTTTGGATGCATTTTGTTTCTTTCAAGATACCCTCTGTGGACCTGTGGAATGGTATCAAGTTTGACCAACATACTGTCAAAGACAGCTTTCTCATTCTCCGGTGTCACGTTGCTGTCAGTGAAACGGTCATCTGAGAGGCAAGTCCAGTGGTTGTAATGTGTCCATCTTGTTGGATGCAATTGACTCAGGTGTGTTGTTTGGCTGAGCATTCAGTATCTTGTCCACATGACGTCTCCGTGTATGATCTCCAACATCCACTGTGTACCTCAGTGGTCCAGTTCTTGTAGCTGTCCTACCGGGTGTCCACTTGAACATCATTGCAGGTGAGTTCCGATACACAAAAAGGAAGATATCCACCTTGTGCTGTAGAGAAATGTCCCCCTTGCCCACAGCTTTAATGTACTTCTTGAAGGTTTGGATAAACCTTTCAGCTAACTTATTTGTTGCTGGGTGGTGAGGAACTGACTTGAAATGTTTGATGCCATTTTTCTTCATGAATTTTCTAAATTCTTCTGACGTGTATTGTGGTCCGTTGTCACTCACAATTTGTTCTAGTAAGCCATTTCTGGAGAAGATAGTCCTCAAGAGAAGAAACTGACTTTTCTGATGTCGTTAACTTCATTGGTATGCCCCCAGGCAGTTTGAATGAGCATCCACAGCAACCAGAAACATGGGAGTTCATGAATGGCCCAGCAAAGTCAATATGTACTCTTCGTCATGGTGAAGACGGTCACTCCCACGGGTGTAACGGTGCCTGTGGGGTTGCATTTTGACTTTATGACTTCCTGAACAGCTTTTGGCCAAGTCTTAAATTTGCCTATCTATTCCTGGCCACTACACATAGCTCCGGGTGAGACTCTTCATCTTGACTGTACCCAGGTGTCCATCAGATTCTCTAACAATCTGGTGTGCAGTTTAGAGGGAACCGCAACACAGGATCCACACATCAGTGCTCCTTGACATACTGATTAGATAGCTGGTCTCATCTCAGAGAACTCCGGAAACAAATCGTTACCATGAGCTAGCCATCCTTGCATGGTGATGTCATAGGTTTTTGGCAATGTCGGGCTATTCCATGTTTCTCTTTGTATTTCAGAATTTCTTAAAGGCTACTGGTCCACCAATATGGTGCGCAACACTTTTGCTTGGTCACAGAATGAAGATGTTTCTTCTTCAGTTGCCAACAGTGGAAGACATGACAAGTCGTCAGCGTTGCTGTGTTGTCTGGTAACCTTGATCTCTAAGTCATAAGAATGGGCTCCTAAGAAAAGTGCCCAACATTGCAACTGGGTAGCAGGTATCACTGGGATTCCATTCCAGGGATTGAAAATGGACACAACGGGCTGGTGATCTGTCACTAGAGTAAACCTCTGTCTGTAGAGGTAGTGGTGGAACTTCTTTATTCCCCATACTAGGCTAAGGGCCTCTTGGTCGATTTGTTGATTCGTCAGTAAACCTGAAGCAACTACAATCAGACTTTCAGATCCATCTTTCATAGTGTGTGATGAAACGGCTCCAATGCCATAGAAGGAGGCATCGCACACCAGTCTGATGAGCGGAGATGGGTCATAATGGGTGCGCAGTTCATCTGATATTAGTCTCTTGAATGTTGTTTCACATCTTTTGGACTATTCACACTTTCCTCCTGTCTGCAATGGGTGTGAACCAATCACTCCACTCAACCTTGGAGAGAATACCAGACGCCTTCAAGCTCTGACGTTCAGCATCCACTTTAGGACGTAGTGCGTAAGGCACTGGACGTGTTTTATGGAATCTTGCTGTTGCTGCTTCATCCCGTTCAATTCTGGCCTTCATGCCTTTGAGTTTACCAGTACCCTTCTCAAACACCTTCTCATTAGCATTAAGTGGCTATGACAGTCTCTGGTTAGTGCTACCATTTGGGCTGCAGTTGCCTGTTGGTCACACATTGAGAGCTTTGATTGTGTGCCAGTCTAGTTGATTTTGTCTCAACCATTCACATCCAAAAAGTACAGGCCCTCTGCTTTTCAACACATAAAGCTCAAACTGCTGTGTTTTGCCTCTGTACCTCAGATCACTTTCAGTTTGACTTTGAATGACACTTTTTTGCCTGTGTAGGTCTTTAGTATCACCGAGGTCTTTTCTAAAGGTAGCTTAGAAAACAGTCTGTTGTAGTCCATCTCTGAAATTACAGACAAAGATGACCCTGTATCCAGTTCCATTTTCAGTTTTACACCAGAGACATCTATTGTGATCTAGATGATTTTGTGATCTGCTTCAGTAATGCGGCACAGCTCTAGGCATGACAGCTCACCTTTGTCAGACTCTGTGTTGTCTGATTCAGTTTCACATTCAGTCACTTTATGCATTTGTTTAGTTTTGTATTTGAAACTTTGCACTGTGTGGTTTTTCTCTTTAGTTGTGCTTTTCATCTGACTTGCACACTCTTTCTATGTGGTTTTGTCTGTTGTACTTTTTCTTTTTCTTTGAATCAAGGGAGAATTTGCCACATTGATAACATTTTTGGCTTTTTGCACCATTCAGGAACATTTTGTCTGTTTCACATTCTAGACTCTTGCTGTAGTTCTGCTGCATCCTTTGCTGCAGTCTCCAATGATACTGAAATGGTCAATGCCCATGCTAAGATTAGGTCTCTTTCTGACAGGAACCTCTTTTGAATGACAAGGTTGTCCCTTAATTCACCAGAAAATCCATTTCTAAAGTCACAGTATTGGGAAAGTTTGCACAGTCTTGCAATGTATTCAGAAATGCTTTCACCCTTTGACTGGTTCATTTTGCAGTATATAAGTCTCTCAGCTATTATTAGCGGTTTTGGACTCAAGTGATTTTGCAAAATTGCAACAATTTTATCAAACGTCTTGCCTTCTGCCTTTTTAGGAGTTACCAAGCTGCATAAGAGACTGTACATTCTAGCACTCATTAAGCTAAGAAGGGGCCGGCTGGTGGTGCAGTGGCATCAGCACTGGACTTCAAGGCAGATGGTCCTGAGTTCAAACCCAACCAGGTCCCAACCTGGGCAGCAGCAGTATCTGCGCGGAAGCAAGGCCTGGCAATCTACTTCCACATCTTGCCATGAAAACTCTATGGTCCATGAGTTCACGAAGAGTCCAACTCGACTAAACGACTGAGCAACAACAAAAGTAAAGAAGTCTGGAGATTATCTGTACCTCATCCACACTGCTAACACAACAATACAGTTCAACCCTCTCCATCTACGATTCCTAGTCCTCACTGGTGCTATCAAGTTTGTCAACTTTCCCGACTAAGGCCATCATTTTCACTTCGGATTTGCTAGTTGTGCGTCTCTCATTGTGTACTGTGACTGTTACTCACGCACCCTTTACTTGCACCTGTGACCACCTTCTCTGTCACCATACTGGTTCAGTTCACTCTTTCCCCTCACTGCCTCTCTCCCTTCCTCTGAATTCTGTCTTCTCATGACTGTCAGTGCAGCTGGTGATATCTGCTGACATTCAGGTTTATGCTCATCGCCATTCTGTTGAGTCTCCACAACTGCGTATCAAAAAAATAAAAGCACTCATGCGAGCAGAAGTTGATGTGTATATTTACTTTGCTGAGAAAGCAACAAATCAATGCGTGTGTAAGTTAGCAGTCAATAATTAGTGCTAAGGGGAGTCATTACATTAAAAGAAACAGATGCATATACTACAGGATGCATTAGGAGTTTGCAGTACGTGAGCCCCCAGCTCAAGAGGCAGAGTTCTCTGACCAAGCCTCACTAAATGACCCAACTGCATAACCTTAGTCAATACTTCTGTGCATTATGAGCAGAGTAGACAGGTAAAATATGCCAAAGCCTTACTGATGACAGAGAGTGTCAATAACATTGCCTCTTCCTGGTTGTGGTCACATTTGCACTACACACAGTTACCCGACAAATAATTAATCAGTTGTTAAGATCTCAAGTAATTAGTATATTATCACCTGTACCAGCAACCAGCAACTTATATGTGTGTTGCTTGAAATTCCAGCATCTGCAGATTTCCTCGTGTTTGCGCTAAAAAACATTGTTTTGCTGACATTTGTACAGATTATTCCAAAGCATTAGTACAAGGGGAAAAACAGTAACAGAATACGGTACATAGTGTTACACTTACAGAGAGAACGCAGGGCAGATAGACGAATAAAGTGTAAAATCACAATCACCATTTTGCCTAGCAATTGAATCACAGTATGATTATTTTCAGTGCAAATGTAGATTTAATTAATCCAAAAACACATTTGTAACCATACCCTGGTGAAACAAACTGCTCTCGAGTCATCCTTGCCATTAAATTGACGACACAGTTCCCTGGGCAACATTCCTTTTAAAGTGTGGCAGGGAATTTTCTAGGGCGCATTGTAACTGCATGGTGTTAATCCCACAAACCGGGGAACTTGCATGCAAATAGAGTGCTTACATAAACCTTAAGGCTCTTCCATACCTTCAACAAAGGCAGCAACATCATGGTTCTCCCAAATATGCTGTCCCCCTCCACCCCACAATACAGACGGTCCCATAATGCAGGGGTTCCCAACCTTTTTTAAGCCATGGCGCCTTACCATTAACCGAGCGGTCCGTGGACCCCATGTTGGGAACCCCTGCTCTAATGCAACCTTCCCTCCACCCCCGTTCATAATCCAACTGCCCCTCCCTTCCTACCCAGCTGAACTGTCCGATTCCCTACTCTCAACCTCCTGCCTGCCTCTCCAATCCCTGACATTTTAAGTACCAAGCCAAGCCTACTGAGGTCTCAAGATATTGACATCTCAAAATGACAGTGTCTCAAGCCAAGTCACAAGCTTCCCAAAGCTCTTCAGCTTAGACTACTGTGTATTTATGAAATGATTTAGTTCACCTCCTTATTAATGGAGACACAGTTGTTTTAATTAAGCTGGTAGCTTTCCAATGCTTCTGGGTATGTTCCAATATACACCACTAATATTAAAAAACCAAACCTCGGAAAACATAATTAAACTGTGAATTAATGCATAAAGTCACAGTTGTGTAAATGTTAATCGTAAGTCAGCTGTGAGCAAGAATAATACCTGTTAAATGCATTCACGCTATTTAATTTGATGTCTGTACCTTTCATTGTTCTGTCAAGCATCAAAGCTTCTGATGTGAACCAAAAAGAATGAGCTTCTACCTGGAAATGAATGTACTGATCCTGAAGAATGATCAGAACAAATGTGACCACTGATTAATACGTCACTGTAAAGTTTGAGCGGTTTAAGTCCTTCAAAAGAGAGACCAAAGAATGCAATTAAAAACTAGCTTCTTGCTACATCCTTTCAAAAAGGGACAGAAAATCTGGGATCGGTTCAACTTGCCCACTACTTGTTGACAGAATTTCAGATGGTGATGAGAGGGCGTACAGGAGCGAGATATATCAACTAGTTGAGTAGTGTCACAATAACAACTTTGCCTGCAACATCAGGAAGATCAGCGAGCTGATTGTGGACTTCAGAAAGGGTAAGACAAGGGAACACATACCAGTCCTCACAGAGGGATCAGAAGTGGAAAAGGTGAGTAAATTCCAGTTCCTCGGTGTCAATATCTCTGAGGATCAAACCTGGACTCAACATATCAATTAACACACATAAAAGTTGCTGGTGAACGCAGCAGGCCAGGCAGCATCTCTAGGAAGAGGTGCAGTCGACGTTTCAGGCCGAGACCCTTCGTCACCAGCAACTTTTATGTGTGTTGCTTGAATTTCCAGCATCTGCAGAATTCCTGCTGTCAACATATCGATGCAGCTACAAAGAAGGCATGACAGCTGCTATACTTCATTCAGAGTTAGGAGTTTGAGAAGGTTTGGTATGTCACCAAAAGCACTCAAAAATGTCTACAGATGTACAGTAGAGAGCATTCTAACTGGTTTCACCACCATCTGCTATGGGGAGTGGGGAGAGGGGGTTGCTACTGAACAGGATCAAAGCAAGCTGGAGGGAGCTGTAAACCTGGTCAGCTCCATCATGAGCACTAGCCTTTGTAGTGTCCAGGACATCTTCAAAAAGGAGGTATCCATCATTAAGAACCTCCATCACCCAGGTCATGCCTTGTTCTCGCTGCTGCCATCAGGAAGGAGGTACAGAAGCTTGAAGACACACACTCAGTGATTCAGATTCTGATACCTGCCACCATATCTTTTGGTTTCCTACTGCAACATTGCCAAATTCAGCAGAGATCTCTACACTGGTAGAGTTTCTGCTGGCATATTATGGAGCGCACATTGAGTTCTTGTGCCTAAGTGCTTAGCACTTTTATTTTAAGGTTGCCCTCCCCAATCAGTATCATCTATATCTTATTCCATCCCAATCACAGTGGTCATCTACACTGCTGATTTCCATTCAAAGGTTAAGTTTGCTTTGCAAGATTTAAGTGATGTTTGCTTTCTTATCTAAAGCAAAGAAAAACCACACATGATCACTTACTACCTTTGCCTTGAGTGATTTATTGTGGTATTCTCAAATCTATTATATTTACATTGCACACTATTTCTAGCTCCAGTCCACACACACATCACACCGGCCTCTATAGGTATTGCCTTCTTTCTTCCCTGTGTGTGCTTCACCTATCATCCACCTGTCTGTCTCAATTCCACTCTTCCCACTTGGCACTGTCTGTCCATCATCCTTCGTCCTCACCTCAGTCTATCACCTGGTAGCCCATGTATCATCCTTCCCCAGCTCAGATATTGCCCATTCATGTCCCCGCCACCCCCACCCCTCAAACACTGAGAGAAAAAACAAGTTACTTCCCACTGAGAGTCCACATGGCAGTGTGTACCCTACTCCAACAAGCATCAAACTCTTCCAAACTGAGGCCAACTTACTGTAAATCAGGGGCTCCCAACCTCGAGTCCACTGACCCTTTGCTTAATGGCACTGGTCCAAGGCAGAGAAAAGGTGGGAACCCCCTGATTTAAGAGGATTTCAGTTCTTCTCAGCGTATATGGAACAAGACTTTAGGCTTGACAGTCAGATCTGTTGTAATGTGAGTGTAATTAAAAGTAAGTTAATACTAATTAGGATATCGGGGGGGGGGGTCTACTTCCGTTGTTGTTCTTCCGGTGGCCCTCGTGTACCTAGTGTTCCCGCCATGCCGTACGGGTTTCACAACGTAACATATACGTAACGTTTTGAAGTTCGAGATAATGTTGTTTCTTTGGCATGAAGTTGTACAGTGTGCCTTTTCCAAAGTAGAAGTTACCACAAGATCGGTCAAAACTTTTGAAAGTATCAAACTAATCTTCACCCACTGAAAGCACAGTAGAACCCCATTAGTTAACCACCCAATCAGTCAGAAATCATAATGACCTGGCATCTGGTCGACTCGTTACTTTGGAACCTAAGCAGGGCTTTAGAGGGCAAAAAGACGTGTGGCCTCAACTAGGGTCCTGAGTGCCCGTGTACTGCCCGATCCCTTTACACTTAATGAGTTCACTGGAAGATACCATCTGACACAAAGGTAGTATAAAGAGATATAGGAACAAAGAAATAAGAGTCTGTTTGGGTACTAACTAGAAGAACATCAAACAGTCCAGAAAATCTGTTAATCCACCAAAGTCCAAAGGCTTTCTAATCAGGTAGAATTCAAAGCTTTTCATTGCCCCTATAATTTTATAACTCTTGGGAGATCAAATGGCAATCCTGAAGAATAAGTAACCTTGATTATATCGTAGAACAATAAACTGCTGGAATAAGCTGCAGGTTGAGCTGTATCTGAAGGGAGCTAGGGAGGGGAGAGGAAGGGAAGGTGGAATTGTTGACATTTTAACTTGAAATGTCAGCAATTCTCCCCTTTCCTAATCCACAGTGCTAAATTATGCCCTCTAATGGCCAGTTTTGAAGGAAAAACAGCAAAGTGAGCCAAGGGACATCTCAGGCTTCCTCTCTAACATGGGAGTGGGAAGTGAGCAGAGGGTCAAATAGTGGTACATCTACTCTGTCGTTGACCGGCTGAGAGAAAGCTTTGAGTGCGCTTAATACCCGTCACTCAGTCTTACCCCGTGGAGGGTTGGCCAAGGCCAGAATGGGAAAAAGATTGGTGCAGGTAAATGCTTTTGATTATTCAAAAATATTTATCAGAGGAAGTTAAAAACTGATGAGCAGTTTAGAGTGGCAAGGGTTCACAGATTTCCTTAGTGTAAACAGACAGGGCCTTAGGACTCACTGGACAAGGTAGACTCACCAGTGACAACCTGCTCCACAAGTCGGATCCCTCTCAGATGTGGAAGCTCTGTTTCCCCAGAGGGTGAGTCCACACAGCGGCCTGGCTCCAACATATTCAGCCCACTGGGATTATTTCCGATTCTAATCTCTGATCACTAACAGGTTTAGTACAAAGTGACCACATCCAGGGTCCCTCTATCAAACCTATACTGTCTGGAATTTAGATCAGGGCAACTTTATTGAAGAATGCAAAAATTTAGAGACTGGAGGGGGAAAAAACCTGCAGATGTCAGAAAGCTGAAACAGAAGCAAAGGATGTTTCAAGTGTTCAGCTGGTCAGGCAGCATCGATGGAGAGAGAAATACAGCCCGTGTTTCAGATCAGTAACATAGAACATTACAGGGCCTTTGGTCTACGATGTAATGCCAACCTCTTAACCTACACTAACAACATGTTAACCCTTCCTTCCTAAATAGCCCTCCATTTTTCTATTATCTATGTACCTATCCAAGAGTTTTTTAAAATACTTCTAATGTACCTGCATCTACCACCATTCCTGACAAGGTGCTCCACGGACTCAGTATGTTGTGTATAAAACTTAACTCTGACACCTCCTCCCTACATTTTTCTTCAACCACCTCATTGAGATTACACTATTGTTCCCTCCGGCTCAAATTAGCATCAGAAGCTAATCAGTAAACATTTTCAATGACTGAAAGTAAAAATAATTTCTGACATTTGGGAGAGTGTTCAAAATACAATGATCCTTTTGGTCAAGTTAAAATTCTTCAAAGTGCACTATAAGCACAGCAATTTTCCCCTGCTGTGCTGTGTGAAAACGGCAGGTTTTTGCTTCAAAGGAGGGTTCTCTGTGCTTCTGCACCCTGAAGTTTGTCCATCATCCATTGAAAAGCTGTCACAGGAACCTAGGAAACTGCATGATTAGAATGTACAGGTTTCACACAAAGGTTTGAAAAATCACCTAATGCCTCATATTTAAAAGAGAGTGAACTGGAGTGAATAAAAATCACATCTCTCAATCTTTTCAGCTGGATCTTACATTTGGTGTGGAGGACTGAAGGTGAGAGAGAAGTTAAAGCAAAAAGGTCTTGTGTCAGCTAAGGTCGTGGCAGGAAGAGAAGGTCAGATTTCTGACTATCTTTGGTGATTGGAAAATCTACCACGAATGTTCCCCCATTAGTTGGGAACTGAAGGGAATCAAACTCAGGCTCTGGCTAAGGTCATAACCTTCATATAATGTTTGGACACTCACCATCTTAAAAGTAATAAGATGAATGGCTTTGGAAATTTGTCTCCAAGATTGGGTATGGTGCAATAGAAGCATAACTTTATAAAAATAAGACCATAATTAGACTACTCAGCCCATTGAGCTCTGCCATTCTATCATGGCTGATTTATTATTCCCTCTCAACCCCATTCTCCTGCCTTCTCCCCATAACCTTTGACACCCTGACTAATCAAGAACCCATCAGCTTCTGCCTTAAATATACCCAATGACTTGGCCTCTATCGCTGACTGTGGCAATGAATTCCACAGATTCACCACCTTCTGGCTAAAGAAATTCCTCCTCATCTCAATTCGGAAGGAATGTCCTTCTATTCTGAGGTTGATCCCTCTGGTCCTATACTCACCCAGATAAATCCATCCAATAAAATTCTCTTATTTCTTCAATTAGTTCTACTGGATTAAATAAGGAAAAATAAATCCTATCCTAGGGTATGCTTCTTTTTAAGCAATCGTCAACAGCAAGATTTTGTTAACATATCTTTAAATGAACAGAACAAGGTTGGAAGTGATTTAGGCAGCAGTGAAATCAGGCAAAATAAGCCCTGCTTTAATCATACCATTTTTGACAGCTAATGTGGTAAGGCAATGTTAATTTAAGGAGAACTACAGTCAATTATTTTCTAAAAGCAGTATCTGACTGGAAGCCAAGTGTTAAGACAGTTACCAGGTAGAGCTCCATCTCACAATATACAATGAAATTTCACACTTCATTGAAAAATTAAAGAACTACATTTCATTGTTCCTTGGGATTGATGGAATACAACTTTATTCTGACCTAGTCAAGGAACTAGAAAGCAACTCACGGGTCATAATTGTTCAGAAGTATACAGTGGTTAGTTAGCATGTGGTACATAATACTGAATTGGGTGTCAACGTCTATGTGGCAATTTAATTACTGTATAATAATATGTTTAAACATTGACAACAAATAATCTCAAAAACCAGAGGGCAATTAAAGCAGAAAAGGATTCTAGTTGTATTTGTCATATTCTTCAACATCTGAAACCATTGCAGTCAAGGTGTTAGATCTGAAAATCAAACAAAAAACAGCTGGAAATCTAAACACAGAATGATGGGAGTTTTCAGCAGCTCAGGCTGAAACTAAAGGAATAGAAACAGAGGGAACACCGGAGAACAGAGCCCCCTGACCGGAAATGAAAAGGAGACAAAAAAAGAGCTGCAGGGATTGTGGGGGTGGGGAAAACTGGAGTGACCATGGGGATGTCCATGTGCGAACAGGAGCAGTGAGAGGTGATAATGTAAGCAAAAGGACCAGGAGCAGAAGAATGGCGAAGTTGCAAAAAGCTGAACTAGAAGACATGCCCGTAAGGTCAGGTTGAGCATATCCTCCATTCCCAAAACAAAATGAAAAGGAAAAGAAAAGCTGAGATAATACATCAGATGGATGACTGAACAAGGATAAGGTTGCCCGGTCCCCAGTTCATACTCCACCAGCCCCACATTCATTCGATCACTGTCCACAATTTCTACCACCTTCAAAGAGATTCCACCACCAGACACGTCTTTTCCTCTTCTCCCCATTCAGCATTTTGTCATACCCTTTCTAATTCCTCTCTTCCATTCCCACAACTACTTTTCCTTCTTCTGGCACTTTCTCTGGCAACAACTGTACTTTCACCTCTTCCCTTCCCACCAGCCAGGGACTAAAAAATTCTTTGCATGTGAAATGGTGACTCACTTTCAGTTCCTTTAATCTAGTGTACTGCATTCAGTGCTCACAACATGGTCACCTTGATCACCCGTGTTCAGTTCACCCGGGAGATTGCAAGCTCCCTGTTGCCAACCACGTTAATTCCCTCTCCCACTCTGACCTATCAGACTGCAGCATCCTGATTGATGCCCAATCCAAGCTTAAGGAACAGCACTTAATTTTCTGTCCGTACATACTGCAGAACTGGGAATGTGGCTGTGGCCAGCAGCCATCGACATCGCACTGAACGGACTCACTCTGCGGCTATCTCCGTGGTCATTGGCTTTCAGGACAGCTTCACTTGCCTCGGTGGCTCATGGCTGTGAACTCACTTTTGGGGACTCTGCAGTTCGATGTTTAATGTTAACTGTGTGTTTTTTATTTGTTTTGTGTGCTTTGTGCGTTTGATGGTCTTGTGATATGGGTTCTATCTTTAAAAGGGTTCTCTGGTTTTCTTTGTTTTTGTGATCACCTGCAAGAAGACAAGTCTCAGGGGTTGATAATAAACGTACTCTGAAATTGATTTCTTGGTTTTTATCAGTGATCGAACTGCGATATTAGCTCAGCTTCCCATTTCACCCCTCACCACAGACAGTAACTGGGTAGAATAACGAGAAGGACAATGTTCTGGACTTAACGGTTTTAATCCAAGGTCGCTGAAAGTGAACACCATGACAATAGTTAAACATGTGGTTTTCATCTTTCAAAATTGCCCAGATTCTCAAAATAAACTAGAACAGAAACTGCAAAACTAACTCTTACTTAATAATGAAGGGATAGAAACCAGTTTGTCGGGTATCTGTAATTGAGAAATGCTGGAGTCCAATATTAGGAAAGTAGTTACACAACCCTCAGAAAATCATAATCCAATCAGGTAGATTTACACTAAACAACAGTAAAATCATGTTTGTCAATTTTATCAGCATTCTTTGAGGGTGCACCTAGTATGGTGCATACAAAAAATGTGGTATATTTGGATTTCCAAAAGGGCTCATGGTATTTGTGGTAATATTCATCAGAACAAATGAAAGATTGGTGTAGGGTAGGAATAAACAGCTCAGTTTCAGGTTGGTAAACTGCAGCTAGAGAGTTGCCATGGGGATCAACGCTGAGATCACAGTTATTTGCAATTCTTATTAATGACTTAGATGAAGATTCAGAGTTGATTGTAGTGGTCAAAGCTAACTAACAGTACACAGACGGGTGGGAACACAAGTTGTGTGGACACGAACAGCCGGCAAAATGGCTGGGAGCCAGCAAAAAGGTGGCAGATGGAGTAGAATGCGGGGAACACGCGAAGTTATCTACTTTGGTAGAAAGAACAAAAGCAGATTATTTGAATCGTGTGAGACTATTGAATCGAGTGTTGGGAGAGATTTGTATGCCTTTGTACAATAAACACAGATGGTTAGCACGCAGGTATAGCAAGTAATTAGGAAGGCAAATGAAATGCTAGCGTTCATCACAAGGAGTCTGAAGTATGAAAGCAGAATAGCCTTGCGACAGGCACACAGGGATTTGCAGAGAACACATTGAAGCACTGCATGTAATTTTGGTCCTGTTATTGAAGGACATAATTGCTTCGAGAAGATTTACTATAATGACTCCTGTGACAATGTAGATGTCATATGAGAACACATCAAGCCTATATTGGCTTGAATTTAAAAACTGCAAATGTCAGAAATTTGAAATAGGAACAGGGAATGCTGTAAGCGTTCAGCAGGTCAAGGCAACATCAGTGGGGAGAGAAATAAAGCCAGTGTTTCAGATAAAAAAACATAGAACATTACAGGCCTTTCGGCCCACAATGTTGTGCTAATCTTATAATCAACTCCAAGATCAATCTTACACTTCCTTCCTACACAATCCTCCGTTTTTCCATCACCCATGTGTCTTAAAGGCCCCTTATGTATCTGTCTCTACAACCACTCCCAGCAGGGTGTTCCACACATTCACCACTCTCTGTGTGAAAAAATCCCCTATATTTTCCTCCAATCACCTTAAAATCACCTCGGGAGAAGATGGCGGTGCGACGACAGCGCGCGCGGCCTCTCCGGTGATGAATACTTGTTATCTGTCAAGTAGGGGACCGTGCACAATCCTGTGATTTGATGGAGACAGACGTGAGTGCATAGCGGAACATCTGGAAAACTTCTGAAATGTCCGCTTCGCTGCCGCTGCTACTGTGTGGTAACAGGAATCTCTGGAGCTGAAGGCCTCGAAATCCTCGGCTTTGCGTGTTTCAGCGGCCGGGGAGAGGTCGAAGGCGCTCGGCAGAGGATGGTGCTCGGGAGGCTGTATCGGAGAGGCTGCTCGGAAGCTCGGTGTTTTCGGACGGATGGACTCAGGGTCGGCTGTGGTCGGCTGCTTCCAAGGTATCAGCAAGTTGACGGTGCCTGGAGGTTTATGGCAGGAGTTTCTCCCTTTTGCCGCCTGCTATCAGGGACTTGGGAGTCGATCAACTCAGGGACTTTGAGACTATTTTCTTCACTGTGCCCATGGTCTGTTCTTCATCAAGTTATGGCATTGCTTTGCACTGCTGTAACTATATGGTATAACTATGTGGTTTTGTCAGTGTTAGTCTTTGGTTTGTCCTGTTTTCTGTGATATCACACCGGAGAAACATTGTATCATTTCTTAATGCATGTATGCATTTCTAAATGACAATAAAAGAGGACTGAGTGTTCTCATAATCTAATTATGCCCTCTAGTATTAGCCATTTCCAACATGGGAAAGGAAATCTCTGGCTATTCATTCGATCTATGCCTGTTACATCTTGTACAACTCTATGAAGACACTCCTCTTCAAAGAGAACAGCCCTAGCTCACTCCATCTTTCCTCTTAAAACAAGTTCTCTAATCTAGGCAGCATCCTGACAAACTCCTCTGCACACTTTCTAAAGTTTCCACATCTTTCCTATAATGAGGCAACCATCCTTCCTATAATGAAGCCTTCATTGGAACCAGAAATGTGAAGTATATTGGAGAGAGAAAGTGGAGCAAACAGCAAATCTCTGGTAGAGAACAGACCAAATTTACCAAGTTAATGATTAATTTTTTAAAACGCTGTTAGAGACAACTATTAAAATTAAACTATTAAAAAGAGCTACATGCATGGAGAGGAACGTTGTTAAATTTAATATTAAATCTCAAAGACTGTAATGTTCACAGATGGTACATGAGGTGGTGCTCCTTGAGCATATGTGGACCATCGTAGGGGGGCCAGAGATAGACAGGTCAGTGTGGGAATGCAAGATGTTAAATTAGTGACTGGATTCTGCAAATTCAACATTGTCCCTGTGACATTCTAACTAGCACCTAATTGACTGCCTTTTAACAATCTAAATACACAATTTGTCTATCATCTTGCTATTTACATTCTCAAAGAACTCTAACAGTGCTTGTCAAACATTGTTTTCACTGAGTCACTGCACAAAATCTGGTTCTTCAGCCCATCAAATTTATGCTGAACATCAAGTATGAAATTACACTAATCTCATTTTATTCCCCCTACTTCTCCATCACTACATCCCAGAATCACTCCCTCAGCAGAAATTTATCACGGCCAATTAACTTTTTGACCTCATGTATTTGGGGAAATGGGAAACAATGCATGTAGTCACTCTATGGGAGAATGTGCAAACAAAGACACTGCCCAGGATCAGTTAAACGGAATATTATTTAACAGTTAACAGTTATAATTTTGAGCATTTTTAATCTTATTCCCAATATTTTCTGCTTGTTTACACTGAATCCTCTATATTGGTGAGACCCATTGTGAATTGAGGACTGCTTTGTGAAGCCCCTTTGCTCCATCCACCAAAAGTGGAATTTCCCAGTGGCCAACCATTTTAATTCCAACTCCCCTTCCTGATCTGACATGTTGGTAAACGGACTCCTCTTGTGCCACAATAAGCCCACCCTCAAGGTGGAAGAGCAACATCTTATATTCCTAATGGGTAGCCTCCAACCTGATGGCATGAATATCGACTCCTTCTGGTAAAAATAAATTCCTTTCCCCCCCCCTTCTCTCCTCCCTTCTCCGGCTGATTGCTGCCATAGCAATAACCTCTTGCCCAACGTCCGCAAGACCAAGGAGGTTATTATTTCCTTCCGGAGAAGGAAATAGAAGTCCATGTGCCTGGCTTCATCAGAGGACCAGAGGTGGGGAGGGTGAGCAACTTCAAATTCCTTTGTGGTATCATTTTTAGGGCCTGTCCTGGGCCCAGCACATAAGTGCAATTACGAGGAAAAGCACGGCAGTGCTTCTACTTATTCAGGAGTTTGTGAAGACTCGGGATGACATCTATTGACAAACTGCTATAGGTGTGTAGTGGAGAGTATATTGACTGGCTGCATCACAGCTTGGCATGGAAACACCAATGTCCTTCAGTAGAAAATCCAACAAAAAGTAGTGGATATGGCCCAGTCCATCACGGGCAAAGCTTTTCCCTCCACTGAGCACATCTGCATGAAAATGCTGTCGCAGGAAAGCAGCATCCAGCATCAGGGACCCCCATCACTTAGGACATGCTCTCTTCTCAATGTTGCCATCAGGAAGAACGTCCAGGAGCCTCAGGGCTCACACCACTAGGTTCAGGAATAGTTACTACCCCTCAGGAACCAAACGTGAAAACTTCACTCAATTTCACTTTTCCAATTGTTGAAATGTTCCCACAACATTCTGACTCACTTTCAAGGACCTCTCATCACATGTTCTTGACATTTATTGCTTATTTATTATTATTTGTTTCTTTTTGTATTTACACAGTTTGTTGTTTTTTGTACACTGGTTATACACCCAAGTTGGTACAGTCTTTCACTGATTCTGTTACGGTTATAATTCTATGGATTTGTTGAGTATGCCCACAAGTAAATGAATCTCAGGGTTATACGTATATGGTGAGATATATGTACTTTGGTAATAAACTTACTTTGGACATGTATGTGGCAGTACCTTTGTTTCAACTGGTTTTATTTTTCTTTTGCCCCAATATGACAATATTTCTTTTACAGTAATTTTTGCATTAACACCTTTGGTCTGCACTCTATCACAGGCATTCAAAGTGCATTTATTGTCAAAGTATGTATACTTCATACAACTTTGAGATTTGTCTCCTTACAGGTAGCCATGAAACAAAGAACGGTGATAGAACCCATTAAAAAGATTGTTGAACACCTAACGAGGAGAGAGAAAAAGCAGCAAATCGTGCAAACAATAAAGCAAGCAAACAGCATTCAGAACTGAAATTCACAATACGAGGCATCACTGCGGCCAATTCTCTTGCTTCACTGCAGATTAAAACATGCTTGACTTCTCTCATTCTCCAACATTGAACATTACTTCTGTTTCTCTCCTCTCAGACGCTGCCTGACCTGCAGTACTGTACCTCCAGCATTAAGCTTCTGTTTATAATCCAAAAGCTATTTGCTAAGGTAACGAATGAGGACATCAGCTCAGGTGGGGAAAATGTAGGACAAAAGGATGCCATATCAGGGTTGAAGTTTATCCATTCTTGACCAATACAAGGAGGAATTTCCTCTCAGAAGGACCATGAATCTGAGATTCTGTACATCAGAGATTTGTGGATGGCGAGTCATTATGTTCAAGTCTAGAGGTGAATAAATTAATAGGAAAAACTTGAATCGGGGTGTTGGGAATCAGCTAGCCATAGCACCCATCATTTCACTGAATGTCAAACAAAAAGGTTCTGAACAGCTAAATCACCAACAGCTATTGTTTCCCACAATTTTTACATCCACCTGAAACAGTGGCAGCCTCATTTAAAATGTCTCATCTGAAAAAGATCACCTCCAACACTGCAACACACTCCCACAGTCTGTATTATGGTCCTCCTTGGAGTAGGTCTTGGGTACAATAATATCTGAGACTCAAGAGCATCAGACCTATCAAGTAAGTTCAGATCAGTTTGTAAATCATCATTCCACTTAAAATTTAAAACAAATCTCCATGAGTATTTCTATTAATAGTGTTTTTGAAATACCAGTACAGGTTTGAGATATTTAAATATATTCTAAGTAAACTTGTGAAATTAAATAATACATGCAGGCAAGCAACTCTAGCTGAGGAGATTGATCCAGACATTATGCAACAATAACTCTCCGTGATTCTTGCTCATACCTGTATATGATGCATAATTCAAAGCAAATATAAATCTTCTCATTTTACATTAGAAGAATGTTATTTCTTCCAACTTTAACTTTAATTTCATGCTGCAGAGCCAGCTGCTCTGTGATTAAGCATGCCTTACGTGTGAAAATTCATTCACAGATGGATCACAAAACAGAAATCTTATAAATAACACGCTTTTACCCAGGAAGAGACTTGACATCAAGCTGAGCATTAGTGCACGACAAGTAAAACAGATTTACATTGAAGGACTGTGCACTTGGTTATAAAACACTTCAGCTCTTACATTTACACTCCTGCTTGACAGCACTGACCAGCATTTATTCTGCAGGGTGGCTAGAGCAGGGTTTTCAACCTCTGTGTCTTAGGGTGAAATCAGGCAACCTGTTACACCTGATGCCGGACCCAAGTACTTCCAACAGAGAATAGCTGGAAGCAGGGAAGAAGGAACAACTCGAGCTATTCCCTATCCTGTTACGGGAGGATTCAAGTCTAGTCATCACATGTACCTCAGAACATAGGGAGAACGCGTACAGTGATACAATGAAAATCATGCAGGGGAAGATATCGTCCCTGTAGCTGAGAAGTGACAACTCATTACAGACCAGAGACTGAAGCCAGGAGCTACCCTGCCTTCATGCTTCTCAACCAGGAAATGTAATAAACGAGGATCAACTTACACTTTGGGATATGTAAACCTTCAGCACCTTTAACACTGGGGAGTCATTTGCCCAAGATTTTGTCGTAAGTGCTTTACGTCCAATGAAGTGGTCATTGTAGGGATGCATGAAACACAGCAATCTCTCAAAAATAAACAACTATTTGAGGGACAGGGGATACGTTCCCTGCTCTAATACAAAAGAAAGCCAAATCTGCTGCATCCTCCCAAGGAAGCAGGCACACTTGGCTGTTTCTCACACTGAACCAGAATTCAGAGTGTGGGCCTCCCTCAGAATCAAAATGGTCTGGATGTTTGTACTCAAGTCTAAAATAAAGCACAAAAGGATGCCTACATTACTGGGTGTGATTAAGCCAGATTCAAGACTGTGCAAATTTTTAAATTATGAAGAGCCTCGGAACAATCAGAAAGAAAGAATACAGAAGGTGGAAACTTTCCAGACTCGTTATGTATGGGCAGAATACAGTCTCGCCTTTCAACCTAGATGTAGCTCCTGGCATCTACCTAACTGGGCATTACCTCTGGTCCACAGCACATCTGTCCATTACTATCAATCTAGAGGCCTGGGGATTTCCTGATGCACTATGATTTGGATTTATGCAAATTTACCTCCACAATTCCACCCCCCGCCCATGTTTGGAAGTGTGCTTATTCTATATACACAGATCCGTAATTCTTGTTTGTAAATTTACATCGTTAACAATTACCAGTTTCTTTCCATCCATCAGAACAGCCCAATTATACATTTTGTTTAACCTTAGGTGTCTTAAGTCAAATTTACCAAAATATATTCACACATGTCACAAACATTTTCCAGGCAGCTCCTGTAGTTTGGAAAGGGCTACAAATGACTGTTAGGACTATTAAAAGGCAGTGTGGTTACCCTTGGGAAATGTGTCAATTTAAACTCATGAAATGAAAGGGTCAACGTTCTTGTAGTCTCCTTGGACCCCAATTATTTAAAAATACATTAATTTTGCTGGAAGCTAAAAGGGTAAACAACGCTTGATTGTTAATTTGATCTAAATATTAATCCACAATTACAAAAAAGGTTGGAAAACATATAAGCAGCTCCTCTTTCTAAAAGAAAGTGCCCAGCTACTACAGAATACACCTAAGGTGACTAAACCCGAAAACAGAATTAAACCAGACCAGAATATAGCAGTGCTATATAAAAAATAACTTCATTGCGCCTGCAAGCATATTATACTAAATCGAGCTTTTGTGTTGGCTTTGGTGAAACCACGTAGCGGGGTACAGGGGAGACCTTAACAAGATGCTAAAATATATACAGGCTATCAAACAATTGCATCAATTCCACTCTCCTTTGCATATATCAATGCTCCTCAGTTGAACTGCTGAACAGACTTTATTCTGAAGTGCCGCTGCTATTAAGACTCCGTTCTACCTACCTTTACGGCGAAAAGGAAACAAGTGATAAAAAGCACCATTGAGCAAACGGCTCCTCTCTGCAGATCCCAATGCATTTAATGAAGATGGAGAAATCTGGCAAGGGGCAAGGCTGCTGACACAGACAATGGCGCTTTCCTGCAGCATCTAATCATTTGCTGCGCCCCCGCTCACTCTGCATGCTGCATACTGGGTCCTTGATGTCTTCCCCCCTACCCACCCTCCCTCTCGTTTACTGTCACGACTCTGCCTGGAACTAATACACTGGGAAAAATCCTGCATGCACTCTAGTTTTCCTCATCGTTTTCTACAACACACAACTGATCAACTCCTTCCTGCAGTCCGTCCATCCGTGTGTGTTTGCGCTGCATTTGATCAATGTGCAGGGAGCATCCCCCCATACAAAAAGCCCATTCTCTCCCTGTAACCCCACCCCCACCTCTCCGTCTTTCACAGACTCTGACTGCAGCTTGTAACCAACCATGCGGCCCGCTTTGAATACCCGAGAGCTTTCGCTTCCTTTCCATTAACCGATCAGTCTCTCGTCCTATCTAGGGCAAGAGATATCTGCAAACACCGTAGAAGCTGGCGGCGCAAAGGGAAACAAGGCGACTGTTCGAATATGTTGCTAATTACAGAGTGTCAGACTGGAATGTTCATTTGAGACTAAAATTTAGACTCATTCTGCCTACGGCAGCACTCCCTTTTCTAACGTTAGAGGGCTTGGTCCTTCACTCTGTGGAGGGTTGTGGGCAGACATTTCATTAATGCGTGATTCTGGTTTGTAAGGTCACAAGCATCATCTTCCTTCCAGCCCACGAACAAAGAAAAGTTCTCAATTGTCAGACTATAGTGGAATAACATTAAATCAGAATGGATGAACAAGGAAAGGTGTTTTTTAAATTATTTATGAGCAATTTTTCCAGTCCCTCAACTCGTTTTATACAAATATGCTGCACAATTTAATATAGTTGAAACACTAATACAAGTCATGAATTAAATATAATGATAACCAAATCCTCACATACCTGCCATTAGTTGATCTGTCCTTCCCCCCCAATTTATGCATATTAACTACAATTCGTGTGTTATTCATAATTACTTTCAGTGATTATTATTCCACAGAAGTAACTATTCATAATTCATGCTGAATATTTGTCTTTGTCTCCTACTCTTTATCTCATGGTCCACTCTCCTCTTCTACCAGATTCCTTCCTCAGCCCTCTGGCCATCCCCTCTTGCACGGTAATGATTAGATATCAGAGGTATGGTACTGAAAATGTGGGAATATATCATAGAGTAACCCCTAGGGTGCCAGGGTAAAAGCGCAGTTAGCGCGATGCTTGGTACCCCACAGAGTGTCGGAGTTCAGAGTCTCATCCCGGCGTCCGCTGTAAGGTGCCTGTCCGTTCTCCCCATCAAATGTGTGTTTTCTCCGGGTGCTCCGGTTTCCCCCCACAGTCAAAAGATGTACTGGTTAGCAGGCTAATTGGTCACTGCAAACTGTCCTGAGATTAGGTTAGGGCAGGGGTTCCCAACCTGGGATCCACAGACCCTCAATTAATGGTAGGTGTCTGTGGTGTAAAAAAGTTTGGGAACCCCTGGGGTAGGGTTAAATTAGGGGTTATAGGGATTTGCTAGGCGGCACAGCTCAAAGGGGCTATTTTGCTAAAATAAATAATCTTGCAGGATTTGCATAGTCCACCGATACCTGAAAGACAGACTCAACTTTAATCATTTCACTATCTCATGATTAAAACTACTCATAAGTCAACTATGAGCAAGCTGTATTTTGTATCTCCTATATCCACTCATGAATCAGGACATGGCATTCAATTACATCATGCACATTTCCTGTTGCGATTTGTTCATTGGATGTTTCAGACTATTGATTGTAGGTTCATTATACAGAGTTTCATTTCTCAGACTGGCTCTTTACAGTTGCATTCTGTTTAATAAAAAGTGGCCTCATCAGGGCACTCCTTGAAGTTTAACTTGGTGCTTCTTACTGAATCAATATTAAAAAACTTCACTTGAGCAACTTTTCATAGCTTAGATTATTGTTTTTCCCCAGCCCAGTGACACAATTTTAAAAATGTTGCTGACATAACCATCCTTAGTAACAGGATGGAAATAATTTGGAAAATGTGAGGCTTAGGTGGTTGATGTTTGGGTGAGTTGTTCTCCGACCTTGGCAATTTACTTGCAAACGTTTCGTTACCACGCGAGGAGGCATTGTCACACATAAAAGTTGCTGGTGAACGCAGCAGGCCAGGCAGCATCTCTAGGAAGAGGTGCAGTCGACGTTTCAGGCCGAGACCCTTCGTCAGGACTAACTGAAGGAAGAGTGAGTAAGGGATTTGAAAGTTGGAGGGGGAGGGGGAGGGGGAGATCCAAAATGATAGGAGAAGACAGGAGGGGGAGGGTTGGAGCCAAGAGCTGGACAGGTGATTGGCAAAAGGGATGCGAGAGGATCATGGGACGGGAGGTCCAGGAAGAAAGACAGGGGGGGGATCCCAGAGGATGGGCAAGGGGTATATTCAGAGGGACAGAGGGAGAAAAAGGAGAGTGAGAGAAAGAATGTGTGTATAAAAATAAGTAACAGATGGGGTACGAGGGGGAGGTGGGGCATCAGCGGAGGTTAGAGAAGTCGATGTTCATGCCATCAGGTTGGAGGCTACCCAGACGGAATATAAGGTGTTGTTCCTCCAACCTGAGTGTGGCTTCATCTTTACAGTAGAGGAGGCCGTGGATAGACATGTCAGAATGGGAATGGGATGTGGAATTAAAATGTGTGGCCACTGGGAGATCCTGCTTTCTCTGGCGGACAGAGCGTAGATGTTCAGCAAAGCGGTCTCCCAGTCTGCATCGGGACGTCCAGTGCTCCTGATGTGGCCTTTTATATATTGGCGAGACCCGACGCAGACTGGGAGACCGCTTTGCTGAACATCTACGCTCTGTCCGCCAGAGAAAGCAGGATCTCCCAGTGCCCACACATTTTAATTCCACATCCCATTCCCATTCTGACATGTCTATCCACGGCCTCCTCTACTGTAAAGATGAAGCCACACTCAGGTTGGAGGAACAACACCTTATATTCCGTCTGGGTAGCCTCCAACCTGATGGCATGAACATCGACTTCTCTAACTTCCGCTGATGCCCCACCTCCCCCTCGTACCCCATCTGTTACTTATTTTTATACACACATTCTTTCTCTCACTCTCCTTTTTCTCCCTCTGTCCCTCTGAATATACCCCTTGCCCATCCTCTGGGTTCACCCCCCCCCCATCTTCCTTCCTGGACCTCCTGTCCCATGATCCTCTCGTATCCCTTTTGCCTATCACCTGTCCAGCTCTTGGCTCCATCCCTCCCCCTCCTGTCTTCTCCTATCATTTTGGATCTCCCCCTCCCCCTCCAACTTTCAAATCCCTTACTCACTCTTCCTTCAGTTAGTCCTGATGAAGGGTCTCGGCCTGAAACGTCGACTGCACCTCTTCCTAGAGATGCTGCCTGGCCTGCTGCGTTCACCAGCAACTTTTATGTGTGTTGCTTGAATTTCCAGCATCTGCAGAATTCCTGTTGTTTATTGTCACTACACTGTTGATTGTGACGTGCCCTCCAAATGCTTGGCCTTTTTATACTACACACTCAGATTTCTAAGAGATAAGGTATGGAAACTGAGTATTCCGTCCATCTAGTTCATGCTGACTATGGACCACCCATTTTAACTCCAGTCCTACCTCTCCCCACACTCTGCTCGGATTCTACAGCTCGTCTACATTGAAACATACACTTTCGAGATGTAGGAGGAAATTAGAGCATCGGACACGAGTAGGATGTGTGGATTCCAGAGAGACAGCACCGGAGGTCAGGACTGAACGTGGGTCTTTGGCGCTGTGAAGCTGTGCTTCTCCAGGTGTAAACAGCTGATGGATGAGTACAGGAGTGGTTCTAACGCCAGGTTTAGAGGATAAGCTGGGCAGCAAGAATAGCTACCAAGGTGTTCTTTTATAAATGGGGATTGCATATAATAAACTTTTATTATCAAGTAGGGATCACATGAGAAGAATAGCTAGAAGAGGCGGTCATACTTAAATTGGAGCCAAATGCAAAATGGGAACAGATAAATGAAAACATCAGTCCATTTTTGGAGATAGTACTTGATCACATTCCACCTGCCAATAGTGTCCAACAAATTTGTTTAAACATTGCAGATTTGCAAGAAAACTTGGCACTTACACAATGCCTTTAGCACAACGATTCCGAAGCGCTGGTATGCACAGTTAAGGAGATGCAGGTGACTGAAGGCATAGTTCAAAGAAGGAGTTTGAGAGGTCTTTAAATAATAGAGGAAGAGAGGCTGCAGAGGAGTGATAGATCAGAGCAATCTCTGTTGACTACATCTAACCAGGACCTGTAGATTGTGTAGAGCTTGTTTCAGAAAGGCGGGTGAATCCTCTAAAATCAGGATGTCGTACACAAGGTTGGAATCAAATAAGAATACGGGAATGTAAGGCAATATTTAAACCAGGGGTTCCCAACCCTTTTTTTATGCCTTGGACCTCTACTGTTAACTGAGGGGGTCTGTGGACCCCAGGCTGGGAACTACTGAAGGTGAGTAGAGTAACCTGTTGCAGAAGCAATGCAAGTTGAAACGAGAAGAGATTGTAGAGTGCCTCAACCAGAGAGAAACAGCAACAGTAGTGCTAAAAAACACTGAATATCAGTGTCTATTATCTGCACAGATCCAACACTTTGTGTTCAGTCTGCTGTCGGGCATTGTCATATACTTCCTGTAAAAAAAGATACGTTACATTCCAATACATCATGTTTAAGGCCTGAAAATTGCCGCTGTTTGATAGCCACAGCAAGAAACATTCAACCCCAACTATTACAGTTTCTTCTTTAGACGCTGACAGGAAGAATGTTGCTTTCAGTGGAAGGAACAAAGCAGATGCAAGTGAAAAGGATCAGAAAATTAAAGAGGTTTTTTTTTGTAACAGGAGTAATGGACAAACACAGGCGAGGAATAGTTGAAAGACAGAATTTTGCCACAACTCATTGCAGACTTATAATTACAAACCATTTATCCAATAATGTGAAGAAAACAATGAATATTATATTGGAAGTGTCTCTTGTCCTGTTTGTGTTCGTCCATCGTCGACGCCGATGAGGACCTCGACACCATAATGATGGTGTCGAGACTAGCGCGTGATTTGGATTTAAGTGAGGGAGAGTTGCGCAGCGTCAGCCTCATTCTCTCTTCCCAATTCCCATCTGGGTCCAGTGGCAGGACAGAGTCCAGATGGCTGGAGATGGGACTAGGCGCAATGGATGACCAGGACGCCTTCTGTGTCTTGTCCTGCTCTACACATTCCACGACGCTTGCAGAGACCCCCTTCTTGACCGTTGGACCTTCCATTGGTCTCGTCCACTCAATCCGTCGGAGTATGTCTTCACATGCTGGGATAGACAACTCCCTATCTCACCGAGGGTTTGAAACCCATCGGCTACCCTCACCTGGTTTAGCCAGCTTGTCGAAGCCGTTGCCCGGGGTATGGCTGCTGTCGCATGCAAACAGCTACAGGGAGCCACAGGCGAGAGCTGAGTGCCAGGTGGGGACGAAAGGTGGGCTAACCACCTTGAAAAGGACACAACATGTTTCCCCACCAGAGGTGCAACCACTCCCTGACACCCCATACACTGTTTGTACAGCTTCAACAAGAATAAATATGCAGGTTAGCTTGTCATCTGCCCTTTTCTAGTTATATGTTTGCTAAAACCCAAGGTGATATTGATGTAATTAAATGAACTTGGAATAAAGAGCTGATTATCAGTAATAGTGATCAGGAAACTAACAGGCTGGATCGAATGGTTCATTTATGCCCTTCAGAGAAGGATATTTGCCATCCTTGCCCAATTTAGTCTCAGTGTAACTCCATACCCCACAGTGTTTAATTGACTCTTAGCGGCCTTCTGGAACTGCTCTGGAAGCCATCAGTACAAAAGCAAAAATGGATGAGCAATAGAAGTTGGCTTAACTGGTGAAGTCTACGTCTCAGTTAATGTTTTATTAAAAAAATTTAAGGTGTCTCAGCAACACATCTCATGATGTTACGCGTATGATCTTGGAACATCCTGGAGACTCGTTGTTCTCATTGGTTTCAAGGATGTAATAACCTAAAAAGAAAATAAGCCCATTCTCAGGCAATAGGTCTTGTGATGCTGGATGGCCGATGGATATCATTAATTGTGCCCTGATAATATACTTTACAAGTTGAATTACTCAGTTTAGATATGAGAGATTGGATTCTGAGGAAAGACAAGCAAGTCCACCAATCATTTGCATTTCAGAATTTCAGATATCTATGGCTTAGAACAAAATAACTTCATCCATCACTTGTAAGACAATAGTTTGATTGGTCTACTCAAAGATAATATTAGCATCCATGTTCTCATTATCATATATTGTTTCAGATACTCAGCTGAGGAAGAAGTCATGATCATTTTTAAAGGGTGAACACTGTTACTTGCACCAAAAATCCTTTGTTTCCAAATGTATCTGAAGAGATTTTTCTTTGTACTCTACATACTCAGTAATAATTTTAAATTAACAAGTCCTGTCTTTTGCATCTCCAACCAAACCTCTGTTAAAATATTTCATTATTTTATGAATCTCTATTAAATCTCATCTTTTACTGACACTAGCAAAAATAACCTGTTTCACAACATTACGATAGACTTGTAAATTGGCACCAATAATTTGATTCTCAAGTGATGTCTATCTCATAAAATATTACACAGTTGCATAAATGATTGACATATATCCAGTTCTGCTGCAAACCTTCACTTGTATTTAATTCTGAGTCCAATAGGTTCATCAATGTGTCAATGACCTTCAAACTTACCAAATTATCTATAATTGCTGGAAAGGCATCATGGTGATAAGATGGAATAGTAGGCCACATATGTTACCCTTTGGCTGCATTCCTTGAACCACTTCTCGTAGCTGCTAGTGCAATCAAATCTCCTGTGGTACAGTTCAATGTTCAAAGTTAAAGGAAATTTATTACCAGAGTACCTATATGTTACCATATACTCCGCTGAGATTAATTTTCTTGCAGTCATTTACAAATAGAACAGAATTTTATGCAAAACAAACTCTGACAAACAAACAATGTGCAAAAGATAAACTGCAAATAAAAATCATACTGAACATGAGCTGTAAGGAGTCCTTGAGAGTGAGCCTGTAGATCGTAGAATCAGTTCAGAGCAATGGTGAATGAAGTTATCCATGACAGTCAAGGAGCCTGATGGTTTAGGGTAACTGTTCCTGAACATGGTGGCGTGGGACCTCCTACCAGATGGGAGTATGTAAAAGAGGGCATGGTCTGGATGGTGAGGGACTTTGATGACAGATGCTGCTTTCTTGTGGCAGGACTCCATATGAATTTATCAGTGGTAGAGAGGGCATTGCTTGTGATGGACTTTCCATAGACTTTTCCATTTCTGGGTTTTCCATGCCAGGCCATGATGCAACCAATTTGTTATGAGAGTCCTTGACAAGGGTAGCTTGGACCCAAGTGTTGGAGTATCTGAGGCTGGGATTGCGACTCTGTCTTAAACAGGATTGAGAATCTGAGCACAAGACGATCACTGGACGAAATCACTGGTCGGCTTACAACTGAGCACTGAACCTATGTTCAGGTGTTTCTTAAGTACTCAATTCTTGGCACCCAAAACAGAACTATTAATTAACAGGAACATCCTAAACCCTTAAAGAGGCTGCATCAGGTATCTGTACTCTGGAGAGTTAGAGAATTTAAATCTCAGTAGCTAGCATGGTTGGGAGCATCTCAAAATAGGCCCCCCTCTCCTTCAGCCGACTCCTGTCGGCCCTGGTTGCTCGAAGAGGCAGTAATGGTAATCGTGGATGCCAGTCGGATCCAGGACGTTTCTTTCCAGCTCCCAGCATTTTACCTCCAGTCCTAATCCTTCTCAGTCCACTAGATACTGCCGAACACCTCAAACAGTATGCATATCCAAAAGCCTTTTTACTGTGAAGACCTGTTCCCTATCGATAAATCTGGGTGGTGGCAGGGCCAATGGTAATGGGGCTAAGGGGCTGGTGCAGACAGGTTTTAATTTAGAGATGTAGAAGGTGGGATTGATCTTTAGGGTCTTGGGGAGCTGCAAGGTGTAAGCCACCCTTTTACTTTCCTCAGGATCTTAAAGGGACCAATGAATTTGGGCACCAACTTTCTAGATTCCACTCAGAGAGGCAAATCATGAGTGGACAGTCAGGCTGTAACATGAGTCCCAGACTTCTTCCGTTTGTCTTGGTCCCCTCCCTCCGGGAAGAGCCCAGTAAGATCTCTCTTGCCCTTGTCCATTTCTCGTTGCAGCATTGAACAAGATCCTCTGCCGCAGGGACCCCAACCGCAGCTTCTTGTTACGGAAAGAGAGGTGGAGGATAACCAAATTGGCACTCGAACAGTGACATGTCATGCACTGAGTGCTATAAAGTATTGTGGGCGATCTCATCCACATCAAATGGTCACACCACTCACTTGTCTTTCCGGGGCCAGGCATCTCAGGGTATGTTCTAAATCTTGGTTTGCCCGCTCCATCTGGGCGTTGGACTGAGGGTGAAGCCCAGACGAGAGGCTTGCTGTTGCCCCTATCAGTTGAAAGAAAGCCTTCCAGAAATGTGATGAGAATTGTGGACCATGATCCTAGACAATGTCCACTGGGAATCTGTGGATCCTAAAGACCTGGTCCAGGACAATCTTGGCCATCTCCACTGTGGAAGATAGCTTCTCCAAGGCAATGAACTTGCAGGCTTTTGAAAACCAAACAGCAACCACCATGATGATTGACTTCCCCTTGGATGGCGGGAAACCCATGACAAAATCTATGAGATGCGTCCCCAAGGTCTTTCCGAAACCGGTTGGGGTCCTTTGAGGTTAGCTACGGGACTGATTGTTCTGAGCACACACCTCACATGCCTATACGTACTGCTGAACTTGTCTCCTCATTCCAGGCCACCAATACCTCCTGATGACAAACTCGAGGCTGATTTCAGTCCTTGGGTATGTGGTCATTCTTGACGAATGTTCCCGTTGCAGTACCTGAGACTGGACGGAACTTGGGATGGACAGCCAATCCGGAGGACTGTTCTCAGGAATCTCCCCTTGTGAACAAGAGCATCGATTCCCCAACGAATTGGCACTAACACCCTGGCTTGGGGCAAAATGGTGGTAGGCTGCTCCTCTTATTCCAGTTTGTCAAACGAGCAGGACAGGGTATCAGGCTTCTGGTTCCTAGACCCCGGTCGATGGGTTAGGATGAAATTAAACCAGTTAAAAAACAAAGACCATCTGACCTGCCTGGAATCAGCCTCTTGGCTTCCTGAGTATAGGCCAAGTTCTTATTGTCTGCCCAAATGATAAAAAGGTTCCTGGCTCCCTCCAACCAAAGCTTATTTAACTGCAAGAAGTTCCCGATTCCCAATGTCATATTTCCTCTCTGTCAGGGATAGTTGCCTGGAGAAGAATACCCTTGGGTGCAGTTTACTGTCCGAAGTTGATCATTGAGACAAGATGGCACTCACTCTGATGAATGAGGTGTCCACTCCCACGATGAAGGGAAGGTCTAGGTTAGGGGAAACCATGCTGGGAGCTGTAGCAAACCAGTGTTTAAGCTCTGCAAAAAAAAGCAGCCTCTGCATCAGCAGTCCAGACAAAAAGGCCGATGGATTTCTTAGTTAGGGCCGTCTGCAGTGCTGCCACTGAGCTGAAGTTCCTGTAGAGGCTAGCAAACCCCAGGAATCGTTGGACCTGTTCGATATTGGTGGTGGCCAGTCTCTGACTGCCTGGGTCTTCGTAGGGTCCATCTCGAGATTAGCATTAGAGATGATGAAACCCCAAAATGACACAGTCATCACATGAAACTGACTTCTCCAACTTGACATAAAGTCGATGGTCTAGTAGCCTCTTTAAAATGTCCCTCAGGTGAGTGATGTGTTCCTCCATGGACTTCAAGAAGATTAGGATACCGTATCATCTACGCAGACGAAGGCATATTTATGGAGAGTATCTCACAGCATGTTGTTTACAAAGGCTTGGAAAACGGCTGGGGCATTTGGAAAGTCAAAGGGCATAACCTGGCACTTGTAGTACATTGTTAGTTTATTGAATGCTCTGTTCCACTCAATGCCCTCCCTGATATGGATTGTAGGCACTTCGGGGGTCTAATTTTGTGAATACCCTTGAAAGCCATCTTCATATGTAACACTCACAACACACTGGAGGAACTCAGCAGGTCAGGCAGCACCAGTGGAAAGGATAAGTCGACACTTTGGGCCGGAACCCTCCCTGACGAAGTGTTGAAGATGTGAGTGTTGCTTTGATCCCAGCATCTGCAGATTATTTTGTGTTTACGTCTTCATATGTGGAAGGAGTAGTGATTATTGGTCGTTATGCTGTTTAATCCCCTGAAATCAATGCACAGCTGCAGGCTCACATCTTTGTTTTATACTAAGAAGAAACCTGCGTCGGCCAGTGAGGTAGAGGGTCAAATAAAGTCCACGGCAAAAATTTGCTTTATACACTGCTCCATGGCGCTTCTCTCTGGGCCTGAGAGTGCGTATACACAACCCCGCAGAGGACACGTACAGGGCAGCAGGTCTATAGCACAGTCATACGGTCAGAGGGTCAATGTGGTGGAAGAGTTGAGATAGATGGACATACTTTATTCATCCCGAGGGAAACTGGGTTTCGTTACAGTTGCACCAACCAAGAACAGAGTACAAACATAGCAATACAAAACCACAAACAAGCAAATAATATGTACACCATGCCAGACAGAAATAAGTCCAGGACCAGTCCACTGGCCCAGGGTGTCTGACCCTCCAAGCGAGGAGCTGCAAAGTTTGATGGCCACAGGCAGGAATGACTTCCCATGACGTTCAGTGCTGCATCCCTGTGGAATAAGTCTCTGGCTGAATGTACTCCTGTGCCCAACGGTGTAAATGATGTTACACGCCGACGTCGGATTGGCAGAGGGAGGGATGTACACAACAACCACAATTGCATGTGAGATTTCCCTTGGCAAATAATATGGCCGGAGTCCAACAGCAAAAAGCTCAATATCTGGGCTACAGACACGTTCCTTGATCATAATATGACCAGGATTGCACCACCTGTTGTTAACCAGCACAGCAAGCCCCCCTCCTTTACACTTACCGCTCTCAGTGCACTTCCTGTCAACCCGAATGGTCTGGAAGCCCTTTATGGAAACGTTTTGGTTGGGTATGTCCTCGTGCAGCCACGTTTCAGTAAAAGATCTTTCCCTTGCTGAAGCCCCCCTTTAAGTCCTTGTAAACAGAAGGATTTCCAACGGTTTGGATGTTGCTGTTTCCTTAAAGGATTACTCCCGAGACTTCTTTGGTGACAAGGATGATTCAACGGGATTCAGGGTCCTTTCTCTGAGCTCTCAAAGTTCACCTGTGGAAACTGGCCAAATCAGAGTCCCACTCCTCATCTGTACCCACAGGCAGCAGCAGCGAGGTCTTACAGAGGGTTCTCTGTCAGAGGATCCCCAGGAAAAGATTTCAAGGGTAGGCGTAAAGGAGTCTTTCCCTTCCTTGAGACCCAGCGTCTGGTTCCCTTCAGCTTAGCGGCCAGTCTCACAGACTGTGCCGGCATCTCCTTGGAACCTAGAAACTCCCTCTATTTCCTGCAGGATTCCAACTCGACTGTGTTTGGACTTGCAGTGTCCCGTTGGCCAGAACCAGATTGTCTGTTCTTGTGGACTGGACTAGGTCTCTAGAAGGTCTCAGGTTCCCTTGCACTGAAGCCTCCCCCATTATAGGTCATTGGTCATTAGAGAGTCTGGCAGTCGGAACACCATGCCGTAAACAAAGCCTCTTACAATGACTAGACCAAGCAATGATTCTCGCCTCGCTCCGGTACACAGATGGGTTATGCTGGGATAGCCAAGGATCAGGGGTATGGGTGGAGAGTCATAATGTAGAATCAATTGTCTCCCACATAATCCCCCATCCTCATCTGCACTCCACAGTCTGTTGGTGGATCTGCCTGGAACCTAGTGGTTGGCCATCCAAGACAGTTGTGGGCTCAACTCTCGCAGCAGTATGTCGAACCAGCGGGTGGTTTCTAAATGCAGAAAATCACCTGCTGCTCCCACAACCCCACCAAGTCTACAAAATCCTTCACCTGCCTCAAATTCTTACCCCAGGTGAACTCCGCCTTCAGCACAAAATCAGGATCCATGGGATTGGGCATAGTGGCTGCTACCATCACAGTCCTCCTGATCCTGGGCGATATTAGCAGTTCCCCAGATGGCGTCAGCTTCAGGTATTTGGCCTGCAAGTGACCTGCTTCCCCGCAGTAAAAGCAGTAACCTTAACTCCAACGCCAGGACCTCTCGTCAGTGGAGGGTCTAGGGGAACCGACCTGCATGGGTTCGACCGGATCTTGAGCAGGCGATGGGCTGGTCATGACCTGAGGTTGGGGAGTGGAACTGCAATGTGTAGGGACCAAACTCAGACTGGCTCTCTTCAACCTCATGCAGTGGTCCCACCTTCGCTCTGCCAGACAATTATCAAGATGGATGGATTGGTCAATGAGAATCCCTATGTTCCCCCAAGGCAAGGGCATCCTT
Source organism: Mobula hypostoma (assembly GCF_963921235.1). NCBI lineage: Eukaryota > Metazoa > Chordata > Chondrichthyes > Myliobatiformes > Myliobatidae > Mobula > Mobula hypostoma. Next base: position 15,478,993 of record NC_086116.1, read on the forward strand.
CAGTTCATCTTGGAGTCCATGGCGGTATAGCACAGCCAAGAGCTTCCCATTCCAATCACTCTCCTGGGCCAAGTCTGAAATTCAATCGAAGCAAATCTCTGACCTGCATTCTCGACGCACGGTGGCCCAGGCTGGGGCTCTTCCAGCCAGAAGAGAGGTAGTGATTGTTGACTGGAGTACTGCGCAGATGCAGTTGAAGCATTCCCGTGTGGGTCCATCGAAGAGCTTTAATAACCTGGTCTCCATAAGAAGGGTATTGTCTAACGGAGGAGTACATCATAGGAGTAGGGGTGGTCTGAGTCAGAGTAGTAAGGCTTTAGCTCAACAGGACTTCGATGAGAACAGGTGAAGTCAAGGTAAGTAGGTAAGTTCATTCCTTACTTTTGCATTCTATTGTCTCAAGAGTGAAAAAAGAAATATGTCTACAGGGCCAGTGTTATGTTCTTTGTGTCAGATCTGGGATTTCTAGGAGACTACCAGCCTCCCTGATGGATAGATCTGTACCAGGTGCATCGAGATGCAGCTCCTTAGGGACAGTATTATGGAACTGGAGCTACAGCTCGATAATCTTCAGCTTGTTAGGGAAAAGTGCTAGACAGAAGCCACAGGGAGGTAATCACCCTAAGGCTACAGGAGGCAGATAAATGGGTGACTGTCAGGAGAGGGAAGGGAGAACATCAGATGGTGGAGAGCACCCCTGTGGCTATCCCCATCAACAATAAATACTCCATTTTGAGTCCTGATGGGGGGCAATTTGAGAGGGAGAAGCATAAGTCACATGCACCAGTATCCAGACATCTCACCCTGCAAAAACTCATTTCAGGGAGGTAGCACCCAAGCCCCCCCACAACCCCATATCCCCCCTCCCCCCACGGTCGACCTCCAAGGGTGTATGTAATACTTTGTTTAGTGATTTTGTCTAATCTGTAAACCAAGTCGGGTATATGCAGAAAATGTGACATTAAAATATGTACTTATATTATCATGTTTATTCTATTACCACTTTAAGCAAGTCTACAGGGAGTTTGGCCTCATCAAGTAGGACATCAATAGAGTAGCTCCTTAGCAGCCAGCCAGCTAGTTGTCTTTTACATTTTAACCCACCATGGGCAATAGAAAAAGTCACCGTTGCAAACAGTGCAGCGAGCAACACTGTCATTATTTTTGTGGTCGACTGTAAGGCCAGCCCACAGAGAAAACTGATAGGTCTACTTAACGGGGGTCCGCAATCGTTTTTGCACAGCAGACCGGTTTAATATTGACAATATTCTTGCGGACCGGCCGACCGGGGGCGGAGGTGTTAATCACAACCAGAATATAGGTGATAAGTCAATCGCAAAATAACATTTTAAGTAACATTTGGATATTAAACACACAGCACATATTTTCCCCGTATGAACATACAAAATCATTGCAACACACCAATATCGCTGAATCAGTGGGAGCCCTGGGCTTGTTTTCCTGCAACAAGACGGTCCTATCGAGGGGTGATGGGAGACAGCGATACTCGAAGGGGGTTCCTTATGTCCAGTCTATTCCGCAATTTAGTTTTCGTTGCATTCATTGCAGAAAACTCCGCTTCACAGAGATATGTTGGAAATGGAAGCAACGTTTTCAGTGCTTTCGTGGCTATCTCAGGATATTCAGCCTTGACTTTGATCCAGAATGCCGGCGGAGATGTTATGTCAAACATACTTTTCAGCCCGTCGTCATTTGCAAGCTCGAGGAGTTGATCTTTTTCCCGCGCTGACATGGATAATTCACCGGGGACATTCACAATTGGGTCACGGACCCACTCCTTTGCACGTCTCGGGTCACTGATGACCTCGCATGCGTTAAAATTCAACAGTGCGTGACAGGGAATGAGGAAAGGTGCAGCTGAGTCATATCGTTTCATATCGCCAAATCATATCGTTTCCTTGTGGCCTGGTGGTTGGGGACCACTGTTAGCACGAAGAGAGACCAATCAGGATACTCGCTCTCCCTCTCCCTCTCCCTCTCAAAAAAATCTATTTCCGGGATATTGTATATAATTTCCGGGCGTCAGGGAACCACTATCGATATGCGGGAGACTCCCGGAGCTTCCAGGAGAGGTGGGATGTCTGAGTATCTCAATGGAATAAAGGGAATTACAGAGCTTGAGAGAGGAGCTTGCCCAGGTGGATTGGAGGACGATACTGGCAGAGATGACGGCAGAGCAGAGATAGCTGACATTTCTGGGAATAGTTCACAAGGTGCAGTATAGACATGTCCCACAGAAGTAGTAGTTCTCAAATAGCAGGGGTGGCTGACAAGGGAAGTTAAGGACTGCATAAAAGCCAAGGAAAGGGCATACAAGGTAGCAAAAGTGAATGGGAAGTTGGATGATTAGGAAGCTTTTAAAACCCAACAAAAGGCAACTAAAAAAAAGCTATAAGAAGGGAAAAGATGAAATATGAGGGCAAATTAGCCAATAATATAAAGCAGGATACTAAAAGTTTTTTCAGTATGTAAAGAGTAAAAGGGAAGGTGGGAGTTGATATTGGACCACTCGAAAATGATGCTGGTGAGGCAGTAATGGGAGTTATAGAAATGGCAGATGAACTTAATGGGTACTTTGCATCTGTCTTCACTGTTGAAGACACTAGCAGTGTGCCGGAGGTCTGTGAGTGTCAGGGAGCAGGAATGAGTGCCATTGCTATTACAAAGGAAAAGGTGCCAGGCAAACTGAAGGGTGTTAAGGTGGATAAGTCATCTGGACCAGATAGACTACATCCCAGAGTCCTGAGAGAGGTTGCTGAAGAGCTAACAGATGTATGGTCATGATCTTTCAAGAATCACTTGTTTCTGGCATGGTCCCAGAGGACTGGAAGATTGCAAATGTCTACCCACTCTAAGAATGGAGGAAGACAAAAGAAAGGATATCATAAGCAAGTTAGCCTAACCTCAGTGATTGGTAAAGTGTTAGAGTCTATTATTAAGGATGAGGTTTCGGGGTACTTGGAGACTAATGATAAACTAAGTTAAAAGTCAGCACGATTTCTGTAAAGGGAAATCTTGCCTGACAAAACCTGTTCAAGTTCTTCGAGGAAGTAACAAGCAGGGTGGACAAAAAAGAGGTAGTGGATGTCATTTATTTGGAATTTCAGAAGGCATTTGATAAGGTGCCACACATGAGTCTGCTTAATAAGATAAAATCTTGTGGCATTACAGGAAAGATACTGACATGAATAGAGGAATGGCTGAGAGGCAGGAGGCAGTGAGTGGGAATAAAGGGGGCCGCTTCTGGTTGGCTGCCAGAGACTAGTGGTGTTCTTCAGGGGTCAGTATTGGGACCGCTACTTTTCACATTGTTTGTCAATAATTTGGATAATGGAATCGATGGCTTTGTGGCAAAGTTTGTGGATGATACGAAGATAGGTGGAGGGGTAGGTAGTGCTGAGGAAGCAATGCGATTGCAGCAACTTAGACTAATTGGAAGAATGGGCAAAAATGTGTCAGATGGAATACAGAGTTGGGAAACATATGATAATGCATTATGGTAAAAAGAACAATAGTGCGGGTTATTACCTAAACAGGGAGAAGGTTCAAACGTCAGAGGTGAGAGGTCCTCATGCAAGAATCCCAGAAGGTTAAGTCTGTGGTAAAGAAGGCAAATGCAATGTTGGCATTTATTTCAAGGGGAATAGAATATAAAAGCAAAGAGATAATGCTGAGGTTTTATAAGCCACTAGTCAGGCTGCACTTAAGGTATTGCTAACAGTTTTGGGCCCTATATCGCAGATAGGGTGTGTTGTCATTAGAGAGAGTCCAGAGAAGGTTCACAAGGAATGAAGGGGTTAACATATGAAGAACTTTTGGCAGCTTTGGACCTGTACTCACTGGAATTTAGAAGGATGCATAAGGATCTCATTGAAACTACCCAATGTTGAAACGACTAAATAGGGTGGAAGTGGAGAGGATTTTACCTATGGTGGGGGTATTTGGAACTAGAGGGCACAGCCCCAAAATTGAGGGGCAACCATTTAGAACAGAGGTAAGGAGGAATTTCTTTTAGCCAGAGAGTAGTAAGTCTGTGGAATGCTCTGTCACAGACTGCGGTGGAGGCCAAGTCTGTGGGTACATTTAAGGCCAAAGATGATCGTTTCCTAATCAGTCAAGGCATCAAAGGATATGGTGAGAAGGCAGGTGTATGGGCTTGAATAGGATTCAGGATCAGCCAAGATGGAATGGTGGAGAAGGCTTTATGGGCTGAATGGCCTAATTCGGCTCCTATATCTTACGATCTGATGGAGACCACCTTTCCTTGCTCTGAAGGAAACCGGGACCGTTGAAGTTCAAACATTAGCAAGCATTAAACAAGGAAGCCGTAGCAAAAGCCCGGGTTACCGTCGAATCTCTGCAGGGTTGGAAGATATATTGCCTCCGGAGTAGGAATGACTGGTTCTCCCAAGTGATCCGGGCTTCCTCCTTGCAAAACTTGACCAATGGCTACCTGGAGGTTGCGAATCTCTTGGTGCTGTTGGGAAATACCTCTGCTGCTGCTGGTCACAGCAGACAATAGTATCTGAGGCTGGGAACGAGAAACTGAGCACAAAACAAATGCTAGACAAAATCACTAGTAGGGTTTATGATTGAGCACTGAACCTATGTTCAGCTGTTCCTTAAGTACTCAATTCTTGGCACCCAAAACATGATTGTCAATTAACGGAAAGGAACTAAGCCCCTAAAGAGGCCACCCTCTGTAGTCTGGAGAGTTGGAACGTTTAAATCTCGGAAGCTGGTGTGATCGGGAGCATCTTGTAACACAGTTAGGGGACCCTATAGAAGTTTGTTAAAGTTTTATCTGACATACCAAATCTAAACAAAGTTCCCAGAAAGCAGAGGGCACTGTGACACCTTCTTTGTGATGACATTTACGTGCTGGTCCCGTGACATATCCTCTGATATACTGACACCAAGGAATTTAAAGCCACTAACACTCTCCACCTTCATTGCCTAATGAAGACTCGTGCATGGACCTCTGGTTTCTTCCTCATTTAGTCCATTATCGGCTTACTGGTTTTGCTGAGTGAGAGGCACTCTATGTTGTTGGTATCCTTACATGCCCAGCCACCACTTCCTTTGGTTAAAATCACTTCACTGTGTCTCCTCAATAAATGTCTCTGGAGAAGTGTTTTCAGTGCAACTTTCCTAAAATTGTCTCTTTCAGTCATCGTCGTTGTTGTGGCTGTCCCTCAAAGTCGAGGATGATGGTCTTCGTTCTGAAGATGTGGCCCACAGAGTGAAGATGCCTATGCGTGTATTTGCTTAATGTGTACTTGATGTTGCACTTCCAGAAGCACACGATACTTCACAAATCAACCAATTGATTCCAATGGCATGGAAACCACGACGATTGGAGCTGATGGATTTGTTGCAGCCTTCATCCGCCTTCACAGCCGTTGAGTTCAAAGTAACTTTGTCCGCCTGTTCCACCGTTGATGTCTTCATTGGATTGTTCTTTGTCAGGGACCTCATTCTCAACCTTACCACCACGGGTGACCCTACCAGGAGCATAGCTCCAGACAGCATTGATCTCGGGATCACAGGACCACACAAGCTTCTCCACCACGACAAGGTGACAATCCATGGAGAAAATTTCAGTACATCTATTTTATTTGTGGTGTTCCAATCAATTTCTTTCACATGTCATTCCTTTCAAGTAAGAGCTGAATTGTACTAGAATGGGAAGGATTTAGTTGAAGAATTGTCTGGGCTCTTAATGTGTTGGCCATTACCAAGAATTTGCCTCAGTCATCTCAAAGCCGGTTTGACATAAACTTCCAAAGCCAGTATATCTTTTCCCCGAAGACACCCGCACAATCAATGTGGATCCTCCCTGCTGACAATCAACACTGATGCACCTCAAGGATGCATGTTCATTCCATTGCTCTGATCTCTCCAAATCCATAATGCATGACTAGGCACAGCTCAAAATCTATAAATTTTCCAGTGACACACCCGTTGTTGGCAGAATCTCAGGTGGTGACAAGGAAGCGCACATGTGTGTGATAAATTAGCTAGTTGAGTAGTGTCGCCACAACAACCTTGCACTCTACATCAGTGAGACCAAGGAACTGACTGTGGATTCAGGAAGGGGAAGTTGAGGGAACACACACTAGTCTTCATCAAGTGATCAACAGTGGAAAGGGTGAGCAGTTTCAAGTCCCTGGGTGTCAACATCTTTGAAGATCTGGGCCCAGCAGATTGATGCAATTACAAAGAAAGGGTGATAGCAGCGGCAGCTATATTTTATTCAGAATTTGTAGAGATCCAGTATGTCACCAAAGATTCTAGCAAATTTCTACAGGTGTAGCAAGTGGAGCATTCTGTCTGGTTGCATCACCATCTTGGATGGAGGGACCAATGCACTGGAATGGAAGAACCTACAGAAGTTGCAAATTCAGCTCGCTCCATCGTCAGAGCTAACCTCCCTAGAACTGAGGTCATTTTCAATAGAGAATTCCTGAAAAGGTGGCATCCATCGTTAGGGGCCCTATCACCCAGGACAAGCCCTCTGCTCATTGCTACGACCAGGGAGGAGGTACAGGAACCTGAGGACCCATACTCAATGTTTTAGGAAGAGCTTCTTCCCCTCCAACATCAGATTTCTGAACAGACAGTAAACCAAACCATGAACAACCTCACTATTTTTAAATTTTCTTTTTGCACTACTTATTTCATACTTTGCACCAATAAATTCATAACAACAAATATTACAGGTTCCATTCAAAGTATCCACCACATATTCAAGGTTTCACCAAATCTCAAAAGTCATATTCCAACAAGTTTTCCAATTTTGGTCTCCATACAGTGGGTTATGTAGCACATTATTATTATTTTTTATTTTTTCTCAGCCTGAGGTGGTAAAACCTGAGGTATGGACATAGCCAAGTACGCTCATTTCTCAGTTGCTCAGAACTTTCAGGCTATTCTAGTGGTATTTAGTGTTGTGGCTTTCTGAAGATTTACATAGATATTGCTATGCAGGCCTAATTGTTTAATGCTATTATGTAATGCCTTTGGGATGATACCAGTTGTAGATAGATATTACTATTGCACAATTTATACCTTGTTCATGTTCCATAGTCTTTCTATTTCCTCTTTTAATTCAGCATATTTCTGGTGTTTTTCACTTATTAATTTTCTGTATGTTTTGTGTATTTCAAATAGCTATATCTTTTAAGCAAGTTGTTCTAGCTTGTTTAACCTGTATTATTCAATCTGGACAGTTATTATTGATTGTCCTATCTGCAATAATGGATCAGTAGTAATATAATTTGTGGAACACTGACTCTAAAACTGGATCAGGCTTGTATTTATAGTAAGGAATAGTTTCTTTAATGAGTTTGTATTTTAAAGCAAGATTTTGGTCAATGATGTTTGCCACTTGATTGTACCTGTATAAGTAATCTGGTTGAGTTAAACACCTGCAGGATCCTGTAATGTGTTGGATTGTTTCTGGCTTCTCTGGGCAGTTTCTACATTTATCATCTTGAACTTGTTGATCTTCTACTATGTTTTATGATTTTTTTTGTGTTAACCATCTGGTCATGTGTTGCCACAAGGAACCCTTCTGTTTCTGGGAAGAGGTCTCCAGTTCTGAGCCAGGCATTGGACGCATCCTTGCTGACATCTAGTCTGCTGAGGTCACTGGGATATCTTCCGTGGAGGGTCATCCTCTACATTGGCTAACTTCTTCTTCTATATATTCTTTTTCTGGGTTGTGCTCTCATTCAAGTTTAGAGGTATGTAGTTCTTATCAGAATTGTATATGCTCACGTGAAATGTTGAATCCTGTTTTCATTGGTGAAAGTATATCCTTAGGAGATTTATGTGACTGTTGTTTAATTTTATTATGTCTGTTTTTCCTCTTTCTCCTTCTGTCCTAGGTATTGTTAATCTAAGTGTGTTCAAGTGACATAGTGTTTTCTAAAATTTGTTATTTCACTTCTTATTTTTCTTTGTAAATTTTCTAGATTGGTTTTGGACTAAGATTTTATTCCAAAAGAATACATTAATATAGGTATAGTGAAAGTGTTTATTGCCTTTGTTATATTTTTACTATTGAGCTCAGTTTGGCAGATTTTCATAAACCTTGAAGTAAATCCTGTCAACAGTTTTTCCTTTATCACACTACGATCTATTGCCTTTGCTTGCTGATATCCCAGATACTTTTATGTTTCCTATTCATCCATCGGTTGTATTGTATCTTGCTGCTCTGTTTTGTACTTTATTAGCTTTCTTTATGTTTAATGTTCTGTACTTATCTAGTCCAAAGTTCATGGTTATATCTTTCAAAAATTGTTCTACAATTTGAACTTATTATTTTTAAAATTTTTCTCAGCTCAAGCTGGTAAAACCTGAGGTACAGGCATAGCCAAGCATACTCATTTATTATTATTATTATTCAGTACTTGCATATACTGTATTCTTTTGCACACTGATTGCTTATCAGTCTTTGTGTGTAGTTTTCCATTGATTTTATTGTATTTCCTTGTTCTACTGGGATGCCTGCAAGAAAATGAATTACAGGGTAGTATACAGTGACTTATATGTACTTTGTAAATAACTTTACTTTGAACTTTTGAAATTCTGTATCTTGCATGTCTCATTCATAATGTAATCAATAAATCAAAGTTGGTCCATGGTTTAGGTGCAGTGAATGGCATTCGTTCTCTCATGCCCAGTTTTATAGCTTGCACTTCAAGGCAAGAGTGAAATAAAATATTTAAAATATTTCATGAGTTCCAAGAGTCTTGTAGTTCCCTCTTCCAACACCTGTGGTATCTCCTACTCTTCCCATGCAAACTCCAATTATCCCAAAGACATCAGTCATTTGACAGAAAGCAATGTTTGTATTTCTCTGTCTGAGTGGGATGTTTTAAAAGGAATTGTCCAGATATTTCATATAATTTCTTTAATTCATGTTCTGTTGCTTGATTTGTTCCAAAAAGTTTCTTCAGGTAATGTTTCCAGAATGGGCAACAGCAAACTAAAGGATAGTCAGTAAGAATGTGTACTTCTGTTTTTATTGGGAGCTTTCTACATTTTTTGGATCTTCATTTTCACATTTTCATACACTTCAGCCAGCAGAAGATGCCTATGGATGCTGGTAATGTAACGAAGAAAAATTATGCTTCCCTTATTTTTTTCTTCTGTTATCTTAATTGATTTGTCCTACATTTGTCGTAGCTCTTGACTTCTTGATTGACTATTCATGTGCTCTGGAAACATTGGTTGACGTATCCAATGCATGTCACATCATTTCATTTTTCATCTCTTGCTTTTGCACTAAACCAAGATGTGGCTTGGAGAACAAAAGCTGGGGGAAAAGGACATGAAAGGAAATGGAAAGACTAGAATTAGAAAATAATTTGCAATCTGTGACATAAAGATATCAAGAACCTCTGGGGTATTTGCCCTGCTAGTATTTGGACCCCTCAATACAAAGGAACATCTTAACTACTGGTTTGTGTTTGTGTGTGCGCATGTGTGTAAAGAATCTGTCAATATTTAACTCGTTCTCATGTGGAAACGTTTTATAAATAATGAGGTTATACAATGTACCTTGCCAAGTTTTTCTCTTCTGAATTATTTATTTTAGCACTTCATCCATTTTACAAATAAAACTCCCTGGTTTCCTTGGCTGCGTGAGTCTAGGGAAGGCAACCTCCGGCCCCGCCAAACTCGTGAGACTGAGGCGTTCTCCCACGCCAAAACCCTGTTTGTGCGAATGCTGTGTAATTTGCTACCCTGTTACAAATTCGTGTCACAAAATAACAGATAGTACATCACATATGATTAAACGATTATCCTTATGATTCTTAATTTGACTAAAGAAAAGAACAAAAAAAAGAAAAGGGCCCATTTTAATGAAACAGTCTAATGTGCACAATTTGGACTCCATAGTCACCGATCCTCAATCGATCTCACCGCTGGCTTTATCGAATCACGGTCCCGCTCCAGGTCAAATCCTACGACCTCTTCTCTCCTGCATCTTCCCTCTTCATCTCCTCTCGAACAAAAGCCCCAAGCCCAACCTTAGCATCCGGCACCAGAGAAACCTCCCCTTAATTCGACCATTCTAATTGGATGGCACACATTTCTCCTCATCTCTTATCTTCAACAATAACCCAAACAAGCTGAAAACAGAATAGACTGCTCTTAAAGAACTGCCAAAATGAAATACATACAGCATAACAGTAAAAATATGAACCAGGGCATTCCATAAAGAATGAACTGCACATGACTCAGATTCTAAATCCTTAATCTTTCTCTGTTGATTATGATGCCGTCACTGTGGGTGGTTGCATTGCACAGAAATCTTGACAACATAATGTGATACCTTATCTTCCTATTTTTTTTAAAAAAGAGAGTTATATGACAATGGTAACAGCAATCTGATGTATGCACCTTTTCTGTTCTGTGTTCCAGGGTTGAGTGAAGAGCCGGTGAAATGGCATCTGCCGTTGACCTGTTGTGACAGTAGGTAAATTGCAGTGGATCCAAGTTGCTCCTCAGGCAACAGTTGTGATTTTTCATCACCAACCTCTCATATCACTTCATCATACTAAAGGTAAACACTACTGGATGCTAGTCATTGCGGCAAGTTGCCACGTTCTTCTTGTGCACCGGTATAATTAAAGCCTGTTTGAAGCAGGTGGGTTCCTCAGACTGCCGAAGCAGGAGGTTAAGGGTATCGGTAAACACTGCAACCAGTTGATCAGCACAGGTCTTCGGTACTTGGCCAGGTACCCCCTTGGGACCAGATGATCTATGTGGCTTCATCCTCTTGAAGGATGCCCACACATTGGCCTCATAGACTGAAATCAAGTTGTCATTAGAAGCTGTGAGAGTTTGTGAAGGTACCTCTATGTTTTGTTGGTCAAAATTAGCATAAAATTGAGCTTATCTGGGAGTGAAACTTTGTTGTCACATACGTCTCCTGGTTTTACTTTGTAGAAGGTGATAGCATTCAAGCCCTGCCACAGTTGTTCGACCTCCTTCAGTGATTCAAGTTTGGTCTGGAATTGCAACTTCACACATGAGGTGGCTTTCTGGAAACTGTACCTGGACCTCTTGTATCTTACTTGGTCTCTGGACCTGAACACCACTGATCTGGCCCTCAGCAGACTGCGGATCTCTTGGTTCATCCAAGGCTTCTGGTTGGGTTAGATTGGTTGATTTTGTGGGGGGAACACTCATGCATGACTAACTTTATAAAGTCCGTGATAACTGTTTCTTATTCGCCAGTTCATTAAGTCAATTTAAAAATACATTATTTAAAGAGAAAATAGAGTAGTTCAGAAGAGGTAAACCTAGAAGTTTTTGTGAGCAACTTGCAAAATGTCGCCGTGTGTCGCCAGCAGCATCTTGGCCAACTCAGGGTGCTACAGCTTCCCTCTTCTTGCCAAAGTGTGCAAGTTAGTAGGCTGAATGACCATTATAAATGTCTTCAGTGTGTAGGCGTGCTGTAGAATCTGGGAACAATTGATGGGAAATGTGGGGAGAATATGTTGCTGTCAAAATAGGTAGTGTGACGAAATTGCTGTGGGGGATGGAATAGGATCAATGGGCCAATGTGAACTCTGAAGGCCTTAAGGAAACCTAGCATAGTAATTTCTAGTATCTGCAGGTTTTTTTTTCAGTCGTATTTTCCTATGTCTCCATGTTCTGTTTCTGGAACAGCTGTCTCTTGTTCTTTAGTCTGTTTCTCTTCCTGCCCTCTGTCTGCCTTTGATCTGTTACTCTCCTCCTTCCCCCTATTACTGCTTTTGCTGTTCCTTGTTTCCTCTGGTCGGTTCTGGTCCCATGCTACCACCTTGTCTTTGTCCATTATTGTTTCTGCTAGGTTGCACTAGAATGAGAAATTGGTTAGATGGTATAATTTCCTAAAATCCTATTCGTCACTTTGTAGACTTTCCACTATGCTTATCAGTTGAGAATTACTCATTGTTAAAATATGGTCAGCGTATTACTGACCTCATAATAATGTATTTGAATATATTAAATATTATTGGACATTTAACCACTAGAAATAATTAATCAAGAAAGCAAGGTGTCAGGTTGGTTTTCCTTGATTCATTCTACTTTAACTATTGAGTTATCCATATTCTGAATAATAATTACTCTAAAAAATAAAAACCTCCTGAGTTGGGACACTACTCAACCTCTTTCTCAGTGCCAGCAAGATGGAAGATCTGATTATTGACTTTAAGAGAAGAAAACCAGAGGTTCATGAGTAGGTCCTCACCAGAGGATCAGAGGTGGAGATGGTCAGCAACTATAAATTCCTTGGTGTTAATATTCCAAAGGACCTGTCCTGGGCCCAGCACGGCCATTCAATTAGGAAATAAACATGGCAGCACCTCTCCTTCCTGAGGAGTATGCGGAGATTCGGACAGACATCAAAAACTTTGGCAAACTTCTATAGATGCGTCTTGGAGAGTATATTGATTGGCTGCATCACAGCCTGGTATGGAAATACCAATGCCCTTGAACGGAAATTCCTACAAAAAGTATTGGATGTGGCTCAGTCCAACCATTGAGCACATTTACATGAAACGCTATTGCAGGAAAGCAGCATCCATCATCAGGGACTTCACTACCCAGGACAGGCTCTCTTCTCATTGCTGCCATCGAGAAAAAGGTACAGGAGCCTCAGGACTCACACTACCAGGTTCAGAAACAGTTATCACTCCTCAACCATCAAGCTCTTGAACCAAAGGGGATAAATTCACTCATCTTCACTTACTCCGTCATTGAAATGTTCCCACAACCAATGGGTTCACTTTCAAGGACTCTTCATCTCATGTTCTTGATGAGTGAATTTCAGGATGTATATTGTATACATATCCCTGACATTGAATTTGACCTTTGAACCTTTGAACCTTGAACATTTGATATTTACTCGTTACTTTTTAAAATTATTATTTCTTTCTTTTTGTACTTGCCCAGTTTGCCCAGTCTGGTTGAATGCCCAGGTTGGGCAGTCTTCCATTGATTCTGTTATGCTTATTATTCTATTGATTTATTGAGTATGCCCACAAGAAAATGAATCTCAGGATTGTATGTGGTGACATATATGTACTTTGATAATAAATTTACTGTGACCTTTGAACTTCCTTTGCAATCAATTAGCAGTCTGAGTCACAGTTTATGTTTACCAACTTAATCAATCTAGTTAATGACTGCTCTTATGTACTGTTATGTCTCTGTTATACGAGACCATTCAGTCTGGCATAAATAGTACATTTGAACTGTAATGCAATGAGTTTTTGTGTTTGTGATGTGGAATCCTCTCTGCTTTAGCACTTCCTTCCCTTGAAGGAATTACCATGCCTCACCGGTTCTCAGTTTAACTGTCTACCCCCTCTGATATCTATTTAAATATACTAAATTTATTGCTTTAAAATAGTATAGAAAGTGTTGGGTTGAGTTGTGGATGTATTATTACACAGAATACTATCTCGTGACGACAAGCAGGAAAAGTTGGGCTGAGAAATGGCAGATGGAAGTTAGTGAAGACAGGTTTGAGGATGTTGTACTTTGTCAGGACCAACCAGGGTAGGTCTTACACAGTGAACGGTAGGGCACTGAGGAGCGTGGTAGAACAAAGGGGTCTGGGAATACAGGTCCATAATTCATTGAAAGTAGCATCCCAGGTGGATAGGGTCGTAAAGAAAGCTTTTGGCACATTGGCCTTCGTAAATCAAAGTACTATGTACAGGAGATGCGATGTTACGTTGAAGTTGTATAAGATATTGGTGAGGCCTAATTTGGAGTATTGTGTGCAGCTTTGGTCACCTACCTCCAGCAATGATGTAAATGAGGTTGAAAGAGTACAAGGAAAACTTACAAGGATATTGCTGGGTTTGGAGGACCTGAGTTATAAAGAAAGATTAAATAGGCTAGGATTTTATTCCTTGGAATGTAGAAGATTGAGAGGAGATTTGATAGAGGTATACAAAATTACGAGGGGCAGAGATAGGGTAAATGTAAGCAGGCTTTTTCCACTGAGGTTGTGTGGGACTACAACCAGAGGTCATAGGTTAAGGGGGAAAGGGGAAAATTTTAAGGGGAACATGGGGGAAACGTCTTCACTCAGAGGTGTGTGAGTGTGTGGAACAAGCTAGAGCACAAGTGAGCTCGATTTCAATGTTTAAGAGAAGTTTGGACAGGTGCATGGATGGTAGAGTTACGGAGAACTATGGTCCCATGCAGGGCAATGGGAGTAAGCAGTTTAAATGGTTTCATCATGGACTAGATGGGCCAAAGGACCTGTGTTTGTTTTGTACTTTTCTATGACTCTATGACTCTAAGTGAGCTGGTGCTGGATAGTTATCCAGAGTTACTTCCACTGTTGGTGCAGTTTCCTTTTACAAATGGATCATTATATTTTCAGCTTTAATTTTGCTCGTAACTTCTTAAACGTCTCTTTCATTCTAATAGATTCATTGAGTTTCCGGCTACACATCATTTATCAATTCTGCTGTCTCAGCTCTAGCCTTCTTTACGCGAGCTACTTCCGACTTTACTATTGGGCCATTCACCCTTCTGCTTTGTTGTGTAGACTCACCAGCTTCTCAGCCTGTGTCGTGCTCAAACTGTGAAGCACTTGCAAGGAGCATCAATGACATAGAACATGAACACAGAACAGTACAGCACAGCACAGGAAAAGGTCCTGCTGCTCACAATGTCTACACCAGAGACAGTAAGAACCTGTTAATTTACCAAGTGAACCGATATACCCTTCATATGGAGCTCCACTGTTAATAATGTGACAGAGATTCTTAATATACTAATGTCTTCACTACCCTTAAAGAGGCATTTGCCGATGGGACATCAACCGTCTCGACTTCACCGCACCTTGTCCCCATTCCAACCTCACTCCTTCGGAATGCTCTGCTCTCCACTCCCTCCGCACTAATCCTAACCTTATTATTAAACCCGCCGATAAGGGGGGTGCTGTTGTCGTCTGGCGTACTGACCTCTACCTTGCCGAGGCACAGCGACAACTCGCGGATACCTCCTCTTATTTACCCCTCGATCGTAACCCCACTAAGGAGCACCAGGCCATTGTCTCCCACACCATCACCGACTTTATCCGCTCAGGGGATCTCCTATCCACTGCTACCAACCTTATAGTTCCCACACCCCGCATTTCCCGTTTCTACCTCCTACCCAAGATCCACAAACCTGCCTGTCCTGGCCGACCTATTGTCTCAGCTTGCTCCTGCCCCACCGAACTCATTTCTGCATACCTCGACACTGTTTTATCACCCCTTGTTCAATCCCTTCCGACCTATGTTCGTGACACTTCTCATGCTCTTAAACTTTTCGATGATTTTAAGTTCCCTGGCCCCCACCGCTTTATTTTCACCATGGATGTCCAGTCCTTATATACTTCCATCCCCCATCAGGAAGGTCTCAAAGTTCTACGCTTCTTTTTGGATTCCAGACCTAATCAGTTCCCCTCTACCACCACTCTGCTCCGTCTAGTGGAATTAGTCCTTACTCTTAATAATTTCTCCTTTGGCCCCTCCCACTTCCTCCAAACTAAAGGTGTAGCTATGGGCACCCGTATGGGTTCTAGATATGCCTGCCTTTTTGTTGGGTTTGTGGAACAATCTATGTTCCGTGCCTATTCTGGTATCTGTCCCCCACTTTTCCTTCGCTACATCGACGACTGCATTGGCGCTGCTTCCTGCACGCATGCAGAACTCGTTGACTTTATTAACTATGCCTCCAACTTTCACCCTGCCCTCAAGTTTACCTGGTCCATTTCCGACACCTCCCTCCCCTTTCTAGATCTTTCTGTCTCTGTCTCTGGAGACAGCTTATCCATTGATGTCTACTATAAGCCTACTGACTCTCACAGCTATCTGGACTATTCCTCTTCTCACCCTGTCTCTTGCAAAAACGCCATCCCCTTCTCGCAATTCCTCCGTCTCCACCGCATCTGCTCTCAGGATGAGGCTTTTCATTCTAGGACGAGGGAGATGTCTTCCTTTTTTAAAGAAAGGGGCTTCCCTTCCTCCACCATCAACTCTGCTCTTAAACGCATCTCCCCCATTTCACGTACATCTGCTCTCACTCCATCCTCCCACCACCCCACTAGGAATAGGGTTCCCCTGGTCCTCACCTACCACCTCACCAGCCCCCGGGTCCAACATATTATTCTCTGTAACTTCCGCCACCTCCAACGGGATCCCACCACTAAGCACATCTTTCCCTCCCCCCCTCTCTCTGCATTCCGCAGGGATCGCTCCCTACACAACTCCCTTGTCCATTCGTCCCCCCCATCCCTCCCCACTGATCTCCCTCCTGGCACTTATCCGCGTAAGTGGAACAAGTGCTACACATGCCCTTACACTTCCTCCCTTATCACCATTCAGGGCCCCAAACAGTCCTTCCAGGTGAGGCATTGCTTCACCTGTGAGTCGACTGGGGTGATATACTGCGTCCGGTGCTCCCGATGTGGCCTTTTATATATTGGTGAGACCCGACGCAGACTGGGAGACCGCTTTGCTGAACATCTACACTCCGTCCGCCAGAGAAAGCAGGATCTCCCAGTGGCCACACATTTTAATTCCACATCCCATTCCCATTCTGACATGTCTGTCCACGGCCTCCTCTACTGTGGAGATGAAGCCACACTCAGGTTGGAGGAACAACACCTTATATTCCGTCTGGGTAGCCTCCAACCTGATGGCATGAACATCGACTTCTCTAACTTCCGCTAAGGCCCCACCTCCCCCTCGTACCCCATCTGTTACTCATTGTTATGCACACATTCTTTCTCTCACTCTCCTTTTTCTCCCTCTGTCCCTCTGAATATACCTCTTGCCCATCCTCTGGGTCACCCCCTCCCTTGTCTTTCTTCCCGGACCTCCTGTCCCATGATCCTCTCGTATCCCCTTTTGCCTATCACCTGTCCAGCTCTTGGCTCCATCCCTCCCCCTCCTGTCTTCTCCTATCATTTTGCATCTCCCCCTCCCCCTCCAACTTTCAAATCCCTTACTCACTCTTCCTTCAGTTAGTCCTGACGACGGGTCTCGGCCTGAAACGTCGACTGCACCTCATCCTATAGATGCTGCTTGGCCTGCTGCGTTCACCAGCAACTTTGATGTATGTTATTTGCACATAACAGTAAGCAGGAACCACAAAACAATGCACAAGCATGTATTTCATCAGTTTAACAGACTATGCCACTTTATTTTCAACTTTGTATATTTTTGATTGGTAAGTTTGTGTCATTATGATGAAATATTAACTATGGTAACAAATTAACAGGATATAACTCATGACTAGTTAACCAGAGTGGTGGATGACTGGAGTGCACTGCCTGGTCTGGTGGTAGAGGCAAATACGTTACAGGCTTTTAGATAAGGCACATGAATGTAAGGAAGATGGAGGAATATGGATATTGTGTCGATAGTCTGGGTGTTTGATTTGTTTTTTTTAAACTGGTTTGGCACAACATTGTGGCCAAAGACCCTGTTCCTGAGCTGTACTTTTCTATCTTCTATACCAGTAGAATATCGCATTCATAAAATTTTGGTGTTATATCGTGGTTTCATTTTGTTTCCGTGCACCCACCACTCTCTGTGTAGAAAAAAAAACTTAGCTCTGATATCCCTCTATACTTTCCTCCAATCACCTTAAAATTATGTCCCTTGGTTTTAGCCATTTCCATCCTGGGAAGAAGTCTCTGGCTGTCCTTTCGATCTACGCCTTATTATCACTCTGTGCCCCTCTGTCAAATCACCTCTCATCCTCCTTCATTCCTAAGCAAAAAGCCCTAGCTCACTCAACCTTCCCTCAGGAGACACGTTCTCTAGTCCAGGCAGCATCCTGGTGAGCCTCCTCTGCATCCTGTCTAAAACTTCCATCTCCTTTCCATAATGAGGCCGCCAGAACTGAGCACAATATTCCAAGTAAAGTTTTAAAAGATCTCTGATATTTAAAATATGCTCAAATCTTGTGAAAATGGTGAGGTGGACACAAGGCTGATCACTTTTCAGAGCCTCCCCTCCCTCATGGGATGACTTTCTGGTATCGAGGGTCAGGATGTCCTGCCGTCTATGTCCAGCAAAGTAACTTTGAACTAGCTCCTGCATGATCCGACAAGGCCTGGTCCAACTTAATCTTTCAATCTTATTCAATAAATCATGGCATATTAAACTATAATTACACCCAATTTATAAGACACAAGAGACTGCAGATGCTAGAATCCGGTGATATACAGAAAAGGCTGGAGGAACTCAACGGATCAAGTGGCATCTATGGAGAGAAACGGCCAGTTTAAAAAGGTGGGACAAGAGCTGGCAGGCTCTGGTAGATCCAAGTGAGGAGCTGGGTCGATAGCAAGATCTGGCAGGCAATAGGTGGGTCAAGGTGGGGGTGGGGTTGTGATATCAAGAGCTGGCAGGCTCTCGTGGATTAAGGTGAGGTGGGTGGGGGAGTGATATCAAGAGCTGGCAGGCGATAGGTGGATTCAGGTGAGTGTTGAGGGTGATAGCAAGTGTGGGTAAATATGTGTTTGAAGAGCAGGAGAGCTGCAGAGATCATGGGAGGGGGACTAGTGAGAGAGGGTCTCACAGAACTCCCATCGAAGAGAGAAGGAACATCTTGAAGAGAAACAAAACTGAGACACAAGAAAATGCAGGTGATGGCATAAGGAGCAGCATCTATTTACATTGACATAAAGTGAGGCATTAGAGTTGATGCCAATTTCTACTTCCATTAGACTGATGGGCACCAAAGCCTCATTCTTTATAGATGTAAAATAAAAGGCTAAGATGCAGTGGACTCCATCTGTGATTCCTTTGAATCTCTTATGAACAATGTTGACAGAATTCTGTAGCAATCTTTGCACACAGTGTAAGCTTTTATTCTCCATCACTGGTGTTCTGCAGGACCTCAAAGGGTATTACTTAAACATACCCAATAGTTCCACACATGCAGAATCAAAAATATACTGCTTGCATTCTTGAGGAAATCTATAAAACCAATCGCAATAAAGTGCCATTTATTTCCTCTTATCATTGCATTGTAACAGGGGAATCACATTCGTTGGTATGATCCCAATGAGAGCTCACAACAGCTAAAATATTCTCCATTAATACCCCTGTCTTTATAAGACAGCAGTTCTA
Source organism: Mobula hypostoma (assembly GCF_963921235.1). NCBI lineage: Eukaryota > Metazoa > Chordata > Chondrichthyes > Myliobatiformes > Myliobatidae > Mobula > Mobula hypostoma. Next base: position 15,498,174 of record NC_086116.1, read on the forward strand.
TGGTAATATTTCTGTTTAAGCTACGTTTGAAATGTATTAAAAATCGATTTGCACTTAATGCAAGGCTTCATTGTTCAAAAATACCCGGTTTTCAGAATGCAGCAAATATGTGTGCAATATAATGCTTTCACAAGCTCGTAAAAGATGACAGTCAAATAAAATCCAATTTAAAATAGCTAACATGCACAAAATAAAAATAGCTTCTGTTTATTACTTACTGCAAAAGAGATCAAATATAATAAGTGAAAAAATGAAAATGTAGGAATTCAAAGGTCAAATAATTTTTTAGGTTAAAGCTTTTATGCTTATCTTAATTTCCAGTACCTCAGAATGTACGCAGGATTTATACTGCAATTCCATTTCAGTATTCTTAGAGCCACAACTGCCATTAACCTTGTCAGAACCAGTGAATGGCTTCAGTAACCTTGAACTCCATTTTAGTCATTTGTTCCCAGAACGTGGGTGTTCCTGGCAAAGTCAGCATTCGATGCCCTCGCTTAATTGTCTTTCAGGAGATGGTGGTGAGTCAGCCTCTTAAACTCCTGAAGCTCTTGTGCTGAAACTATTCCCGAAAGGACTGCTGAAGTACACTCTGATCCACTGCCTCTCTCGGTTGATGGCTTGCTGTTTCCTCTGTTTCTCTTGTGTGTTGCTTAGCATGGGTGCAGCCTGGGCAATAGGTTCACTCCGGTTGCTGCTGCTTTTCAGGTAGTAAGGGAAGGAGTTGTAGGGTTTTGTCCCAGCAATGGTAGAAGTTCCTGCCTGTTACATTGCTGGCGTTTGGCGGCAGTAATGAAGGTCCTCCATCTCTGCTGGTATTCTGGGCTTCCTTCATCATGTCAGTAGCTTCCTTTCAGTTTTCACGACTGCCAATCATGCAAGTCCTGGGTGGAGATTCAGGAACGCTGTCACACTCAGATGAAGAAGGAGTCTTCTTTGCTGTTTCTGGAACAATTTTGTTTTACCAGTCAGGCTCGTTAGCCCTGAGCTGAACCCTGGACCTGGAGCTCCAGTGGACAACTCATAGTCTGGCCTCTGCCCTCTGACCTGCTTGGCATGGGTGACCCTATCAAGAGCCAAAGTATAAGGCCCTGACTCCAGCCGACATGGCCCTCCAGGTCATTGAGGCACGCAACCCTCCAAACCATGGCGAGGTTGTGGTGCTCCTGGATGAACAAAGGTAGTAAAGTATATGAAGTTTCCATTCTTCCCTATTTCCTTATGACACAGAAAGAGCCCATTTGGTCCAGTCAGTCACCTCACAGTGCAATCCCATTACCTCACTAATTTTCCCTGTAAACTATTCCACCCACGTTCCCGCCATCTCCCCCAGATTCTAGTAATTACCTCCCCACTTGGAGCCATTTCCAGTGGCCAATCATCATTCCGACCTGCACAACTGCAGCGACTGAGGGAGGAGCCCAGGGTCACGGGGAAAACACGTGAACTCCACACAGTCAGCGCAAGAGGACCAAACTCCAGTCGCTAGAGCTGTGAATCACAAAATGCTGGAGGAACTCAGCAGGTCAGGCAGCATCTGTGCAGAGGGAAAACAGTCAACGTTTCAGGCCAAGACCATTTGTCAGGTCTGGAACTACTTCAACTACTGCACAGAGTCTTGCAATCTTCAGAAGTTTTCGGATGACTCTGCCATAGTTGGATGAATCAGCAGGGGAGATGAGGCTGAGTACAGGGCTATGGTAGGAAACTTTGTCACATGGTGTGAGCAGAATCATCTGCAGCTTAATGAGAAAGAGACTAAGGAGCTGGTGGTAGACCTGAGGAGAGCTAAGGTACTGGTGACCCCTGTTTCCATCCAGGGGGTCAATGTGGACATGGTGGAGGATTACAAATACCCGGGGATACGAATTGACAATAAACTGGACTGGTCAAAGAACACTGAGGCTGTCTACAAGAAGGGTCAGAGCCGTCTCTATTTCCTGATGGAGACTGAGGTCCTTTAACATCTGCCGGACGATGCTGAGGATGTTCTACGAGTCTGTGGTGGCCAGTGCTATCATGTTTGCTGTTGTGTGCTGGGCAGCAGGCTGAGGGTAGCAGACACCAACAAAATCGACAAACTCATTCGTAAGGCCAGTGATGTTGTGGGGATGGAACTGGACTCTCTCACGGTGGTGTCTGAAAAGAGGATGCTGTCCAAGTTGCATGCCATCTTGGACAATGTCTCCCATCTACTACATAATGTACTGGGTGGGCACAGGAGTACATTCAGCCAGAGACTCATTCCACCGAGATACAGCACAGTGCGTCATAGGAAGTCATTCCTGCCTGTGGCCATCAAACTTTACAACTCCTCCCTTGGAGGGGCAGACATCCTGAGCCGATAGGCTGGTTCTGGACTTATTTCCTGGCATAACTTACATATTACTATTTAATTATTTATGGTTTTATTACTATTTAATTATTTATGGTGCAACTGTAACGAAAACCTATTTCCCCTGGGATCAATAAAGTATGACTATGACTATGACTATGAAAGGAAGTGGAAAGAGCTGGAGTAAGAAAGTGAGGGGAGTGGGAAGGAGTACAAGCTAGTAGGTAATAGGTGAAGCCAAGTAGGTCGGGAGAGGGATGAATTGAAGAGCTGGGAGTTGATAGGTTGAAGAGGTAAAGGGCTGAAGAAGAAGGAACCTGGTAGAAAAGGAGAGTGGACCATGGGAGAAAGGTAAGGGAGAGGGGCACCAGAAGAAAGTGATGGACTGATGAAGAGAAAGGAAGGGGTAAGAAGGGAGCCAGAGTAAGTAGGAACAGAAGGTTATATTGATAGGGTTGAATGAAACGTGAAATGGCCTGTTTCTATCCTTTGCATTCTGTTATTTTCCTTCAAAGCTCGGCCTAATTCTGTTCCCCTTATAAACACAAATTCTCTTTCATCTGCAACATAACAGGATTCAAAAATATTTAGTACTTCTGAAAACAGGATGAGACTTTGATCAATTTGTTATTTTTTATTTTAACTGAAAAATTTAATCAAAAATCTAAAGGGAAGATTTGCTAATTACGACTCAAAGATAGACTAACCAACTCAAGGTGATCATCACCACTGGTGCTAAACAACAATATAATGCAATGCTACAGTAACATGTGCAGTATTACAGTAAACTATTATCTTATTTAGAAGATTCTGAAAAGCGAATGCAAACCTTATATAAATAATTTTAGATTTAGGCTACGTCCACACTCCGCTGGATAATTTTGAAAACGAAGCTTTTTCTCTTCATTTTGACCCTCTGTCCACACTAAAGCGGCATTTCCATCCCCTGAAAACGGAGATTTTCAGAAACGGTCTCCAGAGTGAATAAATCTGAAAACGCCTAATATCCGATGTAGTGTGTACGGGGTAAACGGAGAGATTTAAAAACGCTGTCATGACAACACCAAACGACAATGCTTTTTCTGCTTCTGCTTGGTACTGCGCAAGCACTGCCGTATGGTTGTTATAACGCGCAGTCAGTGTGAACGGCGTGAGAGTTAGATTGTAAAGTGAGCTTTTTTGACTATTTAAAAACGCTGTCATGACATGCTGGAACAGATGGTCGCAGTGCAGCATTTCGTTGTTTTCTTGAACTCAACCCCCCCACATAACCTAACAATTTCAGAACAGACAGCAACGAGACTGAAGCCAGAAGAGTTAGAAATGTACTCACCGAATACTTTGACCCATAGCTTACTGAATAAATAAGTATACTCACTTTGCCCTGTTTTCTGTCCTTGCTTGTATAAAGGTGGTTTACCTATTTATGCAAGTACTTCTCTGACAATAGATGTGTAACAGCCTAATGTAACATTGCATGGAAATACAAGATAACGCTGATGCTGACGTGTTTTACACATTTAACAAGGAGCTTTATTAATGCAACAGAATTAGTCAGTTTTTCAATGTTAGTCGTCAGCCGGGTCATACTGTCTGTGGCCCTCCCTGTCGGTTCTCTCCATACTCTTCAGTATTTGTTTTTTTTAGCTTTAAGTCCTCCTGCGCGAGAGCCAAGAGCAATTCCTTTGAAGTTTTTCTATTCTGTAACTGGACAAACGCACACTAGGTATACCGTTTTCCTCTTCGCTTGTTTTCTGTGTGTCCTGTGCATGCTCAGTAGAGGAGATTCGCCCAAATATCCGTGTTAGTGTGGACAGAGATATTTTGAAAAACGCTTAGTGTGTATGCCTGTCCATTTTGTTCGAAACCGGCGTTTTCAAAATTATCCGGTCTAGTGTGGACATAGCCTTATTTAACAAAGCCCAATTACTAAAATTGTCATTATTCTCAGGTTCAGTGAACACCCAAATTGTAAACAATAATATCCTTGGAAGGATTGAAATCATATAACACTAGAGCAACTAAGTTTAACAGACTGACATTAATACTTAACTTAAACCCCAAAGCAAGTATTTAACGCAGTTCAAATTGCAGGCTTTCTGGATAAGTTTGTAAATTTGCAATTCTTAAGGATAAGCTTGTTAAATGTGATTGAATGTCAAGAAGTCATTCCATCACTCGGGTACATCTCGAGATTCTGTTTAAGAAAACACTTTCTCTCCAGTATTCATTCTAATGTGATAAGCTTAAATTCCTCAACACGTTTTTGCTCCAATGACATATATAGCTCCTGGTTCTCGTGACACAATTTTCAGTTCATTGAATGCCTTCTGTTGGGTATATCTCAGCCTTTTGCCTCGACTCGCAGTGAATATTCTGTGCATATGCTCGCTTCGGGATATTTGGCTTCCTAACCAAGTAATTAACTTCTTTCACCTTCATCACTACAGTTTTACTTCCTGCAGCCAATTGATCTCCAGTATTCCTTAATATCAATTGATTTATCTTATTAGGGTTTGTGTGTGACGGGTTAAGCACCGCTATCACTTCTGGCAGCCTTGACTGATATGTTTGCTAGCTACTTTTCTGAGGCCTTGGACTTGGTTTCATTCATTTCTTCATTCTATGAAATGATTGTAATGGTAATCTCCTTGTCTGTAATGCTGTTATTCTACACTGCTGGTAAGTTCCACGTATTGACGCTGACTCTTTTAAATCTTAATCAATAACTGAAGTCCTAGGCTATGGTTTTCATATATACAATACCCATAACTCATCTTCTCTGGATAATGCAGCTAACTAATCTATATTCTCACTTCAAACATCATTCATCAGTGGACAGTTCAAACTTGTTAAGTATTTGCATATCTCATAGACTCACTTTATTAGCATGTCATTTTATGTTGCCTCTGCATTTTTTTGTCTGTAACTCAATCATAATTAGAATCAGGTTTAATATCATCGACACGTTGTGAAATTTGTTGCCTTTGTGGCAGCAGTACAATGCAGTACATAATAATAGGAAAAAACTGAATTACAGTAAAACATTCTATATGTATTAGTTAAATTAAATAAGTAGTGCAAAAATAAGAAAGTAGTATTAAAAAAGTAATAAAAAAGGTAGTGTTTGTGGGTTCAACGTCCATTCAGAAATCAGATGGCAGAGGGGAAGAAGCTGTTCCTGAATCATTAAGTGTGTGCTTTCAGACTTCTGTACCTCCTTCCTGATGATAGCAATGAGAACAGGGCATGTGCAGAGTAATGGGGGCTTCTTAATGATGGATGCCGCCTTTTTGAGGCATTGCTCCTTGTAGATGTCCTGGATACTACAAAGGCTGGTGCTGTGATGGAGCTGACTAGGTTTACAAATCTCTGCAGCTTATTTTGATCCTGTGCAGTAGCATCCACCCCACCGCCCCCCGCCCCATACCAGAAGGTGATGCAGCCGGTTAGAATGTTCTCAGTATCACATCTGCAAAAATTTGTGTCTTTAGTGACATAGCAATTCTCCTCAAACTCCTCATGAAATATGGCTACTGTCGTGCCTTCTTTGTAGCTGTATTGATATGTGGGCCTGGATAGATCCTCAGAGATGTTGACGCCCAGGAACTTGAAATTGCTCACTCTTTCAGTTTTTGATCTCTCTATGAGGACCGGTATGTGTTTCCTTGTCTTACCCTTTCTCAAGTCCTCAATCAGTTCTTTGGTCTTACTGAGGCTAAGTGCAAGGTTGTTGCTGTGATGCTGTGACGCCATTCAACCAGCTGGTATATCTCACTCCTGTATGCTCTCTTGTTACCATCTGAAATTCGGCCAACAATAGTTGTGCTGTCCGCAAGTTTCTACATGGCATTTGAGCTGTGCCTAGCTACATGGTCGTGGATGTAGCGAGAGTAGAGCAGTGGGCTAAGCAAACAACCCTAAGGTGCGCCAGTGTTAATTGTCAGTGAGGTGGAGATGTTATTTCTGATCCGCACAGATTGTGGTCTTCCGGTTAGGAAGACGAGGATCCAGCTGCAGAGGGAGGTACAGAGGCCCATGTTTTGGAGATTTTCGATCAGAGCTGTTGGAATGATTGTGTTAATCTCTGAGCTGTAGTCAATAAACAGCTTCTTGACACAGATATTAGTACTGTCCAGGTAATCCAATGAGATTGTATCCTCCGCTGACCTATTGTGTGAACAGGCAAATTGCAGTGGGTCTAGGTCCTAGCTGAGGTGGGAGTTAATTCTAGCCACAACCAACCTTGCACAGCACCCTCACTGTAGATGTGAGAGGTACTGAATGATAGTCATTAAGGCAACTGGGAAGTCATTCACTGATTGTAGTATGAAAATTGTGTCTTTCACATATGAGGTGGTCTTTGTTTGACTTCTGTTCTTGCAACAAGCTAATCTCTGAGCATTTGTGGTCAGTGCTTGCCTAATATTGTTAACCCTTTCTGGTTGGCCACATCAATTTCCACGTCTAATCAGTGACCATTATTTTAAACTGCACATTGTACTTGCCCCATCATGATAATACTTGGTCTGAATGAGTGTTACGGCCATCTGCTTTCCTCTCAAAGGTAGATGACTGAATTTCCAGTTGTTGGCATCTCCATTCATATCAAAATAATTAGCCACTAAGTCAGCTGCCTTTCCGTTGAGTGACTGAAGTGAGACCTTCAAAACTGTATAATTTCCTTCCCCAAACTAAAGAGTTTTGAGGTCCAGTGGAGAATGCCATTGGTCTTGGGGCCTCAGTAAACCCAACAGAATTCTTCAGACACTGTTCCTCTACAAAAGTAATGTACCTGTATGTTATTTGTTTAAGATTTTGGTGCCTAAATTGTGAGTCCTACTTTTAAATTTTGAAGTGGTCTTTTGGTAGTCCAGCAGAACTGTTAGATTTGAACAACTGTAATTTCCAGAAGGAACTAATATTTGTAAAGTTGTGTAACATTAAAACATCTAACATATACTCATTACAGGTAAGAGTTCTTCACCATATTACATGCTCACATGACATGTTTACACACAAGTTTCTTAAAAATATACCATGCCCATTTCCCTTTCGAATTGCTTACCAGACCAACATACTGACCATCTGTGTTCCATTGATAACAAGGCACAAGTTACTCTTTGTTTTTCTCCATTTAAACAATGTTCTGCTTTTCTTCCTGTCCTACCAAAGTGGACAGCGTCAGATACCCCACCTTATATCTATCTTTCAAGAACAATATCATCAAACAAAATAGATCAAGAACAGCCCAGATGGTACAACGAGCCTGATAGCCCTTCCATGAGGTTATCGGGGATCTCATCTTGCTCTTGACTTCAGTTTTCTGTCAAGTCCTCTTTAGTCCAAGAGTCTCTCCCGGCATTGATTATATTCAACTAGCATAGAGAATTCTAAAGATTCATGACCCTCTCCAGGGGTTCACAACCTGGGGTCCACAGACCCCTTGCTTAATGTTGGACCATGGCAATAAAAAGGTTGGGAACCCCTGCTAGTCTACGAGAAGGAATTCGTCTCTATCTTCAACTTGTGACTCTTCTCTGCACTGCCTCCAGTACATGCTTATGAAGTAAAGAGACCAAAACTGTTTGCAGTGCTTATGTGTGGTCTCAAGAATGCCCTGTAGTGTTATAGTAAGACCTTCCTGCTTTTGTACTGATATGCCTCAGTCACAGTTACATTCCATCAAAAAGTTCAAAAGTTCAAAGTCCATTCGTTATCAAGGTATGCATACATTATACAACCTTGAGTCTCCAAACAGGCAGCTGTGAAACAAAGAAACCCAGAAGAACGCATATAAAAAAAGACCATCAAATACCCAATGTGCAGAGAGAAAAAACACATCATGCAACCAGTAACCTCAAGCAAATAGTGTTCTGAGCTGAAGTCCACAAAGAGAGTCCCACAGTTCAGCGCAGAGCCGAGTCGTGGAGTCTATTAGTATTCCGGCTCACTGGCAGTACCTGTATGCAGACTTTCTGCGTTTCATGTATAAGGACAGCAGATCTCTACAGCAGTACTTAAGCTATTTTCACACATTTGTATTCTCTATGTTCCAAAAATTAATTAGTGCAACACGCAATACATTGGTGTCATGCCAAGACATTACACATTAGTGAGTTAGTGCCCATTTTTCAATGGGTGGTTATAGCAGTCATTAATAATCATTTTTGGTGTGATGGTTTGACATTTAGAACATCCTGCTTTTGTATGTAATGGTAGTACAATTCCCCAAAACAATTTCCGATGAGGTTTTCTATAACTTTGGTTTTAGTAAAACACACGTTTCACTTTTAATGATGCAGAAGGCTTAAAATGAATGCTATTTAAAAGGGCAGAGGTATTGATCTTGCAGTCATAGCAATGTTCTGCCAGAGTTGACTCAATGAGATGAGATTCTTCTCATGTCACCCATCAGCAGGCGTTAGACAAAACCTTGCAAGAACAGAACTGGAGCATTCTCAGTGTTCTCCCTGTCAGTAGCCACATATTGAATCAGTCCTGTAAATACTTGGATAGGTGACCCTTTGGGAGTGAAAGGTGCTATAGGTTCACTACCTGGTGAAGCCAGTGATCAACAAACAGATCATTTTCGGAAGGATGCCTATAATATTGCCATACATGCACTACACAAAAATTGGAGCAGCTATAATTGATGAAGATTACAAACCCTGGGGAAATTGTTTGAACTCCACAGGCTGTAAGCGAGAATACAGAAGTTAAAAAAGTACACAGGCAGAGATTAAAATTTACCTGCTTGGTACTTCATTTGAAACTCTATGGATTTACATCAAAGTCATTTATGCCTCCCTGCTGTGTCTGCAACGTATGTTAATCATCACAGTTCTGCAGTTGTCACAACATTATTAGTTGTGCTTGAAAGAAAGTGTCTTCTGTGATGTTTTATAGTTTTACTGCATGTTGAAGCTTACTTCAGTTATAAATGATCACTTGATGGCACAGGTACTGAGCTACCAACGAAAAAAACAATTGATCTATGCAAGCATCGTTTGAAAATCAGAATCAGGTTTAATATCGCCGGCATGTGTCGTGAAATTTGTTATTTTGCAGTAGTAGTACATTGCAATAGATAATAATAAAAACTGCGAATTATAGTAAGTAAATATATATATATATAGTTATAAAATAGTTAATTTAAATAAGTAGTGCAAAAAAAAAGTAGTGATGTAGTGTTAACAACAGGAATTCTGCAGATGCTGGAAATTCAAGCAACATACATCAAAGTTGCTGGTGAACGCAGCAGGCCAGGCAGCATCTATAGGAAGAGGCGCAGTCGACGTTTCAGGCCGAGACCTTCGTCCTGACGATGCTGCCTGGCCTGCTGCGTTCACCAGCAACTTTGAGTGATGTAGTGTTCATGGGTTGAATGTCCATTCAGAAATCTGGTAGCAAAGTGGAAGAAGCGGTTTCTGAGTTGTTGAGTGTGTGCCTTCAGGCTTCTGTGTCTTCTTCCAGATGGCAGCAATGAGAAGAGGGCATGCCCTGGGTTTTAGGGGCCCTTATTGATGGAGGCTATCTCTTTGAGGCATCACTCCTTAAGATGTCCTGGATGCTACGGAGGCTGGTGCTCATAAAGAGCTGACTGAGTTCACGACTTTCTGCAGCTTCTTTCGGTCCTGTGCAGTAGCCCCACCCACACCAGACGGTGATACAGTCAGTTAGAATGCTCTCCAGGGTACATCTGTGGAATTCTGCAGGCTACCGAGCACGAGAAAAATAAATATAAAACATTATAAATAATGGGAATACTCAATATGCAGGGAAATGACAGAGCATTTTTAACAGGACTAAGTGCAAACTTGCATCAGTTCCACAAGGGGGAGACAGATGTTTGTCAATGGCATTCACCCCTGCTCTATTATATAATTCTGTGTGAATGTGGGGTAACTTTGATGTGCACTTCAACCCAGGTTTATTTCCCACCTCAGAACATCTTCCTGGTCCTTTACCTCAACCCAAATTCCCCTATAAATAATTAGATGGGGGTAGTTAAGTGTCACTGCAGATTAGGGATATGCCTTTCAGGTGTAGTGTCTGGAATTCACCATACTATTGATGGTCTTTATGGAAAGCAGAATGGTTTTCATTCAGATGTCAAATGGAAGCTTCAGATTGCAGATTATTTGATTTTTATTAGGCAAGGGTACTAAAGCAAGAAACAAGGCATGTACACTTAGTTGCCACTCTATTAACTACCTCCTGTACCTAATGAAGAGGCCATTGAGTGTATGCTTGTGGTCATCTGCCGCTCTAGGCCATCCGGTTCAATGTTCGACATATTGTGGATGCCAAGGTGCTCGTCTGCTCAGCACTGTTGTAACACGTGGTTATTTGAGCTACAGTCGCCTTCCTCTCGGTTTGAACCAGTCTGGCCTTTCTTCTCTGACCTATTTCGTCAACAAGGCGTTTTCGCCCACAGAATTGATGCTCACCTGATTTTTTTTTTTGTTTTTCATTCTCTGTAAACTGTAGAGGATGTTGGCATGATCAGCAGTTTCCGAGATATTCAAAACCACCCTGTCTGGCACCAACAATCGTTCCATGGCCAAAGTCACTTAGGTTGCATATCTTCCCCGTTACATTGCTTGGTCTGAACAACAACTGAACCTTTTGACCAGGTCCACGTGCTTTTATGCATTGAAATGCCACCGTATGAGATTAGATATTTGCATTAATGATCAGGTGCACAGTTGTATCTAATGAAGGGATTACTGATATGGCGTAGAAGGTGATCAGACTTAACCTCATTGAATGGTGGAAGAGGGTCGAGGTGCTGAAGGCCTGTGGGTTCTTTCATTCCTGTACAGTGCTAATCAAAGCAGCTCTGAGTATTCAACAGGCATATTGCTGCCAAAGAATTATTTAGGATGTTTAAATAATCATGTTGATTAATCTACCAGGATCCTACCACCAAACATATCTTTAATAATAATAATTTATATAGCACCTTTCATACATTAAATGCAGACTCAAAGGGCTTTACATAGATTGTAAAGATAAATCAATATAGTCATAAAAATATGAGATGTAATTAAAAATCATCAGACAAACAATATATTGAATAAAATGTAATCAACTATACCAAATTATATAAATATAATCAACATCAACAGGCATTAAACAATGCTATAAGTAGGCCAGATAAAAAAAAGTAGTTTTTTAGAAGTGTTTTGAAACGTTCCACAGTACTAGCCTGGCATACCTCAGTTGGTAGAGTATTCCAGATTGTTGGTGCACAAGTGCAAAAGACCGCATAACCAGTTCTTATATGCTTGGCTCCAGGAACACTGTGCATGATTTGTTTTTTTTCTCTCTCTGCACATTGGGTGTTTGTTCGGTCAACACACATCAAAGTTGCTGGTGAACGCAGCAGGCCAAGCAGCATCTATAGGAAGAGGCGCAGTCGACGTTTCAGGCCGAGACCCTTCGTCAGGACTAACTGAAGGAAGAGTGAGTAAGGGATTTGAAAGCTGGAGGGGGAGGGGGAGATGCAAAATGATAGGAGAAGACAGGAGGGGGAGGGATAGAGCCGAGAGCTGGACAGGTGATAGGCAAAAGGGGATACGAGAGGATCATGGGACAGGAGGTCCGGGAAGAAAGACGGGGGGGGGGGTGACCCAGAGGATGGGCAAGAGGTATATTCAGAGGGACAGAGGGAGAAAAAGGAGAGTGAGAGAAAGAATGTGTGCATAAAAATGAGTAACAGATGGGGTACGAGGGGGAGGTGGGGCCTAGCGGAAGTTAGAGAAGTCAATGTTCATGCCATCAGGTTGGAGGCTACCCAGACGGAATATAAGGTGTTGTTCCTCCAACCTGAGTGTGGCTTCATCTTTACAGTAGAGGAGGCCGTGGATAGACATGTCAGAATGGGAATGGGATGTGGAATTAAAATGTGTGGCCACTGGGAGATCCTGCTTTCTCTGGCAGACAGAGCGTAGATGTTCAGCAAAGCGGTCTCCCAGTCTGCGTCGGGTCTCACCAATATATAAAAGGCCACATCGGGAGCACCGGACGCAGTATATCACCCCAGTCGACTCACAGGTGAAGTGATGCCTCACCTGGAAGGACTGTTTGGGGCCCTGAATGGTGGTAAGGGAGGAAGTGTAAGGGCATGTGTAGCTCTTGTTCCGCTTACACGGATAAGTGCCAGGAGGGAGATCAGTGGGGAGGGATGGGGGGGACGAATGGACAAGGGAGTTGTGTAGGGAGTGATCCCTGTGGAATGCAGAGGGGGGGGGAGGGAAAGATGTGCTTAATGGTGGGATCCCGTTGGAGGTGGCGGAAGTTACGGAGAATAATATGTTGGACCCGGAGGCTGGTGGGGTGGTAGGTGAGGACCAGGGGAACCCTATTCCTAGTGGGGTGGTGGGAGGATGGAGTGAGAGCAGATGTACGTGAAATGGGGGAGATGCGTTTAAGAGCAGAGTTGATAGTGGAGGAAGGGAAGCCCCTTTCTTTAAAAAAGGAAGACATCTCCCTCGTCCTAGAATAAAAAGCCTCATCCTGAGAGCAGATGCGGCGGAGACGGAGGAATCGAGAAGGGGATGGCGTTTTTGCAAGAGACAGGGTGAGAAGAGGAATAGTCCAGATAGCTGTGAGAGTCAGTAGGCTTATAGTAGACATCAGTGGATAAGCTGTCTCCAGAGACAGAGACAGAAAGACCTAGAAAGGGGAGAGAGGTGTCGGAAATGGACCAGGTAAACTTGAGGGCAGGGTGAAAGTTGGAGGCAAAGTTAATAAAGTCAACGAGTTCTGCATGCGTGCAGGAAGCAGCGCCAATGCAGTCGTCGATGTAGCGAAGGAAAAGTGGGGGACAGATACCAGAATAGGCACGGAACATAGATTGTTCCACAAACCCAACAAAAAGGCAGGCATAGCTAGGACCCATACGGGTGCCCATAGCTACACCTTTAGTTTGGAGGAAATGGGAGGAGCAAAAGGAGAAATTATTAAGAGTAAGGACTAATTCCGCTAGACGGAGCAGAGTGGTGGTAGAGGGGAACTGATTAGGTCTGGAATCCAAAAAGAAGCGTAGAGCTTTGAGACCTTCCTGATGGGGGATGGAAGTATATAAGGACTGGACATCCATGGTGAAAATAAAGCGGTGGGGGCCAGGGAACTTAAAATCATCGAAAAGTTTAAGAGCGTGAGAAGTGTCACGAACATAGGTTGGAAGGGATTGAACAAGGGGTGATAAAACAATGTCGAGGTATGCAGAAACGAGTTCGGTGGGGCAGGAGCAAGCTGAGACAATAGGTCGGCCAGGACAGGCAGGTTTGTGGATCTTGGGTAGGAGGTAGAAACGGGAAGTGCGGGGTGTGGGAACTATAAGGTTGGTAGCAGTGGATGGGAGATCCCCTGAGCGGATAAAGTCGTTGATAGTGTGGGAGACAATGGCCTGGTGCTCCTTAGTGGGGTCACGATCGAGGGGTAAATAAGAGGAGGTATCCGCGAGTTGTCGCTGTGCCTCGGCAAGGTAGAGGTCAGTACGCCAGACTACAACAGCACCCCCTTTATCAGCGGGTTTAATAATAATGTTAGGATTAGTGCGGAGGGAGTGGAGAGCAGAGCGTTCCGAAGGAGTGAGGTTGGAATGGGGACAAGGTGCGGTGAAGTCGAGACGGTTGATGTCCCGTCGGCAGTTGGCAATAAAGAGATCCAGAGCAGGCAGAAGACCAGAGCGGGGTGTCCATGAAGAAGAGGATGGTTGAAGACAAGAGAAGGGGTCATCGGTGGGGGTGGAAGAGTCCTTGCCGAAGAAGTAGGCTCGGAGACGGAGACGGCGGAAGAAAAGTTCCGCATCGTGGCGAACACGGAACTTGCTGAGGTGTGGGCGAAGGGGGACAAACGTGAGGCCCTTACTGAGAACAGAGCGTTCTGCCTCCAACATATTATTCTCCGTAACTTCCGCCACCTCCAACGGGATCCCACCACTAAGCACATCTTTCCCTCCCCCCCTCTCTCTGCATTCCGCAGGGATCGCTCCCTACACAACTCCCTTGTCCATTCGTCCCCCCCATCCCTCCCCACTGATCTCCCTCCTGGCACTTATCCGTGTAAGCGGAACAAGTGCTACACATGCCCTTACACTTCCTCCCTTACCACCATTCAGGGCCCCAAACAGTCCTTCCAGGTGAGGCATCACTTCACCTGTGAGTCGACTGGGGTGATATACTGCGTCCGGTGCTCCCGATGTGGCCTTTTATATATTGGTGAGACCCGACGCAGACTGGGAGACCGCTTTGCTGAACATCTACGCTCTGTCCGCCAGAGAAAACAGGATCTCCCAGTGGCCACACATTTTAATTCCACATCCCATTCCCATTCTGACATGTCTATCCACGGCCTCCTCTACTGTAAAGATGAAGCCACACTCAGGTTGGAGGAACAACACCTTATATTCCGTCTGGGTAGCCTCCAACCTGATGGCATGAACATTGACTTCTCTAACTTCCGCTAGGCCCCACCTCCCCCTCGTACCCCATCTGTTACTCATTTTTATGCACACATTCTTTCTCTCACTCTCCTTTTTCTCCCTCTGTCCCTCTGAATATACCTCTTGCCCATCCTCTGGGTCACCCCCCCCCGTCTTTCTTCCCGGACCTCCTGTCCCATGATCCTCTCGTATCCCCTTTTGCCTATCACCTGTCCAGCTCTCGGCTCCATCCCTCCCCCTCCTGTCTTCTCCTATCATTTTGCATCTCCCCCTCCCCCTCCAGCTTTCAAATCCCTTACTCACTCTTCCTTCAGTTAATCCTGACGAAGGGTCTCGGCCTGAAACGTCGACTGCGCCTCTTCCTATAGATGCTGCTTGGCCTGCTGCGTTCACCAGCAACTTTGATGTGTGTTGCTTGAATTTCCAGCATCTGCAGAATTCCTGTTGTTTGTGTTTGTTCGGTCTTTTTTTTTTACACGGGTTGTTTTGGATTTCTTAGTTTAGTGGCTGCCTGTAAGGAGACAAATCTCAAGGTTGTATAATGTATACATAGCTTTGATAATAAATGTACTTTGAACTTTGAACATTGAACTTTAAATACAAAGGCAAGTTTCAATTTTGAGAAGTTGTAAGAAATCAGGCTTGCTATTTTCCTTAAAATGAAAGAACGCAGTTTTAATAATATGGTTATTACGTGATTTGACATTTAGCTTAGTCAGTTATAAAGCCTAAATTCTTTACTTTTTCAGATGATCAAATTTATTTCTAAGATTCACACTTTTTTATTGCTACAAATCCAACCAAAATTTCTGTTTTTTCCTTATTTAATTTAAGGAAATTCAAATTCATCCATTCTGTAATACTAGTTAAATGCTGGACCAGAGGGTTTAGAACCTCAGGATCATCTGGCATAATAGACAAATATAGTTGTGTGTCATCTGCATAGCTGTGATAATTCACATTGTGCTTTGAAATAATCTGACCTAGTGGGAGTATGTAGAGTCAGAACAACAATGGACCAGGAATTGATCCTTGCGGCACACCATACAAAATATCATGGATTTTTGGATGCACAATCACTACAGCTAACAAAGAATTTTCTTCCTGTTTTATAAGATTGAAACCAGCTTAAGGCAGTACCAGAAAGATCCACCCATTTTTAAGAATGCTGTGATCTAGGGTATCAAATGCTTTTCCCAAATCTAAGAGAACAAGAACTGATATAAGACCATAAGATACAGGAGCAGAATTAGCTCATATTGCCTATTTCATTATTTACCATTTCATCATGGCTGATTCAATCTTCCTCAGCCTCAGTCTCCTGCCTTCTCTCCATGTCCCTTCATGCCCCGACCAATCAATAATTTACCAACCTCGGCCTTAAATATATATAAAGACTTGGCCTCCACAGCTGCCAGTGGCAATAAATTCCACAGATTCACCAATCTCTGGCTAAAGAAAATCTTCCATGTTTCTGTTCTAAAAGGGTGCCCCTCTATTCTGAGGCTGTGTCCTCTGATCTTAGACACTCCTACTATAGGAAACATCCTCTCCACATCCTCTGCATCAAGTTTTTTCATCATTCGATAGGTTTTAATGAGGTCATCTCTCATTGTTACCTGAGTCGGCATTATGAAGTAAGTCATTTTAACTACTTTAAGTAATACTGTTTCTTTAGTATATTTTGATTTAAAACCCCTGGCTATGAAGGATGGGTCTGGCCCCACTCCCGCGCAATGCCCCAGTCAGCTGGTCGTTGCCGCCATACCTGTCCTTCATAGAAAAGTTCTTCCAGGACAACGTCTTTGACCATGGGGTCACCAGGCAGTGTCGTGCATGTAATGTCCTGCACGCACTGCAGGAGAAGGTCATGATGGACACAGTGGGGTGGTTCCCTGAGCAGACCGTCTAGTTCATCTGGCAAAATGCCTCATTGCCAGATCTCACCAACAGGCACCAAGACCTCGCCTGGCTGACGGTGAGAAGAGCCCTCCCAGTCAGATCCCTACTGTACGCCTGGAACATTGTCTCCACACCCTGCTGCCCACGGGAGGACTGCTGTGAGGAGGAGTCTGTGATCCAGCTTTTTGCACACTGTAAGTTCGCAGAGAGGGCGTGAAGGAGGATGGACGGGCTAGTGTCATGCTTCATCCCCAGCAGCTGCATAACAGAGGACTCTCTGATCTACGGGCTGTTCCCGGGGACGCACACGGAGACCAGCATCTGGTCCTGCTGGCAGATCATCAACTTGGTGAAGGACGCTCTTTGGTTGGCCCGAAACTTGGTGATCTACCAGCACATGGGGATGTCCGTGGGAGAATGCTGCCACTGGCACATTCTCGGCTGCAGGAGTACGTGCTGAGGGATGTGCTGAATCTTGGTTAACGCCTGATCTGAGTGTGTATTCATTGGTGATGGCAGGAGACTTTAATTGCTGTTAAAGTTTTAGCTGACCCAGTTTTAGATCGGTCCTCCTCTAAACCAGCGACACTTAATAAATCAGCCTCATTTATCCATTTATTTTTAACGAAATGTGGTATTGTTGATATATGGTGTTTCTCACATCCAAAAGGTAGAAAATACTCATTTTTCTCTCATGTTCATCATACGTATTCCAGAATTGACTTTTTTTTTATTGATAATCAAATGATTCCATTAGTTTGATCTTGTGAATATAAAGAGATTGCTATCTCTGACCATGCTCCTGTGCTTTTATCTATAAACCTTCCTGGTTTTCCTCAGACAAATAGATTCTGGCGTTTTAATTTAACTCTGTTATCTGACAAGGATTTCTTAAAGTTCTTGGATAGGCAAATCACTCTTTTTTTTGAAGAGAATACGGTGGAGGAGATTTCTAGCCTTGTCATATGGGATGCCTTTAAAGCATATATTAGAGGACAAATCATTTCTTATACTGCAAGTGTGAAGAAAAAAGCTAATAAAGAGAGAATTAATTCAGCCAATCAGCTGAAACAATTAGATGAAGAATATGCTTTGACCTCAGATCCTGTTGTATATAAAAGACAGGTTGAAACTAAAGCTAAATATGATTTTTTATTAACATACCCTATTGAAACTCAACTCCTAAAGGAGAAAAGTCAATTTTATATCCATCGAGATAAAACAGGTAAATTATTGGCTAACCAAATTAAAACTTATAGTGTTAAACGGCAGATTAAAGACATTTATAAAGCTAACGGTACTAGGACAACTGATCATTTAGAAATAAATGATACTTTTAGAGAATATTGTTCTAACCTTTATAGCTCTGATCTTCTTAAAGATAATACTGTAATGGATAACTTTTTAGACCAAATAAATATCCCTATGCTTTCTGTTGATGACCGAAAACAGTTGGATCAATTTATTTCTCATGAAGAAATGGTCAAGGCTGTACGCTTGTTGCATTCAGGGAAAGCTCCATGTCCTGACAGATTTTCTGGAGAATTTTGTAAGGCTTTTTCTTCTTTGCTCATACCCCATTTATGCTCCGTTTTTTCAGATTCTTTTAAGTCAGGTAGGTTACCGCGATACTTTTACGAGGCTTCTATTTCGCTTATCATTAAAAAGAATAAGAATCCAACTGAATGTTCTTCATATAGACCAATTTCTTTACTTAATGTTGTTGCTAAAATTTTATCTAAAGTTCTGGCCCATAGGATGGAAAATATCTTACCATCTATCATTTCTGACGATCAGACCGGTTTTATTAAAAATTGATATTCTTATTTTAATATTCATCGATTATTAAATGTTATTTATTCTCCTTCTAAGGAGATATTGGAGTGTGTGATATCCTTAGATCCTGAGAAGGCTTTTGATTGGGTTGAATGGCATTTTTTATTTAAAATTTTAGGAAAATTTAATTTTGGGACCAATGGATTATTCAACGGATTAAACTATTGTATTTATCCCCTTTTGCTCGGGTTCTTACTAATTCTCAGAATTCTAAACCATTTAAACTTCATCATGGAACCAGACAAAGTTGGCCTTTGAGGCTTTTGCTCTTTGACCTGGCTTTAGAACCTTTAGCTATTGCCTTTCGAGAATCTAATGATATCACTGGTATTTCACGGAAGGGTACTATCCACAAAGTTTCACTTTATGCGGATGATTTATTGCTTTACATTTCTAATGTCGAAACTTCATTACCTTCTGTGCCTTCCTTACTATCTTGTTTTAGTCAATTTTCTGGATATAAACTGAACCTACACAAGAGTGAACTTTTTCCTTTGAATAATTTGCCATTAACTGATATTAACCATCCTTTTAAAATCATAGGAAACCAATTCACGTATCTGGGTGTAACAATGACTAAGAATTATAAATACTTATTTAAAGAAAATTTTCTTACTTTATTAAATTATATAAAAAGAACATTATCAAATTGGTCGCCCCTTTCGTTACCATTGATTGGCCGAATTAATTCTTTAAAATGAATGTTTTACCTAAATTTATATACCTCTTTCAGGCATTACCCGTTTTTATTCCTAAATCCTTTTTTGACTCTCTGGACTCTATTTTATCCTCCTGCATATGGAAAAATAAACGTCCTCGATTGAATAAAGTCCATCTCCAGAAAGTTAAAAAGAATGGAGGTTTAGCTTTACCAAATTTTAGGTTTTATTACTGGGCAGCTAATATACGGAATCTCACGTTTTGGTTATAGTATATTAACCACGTGGACTGTCCCGGGTGGGTTTCTTTAGAAGGACGAGTCTGTGGCCCACCTCTTTGCACACTGTGAGTTCGCAGAGAGGGTGTGGAGGAGGATGGACAGGCTAGTGTCACGTTTCATCCCCAGCAGCTGCATAACAGAGGACTCTCTGATCTACGGGCTGCTCCCGGGGACGCACACGGAGACCAACATCTGGTGCTGCTGGCAGATCATCAACTTGGTGAAAGACACGAAACTTGATGACCTACCAGCACATGGAGATGTCCATGGGAGAATGCTGCCGACTGGCACATTCTCGGCTGCAGGAGTACGTGCTGAGGGACGCACTGAAACTTGGTGCAGCCACTGCAAGGGCCCGGTGGGGAAGGACCACGGTTTAGGTTTCTTCACCCATGGGAGTGGGAGGGGTCGGGGGCGGGGAGTATACCCCTCATCAATGGTGTGGAAAGATGAAACAACAGAGTGCCACGTGGGTGGCCAAAAGTGAGAAAATGTATAGACTGTAATGGAAACATCTGTAAAGGATTGAGGGACATTGAATGGTTTATTGTACATAATTTTATTTTTGAATAAAGTATATTTTGAAATTAAAAAATTTTGATTTAAAATCTGACTGATACTTGTCAAGAATAGATGTTTTATTCTAGTAATCACTTAATTTACCCCCCACCCCTTCTTTATGCTTTCTGCAAGGATCGCTTCCTCCGTGATCCCCTTGTCCATTTGTCCCTCCACACTAATCTCCCTCCTGGCTTATCTCTCTGCAAGTGAGAGAAATGCTACACTTGCCCATTTGCCCCCCTCTATCACCTTCATTCAGGGCCCTAGATGGTCCTTCCAAAAGTCTCTACTGTATTCTGGTGCTTCCGATGTGGCCTCCTCTACATGCAATGTAAATTGAAGGATCGTTTTGTTGAGTTCCTCCACTCTATCGGCCAATCCAATAACAGAATTTCCTGGTGGCCAACCATATTAATTTCTATCCCATTTCCTGGTCTGACTTGTTGGTCCATGGCTTGCTATTCTGGCATGATGAGGCCATCCTCAGGGTGGAGGAGCAATATCTCATATTCTGTCTAGGTAGCCTCCAACCTGATGGCAAGTACATCAATTTCTCTTTCCAGTAATTCTTCTCCCTCCCCCTTCCCTCCTTTTCTATTCCCCACTCTGGTCTCTTACCTCTTCTCCTCACCTGCCTTTTACCTCCCTTTGGCGCCCCTCTTCTTTCCCTTTCTACAATGGTCCACTCTCCCCTCCAATCAGATTCCTTCTTCTCCAGCCCTTTGCCTTTTCCACCTATCACCTCCCAGCTTCTTACTTCATCCCCCCCCCCCCAGCCACCTGGCATCACCTATCCCCTTCTAAACTGTTCTCCTTCCCCTACCCCCACCTTTTCATTGTTACATCTTCCCCCTTCATTCCCAGCCCTGATGAAGGGTCTTGGCCCGAAACGTTGACTGTTGATTCATTTCCATAGATGCTGCCTGACCTGCCCAGTTCCTCCAGCATTTTGTGAGTGTTAATCTATCAGAGTTATTTTAAAAGTGAATTTAGTAGAGTTAATGAGGTTGAACCAATAAATTAGGTATATTTAGTTTTCACAATGCTTTCAGTAGGTACCATACAAGGGATTGCTTAACAAAGTTAGGGCACTTCATTGTATGTTAGAAGGGATGGAATATAGGTTAATGAATGGAAGGCAGAGTAGGAATAATTGGGTTCTACTGAGGAGAGTGGACTATGACTACTAGATCTGGCTGCAGTAGCTTGGAAATGGTTAGTGATTAGATGTGTTGATGTGGAAGGGAACATGGGAATCCTTGTACATGACTGTAAAAGACAGAGACAGCAATCACTAAGAAGTTAAGTGTCTGTAGCTGTTATCAAAAAGATTTGAGTTTAAGTGTAAACATGTCTGATTACAACTAGATATGACATAGATAACTGTGTACCTTTTTATACTCTTTACTTATACAAGGATATACTTGCTAATGAAACAAATGATATTCACCATACTGGTCCCTGGGAATTTGATTCTGTCTTGTGAGGAGAGATTTCCAGTCAAGATGGTGCCAGCAGACGACGATTCCTCAGATGACATCTTCCAGATAGTCAATCATTTCAGGTTTTCTATCTCTTCTACTTATTCTTTTCATTTTAATTTTGTTTTTGAAAATGTTGGAGCCTGTGACTTACTGTCTGTAGTTTGATCAAGTGAGCTAGTGCTCTGCCGTCCCCGAGAAAGTGCCAGGAGAGAAACAAGAGCTACCATGAGGAGAAGCCCAGAGATGAGGCGAGGGACTATGGTCAACTACATTTCTCGCTGATCAAAGTGTCCAGGAAGATTAAAACATCTCGGCAAATGCAGAGAGGTTGCTGGGTTTGAGTCGCTCTTCTCGGAGAGCTTGTAGGTTCGAGTCGCTTCCCTCAAAAAGGATGTTGTGTCTGAGTTGCTTCCCTCGGAGGAGCCGCTGGGTTCGAGTCGCCTCCCTCGGAAAGGCTGCTGGTTCAAGTGGTTGCTCCCCCCGAAGCTCTCAGATGTTATTGAAGTTTTGAGATTTATGGATCGGACTGTAGTTCATATTGGCCTCTTCCAGTTCTATGGTTTTTTTTTAGTGTTCTTGCCCATTCTTTCTTGTTGCCAATTGGCAGGCTGGGGGTTTGGGATTTGGTGTCCTTGTTGTTTCTCCATGTGGGCGATCTGTTAGCTTTTGTGCATGGGAGGGGTTGGAGGGTTCGGGGTTTGCGAGTTTTTGTTTCTTTTTTGCATGTGGGGGGGGGGATTGATGTATTTTCTCAAAACTATTCTATGTTTTTTTCCCCTGTATTTTATGGCTATCTAGAGAAGAGAAATCTCAGAGCTGTATTCTGCAGACATACTTTGAACTTTGAACTTGGATTGAGTAGGCTCAGCCTCCATTTGAATGAGATTAGAAGAATGAGAGATGACTTCATCAAACCATATAAAGCCCTTAGAGGATTGAACAGGGTGGGTATTGAAAAGATGTCCTCCTGGCTGAGGAGTCTACATCAAAGGATCCTAGTTTCAAAATAAGGGGTAATGCATATGGGACTGAAATGAGGAGAAATTTCTTTATCGGGGGAGAGGGTGAATCTCTGGAATTCTCTTTCCGAGAGACTTATGTGAAAGTTGAGTCATTGGTTGCATTGAGAATGCAGAATGATAGATGAACAGAATCAAGTGATGGGGGCACACGGCAAATATGAGAAAATTTGCAGATGCTGGAAATCTAAAGCAACGCACAAAACGCTGGAGGAGCGCAGCAGGTCAGGCGGCATCTATGGCTAAGAACAAACAGTCGACATTTTGGGCCGAGACTCCTCTTCAGGAGTGAGAAGGAAGGGGGAAGATGCCAGAAATAAAAAGTGTGGCGGGGGAGGGGATATTGGGCTAGCTGGAAGGTGAAAGGTGAAGCCAGGGGGTGGGAAAGGTCAAGGGCTGGAGAAGAAAAAATCTGATAGGAGAGGAGAGTGGATCACAGGAGAAAGGGAAGGAAGAAAGGAGCCAGGGGTAAGTAATAGGGAGGAGAGAAGAATTGAAAGGTCAGTGTGGGGAATAGAGGAAGGGGGGGTGAATTTGTTCAGTGGAAGGAGAAACAGATAATGAGTATAGGTTGGAGGGTACTCAGATGGAATATAAAATGTTGCTCCTCTGCCCTCAGGGTGGCCTCATCACTGCATAAGAGGATGCCAGGGACTGACATGTTGGAACGGTAATGGGAAATAGAATTAAAATGTCTGGCCGCCAGGATGTCCTGCTTGTGATGGATGGTGTGGAGATGCTTGGTGAAGCAGTCCCCCAATTTATGACGGATCTCGCCGATGTAGGGGGGAGGCACATCAGGAGCACCAGGTACAATAGATGGCCCCAGCAGATTTGCAAATGAAGCATTGACTTGCTTGGAAGGACAGTTTGGGGCCCTGAACAGAGGTAAGGGAGGAGGTGTATGGGCAGGGATAAATGCCGGGAGGGAGATTAGTGGAGAGGGACAGATGGACAAAGGAGTCACAGAGGGAGTGATCCCTGCAGAAAGCTGGGGGTGTGGTGGAGGTAAAGATAAGTTTAGTGGTAGGATCAGGGCAGGTGTTCAAGGTAGGAGGTTAGCCATGATCTTGTTGAATAGCAAAATAGATTTGAGGCTAAAAAGCCTATTGCTCCTCTTATCTTTGTGACATCTGAGTCTATTCAGTTGTTCACAGGGGGTGGTTAACTTCCCAATAAGCTAAGTTCCTACTGCAATGGACAAAATCTTAAAAAAAGAATAAAATTGGTTCAAAAGGCTCAGGTCCATTGAAAAGACTGTGTTGTGTCAATGAACAATGAATACCTTCAATGCCTTGTGTGACAATGCTTGAACACTGCAAAGGTGACTATAGCAAGGGATGGACATGTTGATTGCCTGTTGAATGGGTGGTGGAGGCTGCTTGGTAATCCCACTCCAACAGAGATGTGAAATTTATTTTTGTTTGAAATATTCTGCCAGCATGAATACACAGAGGGCAATCTGGACTAGATGATGAATAATGCATGCACGTTCGAGCAGTGACTGCATTTCTACTTGCAATATCTCATTTCATAAATAATTATTTCAATAATTTACCAAAATTATTTTAAATTGTGAACTAAACCAAATGTTAAATAGAGTTCCTCATGGGGGCAAATGGAAGAGTTAGTTGGCAAAAGGGGAGTTGTTTTCGAACCAATATCCTGCCATTCTCCCACAATGCTTGTGACTGTGAGGATTTCAGCATTCTTCTAAAACAATGTGATAAGTTTTGCTCATTTGTCAGTTGCCCCCAAATGAATTGGCTACAAAATGTAATTGCATCTTATTTCAACCCAACAATTTCACGGAGAATTGTGCCCTAACCATATATCTGAACAGGCTGCCTGGAGACACGGTGAATAACTCTAAATGCCTGCAGGATTTAGACCCACTGAATAAAAAGGTGTTACTCTATAATATCTCTAGGAGAGAGAAAATTAAGAAAATAAACAGGCCAGCATTAAATTCAAGACCAGATTTAGTTGGCTAGAGCTGATGGTTCTAATCAAAACTATTAATGTTCAGCTGTTTAAATTGAATTAAGTCCTGGACTTCCCTGTCAAATTTTTTTTCCCCAAAATTTATTTTATTGGTAATGAACACAGTATACAAACACAAGAAAATCTGCAGATGCTGGAAATTCAAGCAACACACACAAAATATTGGTGGAACGCAGCAGGCCAGGCAACATCTAGAGGAAGGAGTACAGTCGAGACCCTTCGTCAGGACCCACTGAAAGAGGAGATAGTAAGAGATTTGAAAGGGGGAGTGGGAGGGGGATGGGGAGATCTGAAATGATAGGAGAAGTTAGGAGGGGGAAGGATGAAGCTAAGAGCTGGAAAGTTGATTGGCAAAAGGGATACAGAGCTGGAGAAGGGGGAAGATCATGGAACGGGAGGCCTAGGGAGAAAGAAAGGGGGAGGGGAGCCCAGAGGAAGATGGAGAGCAGGCAAGGAGAGATTATGAGAGGGACAGAGAGAGAGAAAAAGGGGGGGGGGGGGTAAATAAATAAATAAATAAGTGATGGGATAAGAAAGGGAGGAGGGGCATTAACGGAAGTTAGAGAAATCAATGTTCATGCCATCAGGTTGGAGGCTATCAAGATGGAATATAAGGTGTTGTTCCTCCAACCTGAGTGTGGCTTCATCTTTACAGTAGAGGAGGCCATGGATAGACATATCAGAATGGGAATGGGATGTGGAATTAAAATATATGGCCACTGGGAGATCCTGCTTTCTCTGGCGGACAAGGCGTAGGTGTTCAGCGAAACAGACTCCCAGTCTATGTCGGGTAAATACAATAAGGTCATTTTAACATCTCCATTCACATCACCGAACTATTCAAAATATTTTTTAGTATCTCAACACAACTACTGCTTCCTCCTTACACATCACATCTGTGAAGCTTATGAGAGGTGTTGGAGGATCCAGCTCCTCAGTGCCCAATGGCTGCAGGGTCCTTCCCCACAAAGACTTTGAGCTTCAGTGCACCCTACAGCACATTCCCCTACACCCTGGAATGTGCCAATCCACTCACACACACCTCCTTACTCTGGCAGACAAGAAGGCTTTGGGCAGACCAATGGGCAACCTGTGCCAACAGTAGGTGACGCTTGCCTCAGAAAGTATTCTGGGGAATAGCCTGTAGTTCAGAGTCCTGTATTATTCAGCTGTATGCAGCCAACCCAGACAGGGACCATTGCATCCATTACCAGACCTTCTCAAAAGGTACTTTTAATGTCAGACAAATGTATACAATATACATCCTGAAATTCTTTTTTTTTTGCAAAACATCCCAGAAACAGAGGAGTGCCTCAAAGACTGAATGTCAGTTAAATGTTAGAACCCCAAAGTCCCCCCCAATTCCCCCTTGTACGCATAAGCAGCAACAAAGCAATGACCCCCACATCAGCAAAAAAGCAACGGCAACCCTCCACCAAGCACTCAAGTGTACAGCAAAGCATCAATAAAGATGTAGTACTCCAAAGACTACTCATTCACCCGATAATTTGACATACCACAGGCTCTCTCCCTCCCTAATAAGGGAAAAAGGGGTGTCCCCGTTTCACAGCAAGAGGGGAGACATAACAAAACAACTTGCTGATTTATGGTGTCGCTTTTTCTGAGCTCTGTGCCCAAAGAACTCAGGTCTCTGGGCACACCGCCAGCAGCCAGCTCGCTGCTTACAATCTTCCGTCTCCCTCGACGCATCAGGCAGTGGCACCGGCCTCGAGTCCGCCCGCCTCCAGAGCCACGAAAATCGGGCACCCTGAAGGCTGGCTAGTCTTCCAGGCCGCGTCCTTGGCATATCGAAAAGCAGCTATCTGGTCACGAGGCCCTGAGAGCGGGTCCCATTTCCGCAAAAAAACCGAAGTCAGCAATTAACTTCAGAACAGGGTCTTCGAAAGAGCCTTGAAAGGGGAAAAAAGAGATATCGAAGATCGAAATAGAGCAGTTTCTGATGATGCAAGCGAAGGAGTTGCCGTTAGGCACCATCATCCTCCTAAGCCTTGGTAAATGCACAGTCTATGAGGAAATGGATAATTATCTCATCCATATGGCAGCAATATCAAGTGAAATGGGAGTGAGACTGATCCTGACTGACCCTCTCGCTTCCAGCAAACCAAAGTTTTGGTGTAAAATTTGTGCATTTTGATAATAAGGCATTTTGCCAATTGATTTCATCATTCTGCTCAGGGATGGAGCCCACAGCTTCCATTATGACCTTCACCCACTGGGATAGCAGCACATTCTGTGCCAACCACTGCCTGATGAATCTGCAATCATAAATCTCTTTCCTCAGCAACTTTTCTACACGAACGGTTATTACAACAGGGACTGACTGAGTGGAACATTGTGAAGCAACAAGGCCAAGCCTATCCTTCACAATACTGGGGCAAGTACAACCTCAGCATGTTCGTGATACTCACTTAAAAATCCTTTTTCTTTGAAAACTGAACTTTATTCATGATTAAAAATACACACAAAGGAAGACACAGTGTAAAATACTTTTACATTGATGGTCATTACATTCAGTAGTGAAAAAAGGTAAAAAAAGAAAAGAGTCCAAACAAAGCACCATGCCATTTTTACATCTTTTTAAGGGTTCGAGGTGCTTCCATATCCAATGGTCCCCTTCCATATGTGGTAGCAGAGGAGCCTAGACTGTGCTCCTTCACTGAAGAGCTTTAGCATTGGCTGCACCAGTTTTCACTGTGTTGCTCAGTAGGTAAGGGTTGATGCCCTTTCAACAGCACTAGGTGTCTGTCTTGATGTGCGTCTCTCATAACAGTCCATAGATTAGAGAGTCCTCTGATCTGCAGCTGCTTGGGATGACCTGGGACACGGATGCTTGGATCGATCTCCACACCTTCTTTGCAAGCTCACTGTCAGCAAAGAGTTTTGTGACTGTCTCTTCTTCACAACAGCTGTCCTTGGGGATGATATGCCATCTGTACAGGATTGTGAGAGTGTTCCTCATTGCCAGCTGGGTGGGATCTTGGCGCTTGCTGGCGATGAGCCATTCTGCCAGATGGTTTGGGCTGTCTGCTCAGGGAACCATCCCACAGTGTCCACAGTGTCCCCATCCTGCAGCTATCTGCAGGATGCTCTGCACTGACCACAGTCAATGGACTTGTGGCCAAAGGTGTTTTCTGGGAAGTAATTTTCCATGACAGACAGATCGTGCGGTAATGTCCACCTGCAGGGGCATTGCACAGTAATGGGCCCAGGCCTATCTTCCACAACACTGGGGCAGGTAGAACCTCAGCCCATTGTGACATTTGGTGCCCACACACCATCTGATAGAGCAACACGTGTAGGTGGTCATCGGGCCATAGAACATCACAGCACAGAAACAAGCCTTTTGGTCCGTCTAGTTTGTGCTGAGCTATTAATCTACCTTATCCCATCTATCTGCACCCAGACCGTTGCCCTCCATACCCCTCCAATCCAATAGTTCTAACAGAGGTCATGGGTTAAGGTCATCATGATAAGGGCAACATTGGGTATGTTTTGCCCTTGTTCTCTGGGAACCGGTGCAATGTGACCCAATGGGCTCAGTCTATCTTGGACCCCCAGCAAAACTGGAAGGTGTCCCAGGTCATGAGCGAGATGATGCCCTTCTGTATGGACTCCGACATGCTGCCATCCAGAATAATGGTGATGTACAGTTCCAGCGGGTGTCGGTTCACCTAATCCCATGGGGCTGAGTACAGCCCTGATTGTTGAGCATTGTTCATCAAAGTGGTTGGATGGAGCCAGTCAGTTGCTCCAAGGAGAGTGTCTGATCCAAGCTTTCCCACCTACGATAGAGAACAGGATGTCCTGGGGGGCTGTGTCGTGGGTAGCCTTTCAGACATACAGACCAAGGGATTGGCAGCTTCTCGGCATGCCTGCCCACAAGGATGGCATTGAGACATTCTCTTCCTTAAGACTGTGAATCACAGGAGCTTCCCTCCTGAACCTTGAGGAAGAAGAAGCGTGAGCATGTTTCATCCTGCTCCAAGTCCTGGATCGGAAGATTATCTTGGAGGATGCAGAGGTAGAGTGCCGCTTACTGGCTCCTCAAGCAAGGCAGCTGGGACTTGCTAATGGATTTGGAGGGGTTGACACATTAGCACAGGGATTCCCAACCTAGGGTCCATGGTCCCCTTGTGTAATGGTATTGGACCATGGCACAGAAAAGGTTGGGAAACCTTACATTAGTAAGAATTTAGGATTGGAAAAAAACACTCTCTGCATAAAAAAAGTGCTTTTGAAGTGTTATTGCTAAATCGGAAACTCAAAATGTCAATTTGTCTGGGACAAGCTTCCACAGAAAGTTCGTGACCATGTAGTAAATTTGCAAGTGAGTCATAGGGATGATTTCAGATTCAGATTTATTTATCATCTGTACGTCTAAACCTACAGAGAAATATGCTGTTTCCATAAACAACAAACACACCCAAAATATGATGGAGCAGCCTGTGAGTGTTGCCCCACAATCCAGCGTCAACATACTACGCCAACAATACTGGCAGAACATGGCAAGCCCTATTCCTCCATTCCCAAAATAGGATGTCTTCAGCCTCCGGCTTGGATTCACAGACATTGGGCCTTTGATTTTCCCAGCAGACTCCGAGGTTTGCAGTCTCAGGGCTCTGTCATAATATGCGGTAAAAACTTCCATTGTATGTTGCCATTTCTCAATAAAGAGTGCAGAGCTCTTGACCTCTACTCGAGTGTATCTAATGTCACACTCAGCATCTCTATAGTAGTGGCACACGGACTGCAGTGTTGCACACCGCCACTTGTGGAGATGGCAGCTTGATACACATAAAGGCCACTGAATATGTTCATGGTCTTCTGCTGCTGTAGCCCGTTCTCTTTAAGTTCTATGTGCGTGTGTTCAGAGACGCTCTTCTGCACACCACTGTGGTTGAGTTACTGTTGTCTTGGTTAGCTTGCACCAGTCTGACCATTCTCCTCTGACCTTTCTCGCTAGCAAGGCATTTTCTGCCCACAGAACTGTCACTCACTGGATAGTTTTTGTTTTTTTTGCACCATTCCCTGTAAACTCTAGAGCCTGCTGTGTGTGAAAATCCCAGGAGATCTGCAGTTTCTCAGATACTCAAACCACCCGATCTGCACCAACAATCATTCCATGGTCAAACTCACTTAAGATCACATTTCTTCCCCATTCTGATGCTTGGTATGAGCAACAACCGAACCTCTTGACCACGTCTACACCTTTTATGAATTCAGTTGCTGCCTCGTGATTGGCTGATTATTTGTATCAACGAGCTGGTGTACAGATGTACTTAATAAAATGGCCACTGGTGGTACTGTATATAGAACTATGAAATCATTAAGAGGTTTGCATATTTTCCTGATGACCACATGAATTTTGATCTAAGTGCTCCTGTTTTCTCCCACAGCCCACTGATGTGTGGGTTGGTTGGTTAATTGGCGGTTGTAAGTAGCCCTGATAGCAGAGGTGAGTGGCAGGGGAATCAGGATAGCGCAGGGGCTGATGTGAATACAAAAGGGAAAGTAAGATTAGTGCTAGTTGGGTTCTTGATGGTTGTAGTGATGTGCCAAGTGCTGAATGACTCATTGACTCTCTGCTATTGAACAAGTATGAAGAAATCGTTAAAGATGCACATACTGTTTAATGTGAAGGCATATGCTTCAAAGCTAATGCCAGATCAATTAAATGAAGGTGGAAAGGATCAATGTGAGCTCACTGTAGATGTACATGAAGGTCTTTAATCTTATAACAAATTGCCCCATGATAAGTCATTCCCAGAGGTTTTCCTGTCAAATTCCTGCAAGAAGTAAACCATTGGCTATGTAAACAACATAATCTTCTCACTGTTACTGTTAATAATGGAGATTATTTTCACATTTTGGAAAAAGTTCCCAAATGACTAAGTAAGTTCCCATATTACTTCACTATGATGTGAAGATCAAATGAAGTAAGTGAAGTCCAAATAAAATTATTTGTCTGGGGATAAAAGCGGATGTTATTCATTTGGAACCTCTGTATGGGTCAAGAGACCTGAAAGCATGGCTGAGTTTAGATCCTTCTTGGGTATAGTTCAATTTTACTCCGTATTGGTGCTCAGAATGTCTGCACCAGCTGCTTAAAAAGAATGAAAAATGCAGCTGAAATAAGGGTCAGCAAAAAGTGTACCGATTATGCAAACTAAGCTTAAACAGTGAATTTTTATGGATATACCAAGTCATAATGAGGATATTGAACAGAGTGGGAAATGGTACCAGTCCCATCATGGATAATAGGCAAGAGAAGCTGCCTGCATTTTCATCTTGCATTTCGAATAGAATGAATAGAATTATGAGCAGATGGATAAAGAAGTGCTGGGTATCATTTTCGTGGTGATGGAGTTTCAATAGTTTCTATTCGGAAGATCTTCCTCTTTAGACACAAATTCTAGGAGTACTCTCGATGATTTCTCTGTAATGCAAACATGCATGATTTTGTTATCCTAAAACAATTACATGATTGACTATTGGACCATAAGACGTACAAGCAGAATCAGGCTATTCTGCTGATTGAGTCTGTGCTGCCATTCAGTCATGGCTGATTTATTATCCCTCTCAACTCCATTCTCCACGTAACCTTTGAAGCCCTTACCAATCAAGAATCTATCAACCTCCACTTTAAATGTGACAAATGACTTGGCCTCTACAACCATCTGCAACAATAAATCCCACAGGTTCACCACTTTCTGGCTAAAGAAATTCCTCCTCAATTCTGTTCCAAAGGGACATCCTGTATTCTGAGTCTATGCCCCCGGTCCTAAATTACCCCATTATTGGAAACATCTTTTACACATTCACTTTGTCTAAGCCTTTCAATATTTGATAGATTTCATTGAGATTCACCTTCATTCTTCTAAACTCCAGCGAGTATAGGTCCAGGCCCATCAAAAGCTCCTCATATGTTAACCCTTTCATTGCCATGATCATTCTTGTGAACTTCCTCTGGACCTTCTCCAATGTCAGCACATTCTTTCTCAGATAAGGGGCCCAAAACTGCTCACAAATTGGTTAAGAGTCACCAGCTGATTGAGATTAGTCTTCAAAACAGAAACACAGTGTTCTGTCCTTTGCGCAGTTTAACTCACAGAGATTCTGACATAGCTAGCGGGAAGACAAGCTTAACTTTGCAGTTAGCGGATGGTGACTTTACAGTCACAGCTACAGAAATAGCTGAGACAACACAGGAAGATACCTGAAAAAAAGAATCAAGGATCTCTGAGGGTGAACTGATTCAGTGGGGTTTCCCAAATGTGCATTTGTAGCTACCTTCCAGCAGAAAATTTAGATTGTCCACTAGTGCACAGTGTCTGAAGTGGGGAGATAGAACAGTCATCCTCAATGTCCCAGGAAGATAAATCTGTGATTAAATATACTCAAAGATACAGGGATTCTAAATTTGAAGGCTATTGTTAGAGGCTACATATACTCAACAGACATTGACAAAGGTTTAGAAGTTAGAACACGTATATGCACTCAATTTTTTACTATGCGTGGAGCTGAAGGAGATGAGGGTGGGGAGAGATCTTGATAGATTTCTTTTTCCTCCTGTATTTACTCAAAACACAGATGCAGAGTATCTAGATTAAAGAAGGGGAGATACCTACTGCCTTGAGACCTAGGCCTGATGAGGTGTCCCCTTGGACCCTATGGTCCATGCTAGAGCAGAAATTGCAGGGACCATGGCAGGGATATTTAAACCATACTTAGCCATGGATGAGGTGCCAGAGTACTGGAGAATATTTAATGTTGTTCCATCGTTTAAGAAAGGCTCTCAGAAGAAGCCAGAAAATGAAAGGCCAGTGAGCCTGACATCAGTTGTGAGTAAATTATTGGAAGGTATTCAAAGAGATAGGATATTTAAGTATTTGGATAGACAGGGCCTTATTGGGGAAGCAAATGTGGCTTTGCGTGGGCAGGTCAAGTCAAATCAATCTTAGAGTTTTTTGAGTAGGTTATCAAAAAGATTGATGAAAGGAAGGCAGTGGATGTTGTCTACATGGATGTTAGCAAGGCCTTTGACAAAGTCCCATGTAGGAGGCTGGTCCAGGAAGTACAGTTACTTGGCATTCAGAATGATGTAATCAAATGGATTCATCATTGGCTTAATGGGAGAAGCCAGAGCAAATGGTTGTCTCTCTCACTGGAGGCCCGTGACTAGTGGTGTGCTGCAGGGATCAATACTGGGTCCATTGATGATTATCTATATTAAAGATTTAGATGATAATGTCGTAAACTGGATCAGCAAATTTGTGGATGACACCAAGACTGGGATCATAGCAGGCAGTGAGGAAGGCTATCAAAGCTTGCAAAGTGACCTGGACCAGCTAGGAAAATAGGCTGAAAAATGGCAGATGGAATTTAATGCAGACAAGTGTGAGGAGTTGCATTTTGGGCGGAAGACTAATACAGTGAATGGTAGGGCATTGAGGTATGAGGTAGAACAAAATGACTGGGAATACAGATCCATAGTTCCTTGAAAGTGGCATCACAGATAGATAGGGTCGTAAAGAGAGTACACTACCTTCATAAATCAGAGCACTGAGTACCAGAGTTGGGATGTTATGTTGAAGTTGTATAAGACATTGGTGAGGTCTAATTTACAGTATTGTATCCAGTTCTGGTCACCTACATTCAGGAAAGCTTGAAAGATTAAAGAGAAAATTTACAAGGATGTTGCTGGGACTTGAGTTACAGGGATAGGTTGAATAGGTTAGGACTTTATTTCCTGGAGCACAGGAACATGAGGGGAGATCTTATAGACGCATACAAAATTATGAGGGATATAAATTGGGTCAATGTAAGCAAGCTTTTTCCACTGAGGTTGAGTGAGACTAGAACTAGACGTCATAGATTTAAGGTGATAAGGAGAAATAGTTAAGAGGACACTGAAGGGGAGCTTTTTCACTCAGGTGATGGTACAAGTGTGAAATGAGCTTCCAGTAGAACTTGTAGCATCAAGTTCATTGTACTACTTAAGAGAAGTTTGAATAGGTATTGGATAGCTTGGTGGAGATGTGTCTCTACCAAAGGAGGTGTAGGCACTCCTTCCTTCTGCAAAACTGCAGGTCACCCTTGAGCAATGTATAGCACCTGCTTAGCCCCTCCGATCAGGGTCATGTGAAGCCATGGGAGCAGGTGCCGGATGGTCATATGAACAGTTGGTTCATATCACAAGTCCTGCTTATGCGACAACTGATGCCAGGCAGACAATCTCCGAAGAGTATTGATAATGGCTGGGGTCACCCATTCTTATAAAAACACTGCCAAGAAGAAGGCAATGGCAAACCACTTCTGTAGAAAAATTTGGCAAGAATAATCATGGTCATGACAATGATTGCCCATGTCATACAGCACAGCACATATTGACGATGATGGTGGATAGGTACATGAATTAGAGAGGTCTAACCAGCTATGGCCCGGGTGCAGATAGATGGAACAAGGCACAAAACCAAGCTGGCATGGATTAAATAGGCGATAAGGCCTGATTCTGTGATATGGTGCTCCATGACTCTATGTCTTAATCCAACATTTCTGATGTCTTCCGCTGTTTTCCTAATCACAATCAGAATCAGTTTCAATATCACCATATGTCGCAAAATTTGTTAACTTTGTGGCAGCAGTACAATGCATGAAATTATAGAAGAAAAATGTGAATTACAGTAAATATATATATAATATTTAAATTAAATATGTAGTGCAAAAACAGAGATTAAAAAAGGGGTGAGGTAGTGTTCATAGGTTCAATGTCCATTCAGAAATTGGATAGCAGAGGGGAAGAAGCTGTTCCTGAATTGCTGAGTGTGTGCCTTCAGGCTTCTGTACCTCCTTCCTGATGATAACAATGAGAAGAGGGCATGTCCTGGGTGATGGGAGTCCTTAATAATGAACGCTGCCTTTCTGAGGCACCGCTCCTTGAAGATACGTATCTTGGATACCACAGAGGCTAGTACCAATAATGGAGCTGACTAATTTTACATCTTTCTGCAACTTCTTTTGGTCCTGTGCAGTAGCCCCCCCCCCCATACCGAACAGTGATACAGCCTGTCAGAATGCTCTCCACAGTATATCGGTAGAAGTTTTCGAGTGTTTTAGGTGACAAACCAAATCTCTTCAAACTCCTAATGAAATACAGCCGCTGCCTTGCCTTTTTTATAGCTGCATCCAGGTTAGATCCTCAGAGATCTTGACACCCAGGAACCTGAAATCACTCACTCTCTCCACTTTTGATCCCTCTATGAGGATTGGTTCGTGTTCTCTCACCTTACCCTTTGTGAAGTCCAAAATGAGCTCTTTGGTCTTACTAACTAGAGTGCAAGGTTGTTGCTGTGAAACCATGAATGCAGCCCTCATTATCGTCATCTCCAGACTAGGCCATCTGTTTCACTTGGTGTTGGCTAAAGAATAAATATTGGACAGAACAAGAAAATTTCCCTGTTCTTGTATTGTATGGTATGGAAACGTTACATCAGTCTGAGAGTTTCACCTTACCTAGTCCTTTAGAAGATAGCACTGTCAACCTGAAAGCATTCTCTCAGTATTCCCTCATTACTGATGCCATGATCAAATCACTGGAAATGTATTCATAGCTTTGTAACACAGAATTTTTAAAGCTATCACTGAGCAAATAGTGCTGAGGAAATACCGAGGCGAGCTGATGACAGTTATAATGAAAATATTAAGGCTGGAAAACCAGCAGAGCATTCTGTTACGGAGTTCGATGTAAGCCAGTGGTGAAAGAATTTTTATTCAATTATGAATCAAAGGGGCCTCTTAGTTGATTCCATATTTTTGACTATAGAGTTAAAAAGATCAAGTTAGATAGTCCAGAAATATAAAAAAAACTGGTAAAAAATAGGAAGATAAAGAAGGTATGGAAATAAAGAGAAATAAAATGTGATAGCTGAAATGAAGGAAGGAAAACAATACCACAGCAATATTTGTTCTGACTGATACATAATTGTTGTGTAATTTTCTTAAAATTTCCCCTTGTGTTCTTTGAGTTTAATGCACAGTCGCTCACCGTTTCATCCCTATAGAGTGTCTATGAGTAATGCTGACATTATAATGGAGGCATCCTGTCCTTTGTTTCTGACTGTGGCAGAACCTCTTTACACTTGAATAGTATTTTACTGTTGTCACTCATTTCAAAGTTTAGCTTGTGAGAACATGTAGCCAGGCCCTCCAACACAGAAAATACAAGTGTTATTTATAGTTCTTTTCCTGACTGTTGAAAGGTATGCGGTTATAGCTCAGGATATAGTTTCTGGTCATCTTTGTCCTTGGATCTTTGATTGCAACGAGATTATTGTGCCTTTCTGCAATTTTGTCACTGTTTTCTGTTATTTCTTTTTCCTGCTTGGCTTAAACTGTATGTTCTTTTCAGAGACTTTGTGAAACCTGACATTACAACAGGAAGCAGAGTGTGAACTGAAATTAAATATATACTCAAGGCTTTAGTGTCACAATGGCTTGTAAAAGTGTCCAGAAGTCCAACCAAATCTAGCTCTGACTGAACTTGGAGAACCATAGCTCTCATCTTAGCATCAGTGCATAGGGGTTTCCACTTGGGCCTGATGCTAAGCAAATGGAACATGACTCATAAATACAAGTGTTTTTACCCAGAGAGAGTTGAACAGCAGCTCTAGTTTTTAATAGCACTCCTACAATAACTGTTAACTCCTTCAGGAGGATCAAACTTATCCTAGAGAAGTTTGGGTCAACCACTGACATTTTGAACAAAATCTCTCAAAGGGTTTTTCCAGGGGGAGGTGACGTCAGCTAATCCTGATCTGTTGTGCTTTCTTGTAAGGGGTTACTCTCTAAACCCATTCTGTAATAAACTCTTCATTGGAGGTGGACTCTTTGGCACAATAGCTCATAAAAGGAAACACCATTCGCCGAGGTACTTGCTGGGACCCATTACGATGGGATGAACTATAGATCACTGTATCAAGCCTTCTATTACACCCTCTCTATAGAAGCCAAGCTTTTATAGTTATTAGTGACAGATATTAGGTCTAGGGGTTGTGAATGGTTCAGCTTTGATGTCCCAGATCCTCACAAAATAACATTAGGAGTGAAAAGTTGCCAGTGGAAAAGAGCAGGCAAGCCTACTCCAATTCATAGACTGTCCCATTGTCTCAGTGCCTTGCCCAGAGACAAAATCAAATGAGAGAAACAAAAATGAGAGCAGATAAACAGAAGCAATACACACAAAACGCTGGTGGAACGCAGCAGGCCAGGCAGCATCCTGAAACTATATCCAGGAAGAAGTACAGTTGACGTTTCAGGCCGAGACCCTTTGTCAGTACTAACTGAAAGAAGAGATAGTAAGAGATTTGAAAGTGGGGGGGGGAGATCTGAAATGATAGGTGAAGACAGGAGGGGGAGGGATGAAGCTAACAGCTGGAAAGTTGATCGGCAAAAGGCATACAAGGCTGGAGAAGGGAGAGGATCATGGGATGGGAGGCCTAGGGAGAAAGAAAGGGGGAGGGGAGCACCAGAGGAAGATGGAGAGTAGGCAAGGGGTTATTGTGAGAGGGACAGAAAGAGAGAAAAAAGGGGGGGGAATAATTAATCAAACAATCAATCAATAAATAAATAGATAAATAAATAAAGGATGGGGTGACAGAAGTGACGAAAGTTACGGAGAATTATATGTTGGACCCGGAGGCTGGTGGGGTGGTAGGTGAGGACAAGGGGAACCCTATTCCTAGTGGGGTGGCGGGAGGATGGGGTGAGAGCAGATGTGCATGAAATGGGAAAGATGCGTTTGAGAGCAGAGTTGATGGTGGAGGAAGGGAAGCCCTTTCTTTAAAAAAGGAAGACATCTCCTTCGTCCTGGAATGAAAAGCCTCATCCTGAGAGCAGATGCAGCAGAGATGGAGGAATTGCAAGAAGGGGATGGCATTTTTGCAAGAGACAGGGTGAGAAGAGGAATAGTCCAGGTAGCTGTGAGAGTCCGTAGGCTTATGGTAGACATCAGTAGATAAGCTGTCTCCAGAGATAGAGACAGAAAGATCTAGAAAGGGGAGGGATGTGTTGGAAATGGACCAGGTAAATTTGGGGGCAGGGTGAAAGTTGTAAGTTGAAAGTTCTGCCACCTCCAACAGGATCCCACCACCAAGCACATCTTTCCCTCCCCTCCACTTTCTGCTTTCTGCAGGGATCGCTCCCTACGCGACTCCCTTGTCCATTTGTCCCCCCCATCCCTT
The DNA here is from genome assembly GCF_963921235.1 of Mobula hypostoma. Classification (NCBI taxonomy): domain Eukaryota; kingdom Metazoa; phylum Chordata; class Chondrichthyes; order Myliobatiformes; family Myliobatidae; genus Mobula; species Mobula hypostoma. Next base: position 15,535,971 of record NC_086116.1, read on the forward strand.
CCCACCGATCTCCCTCCCGGCACTTATCCTTGTAAGCGGAACAAGTGCTACACCTGCCCTTACACTTCCTCCCTCACCACATTCAGGAGCCCAAACAGTCCTTCCAGGTGAGGTGACACTTCACCTGTGAGTCGACTGGTGTGATATGCTGTGTTCGGTGCTCCCAGTGCGGCCTTCTATATATTGGTGAGACCTGACGCAGACTGGGAGTCCGTTTCTCTGAACACCTATGCTCTGTCCGCCAGAGAAAGCAGGATCTCCCAGTGGCCACACATTTTAATTCCACATCCCATTCCCATTCTGATATGTCTATCCATGGCCTCCTCTACTGTAAAGATGAAGCCACACTCAGGTTGGAGGAACAATACCTTATATTCCGTCTGGGTAGCCTCCAACCTGATGGCATGAACATTGACTTCTCTAACTGCTGTTAATGCCCCAGCTCCCCCTCGTACCCCATCCGTTATTTATTTATCTATTTATTTATTTATTGATTGATTAATCCCCCTCCCCCCTTTTTCTCTCTCTGTCCCTCTCACAGTAACTCCTTGCCTACTCTCCATTTTCCTCTGGTGCTCCCCTCCCCCTTTCTTTCTCCCTAGGCCTCCCGTCCCATGATCCTCTCCCTTCTCCAGCCTTGTATCCCTTTTGTCAATCAACTTCCCAGCTCTTAGCTCCATCCCTCCCCCTCCTGTCTTCTTCTATCATTTCAGATCTCCCCCTCCCCCTCCCACTTTCAACTCTCTTACTATCTCTTCTTTCAGTTAGTCCTGACGAAGGGTCTCAGCCTGAAACGTCGACTGTACTTCTTCCTATAGATGCTGCCTGGCCTGCTGCATTCCACCAGCATTTTGTGTGTGTTGCTTGAATTTCCAGCATCTGCAGATTTCCTCGTGTTTGCGCAAATGAACAGAAAATTACTTTATGAAAATTTCCCTGACTACTAATTAAACCTATTCTGCACATTCTCTCTAAATTAATAGGAGAGATCAGAAGAACAAGAGGCGGATACTCTTCTCACACTTGGCAGAGCTACCGCAGACTTCTTCCACTTTGACCTCAACGGATCCAATTTCATAAAAGTGAAGAACAAACAATCTGCTGAGGAACTTAAGGGTCAAGCAGTTTTGGTGGGAGAAAGGAACTGACAATGTTTCAGGTTGAAATCCTGCACTTGGACTGTTGAAGTGAGTTTAACCTGCAGCCAATCGACTGCACACATTTGTCGCTGGAGGCAAGGGCATACATTTAATATTATTTCATTTCACTTAATCAGTTATGTATCACATACACAAGGAAACATACAGTGAAACGTGTTGTTTGCGTTAACGATCAATACAACACTAGGGTGTGCTGGGGGCAGCCCGCAAATGCAGCCACCCATTCTGGCACCAACATAGCATGCCTGAAACGTTCAGCAGAACAAAACAAGCAACAACAATATTAAAAGAAAACAACAGCATTAAATCAAGTCCCTTTCCTCCCTAACACCCACCCACCCACTCACAGTCTACCTCCAGAGTCCTTGTCTCCGGACTCTCAGATTTGCAAAGATCAGGCCCAGACTCATAATCGCAGACTCTCCCTCTGAGTAGATAACCAAGAATATTGGGCCACACTGGAGATTTATAAGTGGATTTGGAATAATGATTTGAACTTCCAGGGAAAGAAAAATTCCCACCACACAGCAAAGTTTGGGTGTCACAGTAGTGTAGCTGTTAGCGCGACACTATTACAGCTCAGGGGATCGGAGTTCAGAGTTCAATTCTGACGTCCTCTGTAAGCAAGTTTGTACGATCCTTCTTGTGTGTGCGTGGGTTTCCTCTGGGTATTCCGGTTTCCTCCCGCGTTCCGAAGATGTACCAATTAGTAATGTAGGTAATTGGTCATCGTAAATTGCCCTGTGATGAAGCTAGGGTTAAAAATAGTGGATTGTTGGTGGTACGGCTCGAAGACCAGAAGGGCTTATTCTGCGCTGTACTGCCAAATGAAAATAAAAATAAATTAAAATTAATTAAATGGAAGCCAGTTCACACAGGTAAAAACACCTGGTACAAGTGGGAAAAATCCGTTGTTATACATATAGAGATTTAAAAAAAATTATATCATACCTTCACATGGAGGTAAATGTTCCTTAGTGTCATCCAGGATACTGCCTGGATCGTTTTGTAGCTGCTGAGATTCCTGTGATGTCTTTCTCATTCTAATGATACAGGTCAGGTGGAAAAGAAGGCCCTTCTCTAGCTGTTCTCGAGTAGATGATAGCGTGAAGACTTCTGTAGTCAGTTTAAGAAAGTCTCACACTGCTTAGATAATATGTTTCATGATTTTGACCTGGGAATCACAAAGGAATGGTGCTACATGTTCCAACTGGTGAGATGTGCAAGATATTGGAAATGATGGCACTTCCATACATTCCTTTCTCTTATCCTTCCAGGTAGTAGAGGTCAATGGATCTGGGAATCAGCAAACATCCATTCAGTATTAGATGAAATAATTGTCCACATCAATAAGAAAAATATATCAATTGTAACAGGCCATTGTAAGCCATGTGGATTTCCTCCAGGTGCCCTGGTTTCTTTCCACATTCCAAAGACGTTCCAAATTCATGCCTGCTGAAAATCATCTCCGAAACACTTTTCATCCATTTTTCCTAAAAACAATCTACGAAAGAAGACAATTAAGCTGTGCATTTCCTCAGACTTTGGAACAATCATACAGAGATCGAACATGGCCTGCTGACTGTAGAATATGCCGGGGTTAGTGCAGGTTGGAGAGCTGGCTGTGCCATCTGATTTGGCTCATTGTTGTACCAGTCAATCACTGCCTTCGACAGAACATTTGAGAAGATGTTAGTGTTGTTTAGTACAAAAATCCAGGATTTACTCATACTTTGCCATGCAAATAACCCCATGTACAGACCACTGGTTAGCTGAGTCTGAAAGTTGTTGGGAAATATATAGCATTCAGGCACAGCCAGACCAGAGTTATGGGCTATAGCTCCAACAAACTAGTTCTGGAGAACAAGCAGTTAATTGAAACTGCACCACTATCAGGGAAATTGAGTAAGGTATGAGTTGGGATGAGAATACAAGGAAGATAAGTGGGTGGCAAATTGTCCAATCAGTAAAGCCACTGTATCTCTATGGTTCAATCCTGACCTGGACTCAAACCTGTCCTTGGACACTCACTGGAGTTTGAATGTTTTACCTGTGACCCTGCCAATTTTTCCCAGTGCTCTGGTTTTCACTGATATCCCAAAGATGCTCAGTTAATTGGTCATGGTAAATTGCCCCTAGTGGATAGGTGAGTGGTGGAACTGGGGATGGGGGAGTGGATGAGAATAAAAAATGGGATTAACGTAGGGTGAGTGAAAATGGACATTTGATTGGTGGTTCAGACTTTGTTGCCCAAAGGATCTGTCTCACTGCTCTGCTACTCTACGGCTGTCTTCAGGGGGGCTGATGTGGTGACCAGGTTCTGGATATCAATGCATCAGCAACATTGCTGATAGAATAGTGCAGTGGTTAGCCAAATTCTATTACATCTCGAGGTGTTCCAGAGTTCAGAGTTCAATTTCAGCGCCATTCTATAAGGACTCCTTGTACATCTTTCCCGAGAATGTGTGGGTCTTTCCTGGGTGCTCTGGTTTTCTCCCACAATGTTCAAAGTGCGTTTATTATCAAAGTATGTATACTATGTATTCACAAGGAGGAGGAGAAGATGGCGGTGCGACGCAGTGCGCAGCGGCCACTCCGGTGAATGATATCTGTTATCTGTCAAGTAGGGTGCCGTGCACAGTCTTGATTTGATGGAGACAGATGTGAGAGCACAGAGGAACATCTGGTGAAACTTCTGAAGTGCCTGCTTCGCTGCTGCTGCTACTGTGTGATCCAGAATCTCCGGAGGAGAAGGCCCCGAATCCTCGGCTTTGCTTGTTGCTCGGCGGCTGGGGCGGGGTCGAAGCGCTCGGCAGAGATGGTGCTCGGTACTCAGTGTCAGAAGGGCTGGTTGGAGGCTCAAAGTTTATGGACGGACTCAGAGTCGGCTGTGGTCGGGTGCATCCAATGCATTGGCAGTTGTCGGAGCCTGGAGGTTTATGGCAGGGAGAGTTTCTCCCTTTTGCCACCTGCTATCGGGACTATCGGGAGCCGATCGGAACTTTGAGACTTCTTTTTACCGTGCCCATGGTCTGCTCTTTATCAAATTATGGTATTGCTTTGCATTGCTGTAACTATATGTTATAATTATGTGGTCTTGTCAGTGTTAGTCTTTGGTTTGTCCTGTTTCTTTTGTGATATCACTCTGGAGGAACATTGTATCATTTCTTAATGCATGCATTTCTAAATGTCAATAAAGGAGGTCTGAGTGTCCTCATAAACTAATCTATGTAAAACCATCAGATTTATCTCCTAAGAGGCAGCTGCAAAACAAAGAAACCCAATAGAACCTTTTAAAAAAAGGAAAACCATCAAATACCCAACATGCAGAGAAAAAAACAAGAACTGAAAACAACGAAGGTAAGCCCTCATTTCACAGTCCCACAGTCCAAAAACATACCGGGAAGGTTAATTGGTCATTGTCAATTGTCTGGTGATTAGGTTAGGGTAAATTGGGGTTGTGGGGTTACCAGGGCGGCATGGCACGAGGGACCAAAAGGGCCTACCCTGCGCTGTATCACTTAATAAGCAATGTTTTATTTAAGTAAATAATAAAAGAGAGGAAGCACATAAACCAGCAATTGCATCAATAGACGCAAGAGTAGGATGTGAGAATAATTTTGAGCAAAATGGAACTTTGGATTGTGGTAGAACAACATGGTAGGAATGAGAACAAGATATCCTTAGCTTAAGTTCATGCATCGGCAAGGAATACACCTTCCAAATGTAAAGAGAATACTAAAAACATTCTTCAAAAGCCAAGGATTTGTGCTCACACAGGAAGGGGGCAGTGGATTGGTTCACTGCTTGATAACTAATGAAACAAATACAGCTCTATGGTGACAATGGTGGTTGTCACTGAAAGGTCTGTGGAGACCACATTGAAGTTGAGAAACAAAATAAGACGTGGGCAGTGCTTTAAACCAGTGAGAGGTGTCCCACGGTGAAGAACATTATGAACTGGTGAGTACAAAGTGTTACTCAGTGAATTAGCATTTTCAGAGGAATGGGAATAATTGCAATCCCTAAGAGCAAGCTGTTCAGAGGAAGAGTCTGTAATGTATTTGGGCAGCACGGTTGACTGGAGCTTCAGGATAACAGTGGTGGCGTTGCACACATCCAGAGATTACTGAAAAGTGAATGGCTTGGCAAGGGTTGAGGTCCAGGAAAGCAATATGACTCACATCTGGCATAGCTGAAGCTGCTGTAGGAGATGGGACTGCTGGAGTTTTAGCAAGAGCCGACTCACAGGCTTACTGAATGGACTGAATGAAGTGCAGATTGTGCTGGATGCTTTAAGAATGATACGTACTGCAATGTGGAGGCAATTTAAAAGCTCCAAAGATGCTGTAAGAGATGTTACAGTGGGCATGGACCATAACACCAGGAGACCATTAGATATAGGAGCAGAATTAGGCTATTCAGCCCATTGAGTCTGCTCTGCCATTCCATCATGGTTGGTATATTATCCCTCGCAACACCATTCTCCTGCCTTTTCTCTGTAACCCTTGACTCCCTGAATAATCAAGAACCTATCAACCTCTACTTTAACTATATTCACTGTCTTGTATCCACAGCCATCTGTGGCAATGAATTCCACAGATTCTCCACCCTCTGAATAAAGAAATTCCTCCTCATCTCTGTTCTAGCTCCTTTGCACTTCTGACTTTTGAACTTTCTCCCCATTCCGAAAATAGTCTACGCTTTTATTTCTTCTACCAATGCGCATGACCATACAACTCCCTAACCTATATTCCATCTGCCACTACCTTGCCCATTCTCCCAATCTGTCTATTCTTTTTACAGACTCTCTGCTTTCTCAACACTACCTGCCTCTCCACCTATCTTCGCATTGCCTGCAAATTTGGCCGCAAATCGTGCCGATTATGCCATCCAAATTGTTGACGTATAATGTGAGAAGAAGCAGTTCCAATGCCAACTTTTGTGGAAGACCACTAATCAGTGGCAGCCAGCTAGAATAGGCCCCCTTTATTCCCCCTCTTTGCCTCCGGCCAGTCATCCAATCTTCTATCCATGCTAGTATTTTCCCTGTAATACCATGGACTCTTATTTTGCCAAGCAGTCTCATGTGCAGCACCTTGTCAAAGGCCTTCTCAAAATCCAAGTAAACAACATTTACTGACTCTCCTTTGTCTATCCTGCCTGTTATTTCCTCAATGAATTCCAACAGATTTGTCAGGCAAGAGTTCCCCTTAAAGAAACCCTGCTGATGTTGGCCCATCCAAGTACCCCAAAACATCACCCTTAATAATAGACTCCAACATCTTCCCAACCACTGAAGTCAGGCTAACTGGCCTATAATTTCCTTCCTTCTGCCTCCTTCCCTTCTTAAAAAAGTGGAAGGACATTGCAATTTTCCAGTCCTCCTGAAACATTCCAGAATCGAGTGATTCTTGAAAGAGCATTATTAATGCCTCCCCAAACTCTTCAGCTGCCTCTTTCAGAACCCTGAGGTGTATTCCATCTGGCCAGTGGGTTACTATATCTACCTTCAGACTTTTCAGCTTCCAACGCACCTTCTCCCTAGTAACAGCAACTAACCTCACTTCTGTCCCTTGAATTTCTGCCATACTGCTAGTATCTTCAACAGTGAAGACTGATGCAAAATGCTTATTAATTCCATCTGCTATATCCTTGTCCCCCGTAACTATCTCTCCAGCATCATTTTCCAGTGATCTAATATCCATTCTTGTCTCTCTTTTACTCTATATATCTGAAAAAATCCTTTGGTATGTTCTTTTATATTATTGTCTAGATTACCTTCATACTTAATGATGGCGACGCAACGGCAGCACATGCAGCCACTTCGGTGGTGATGTCTGTTATTTGTCAAGTAGGGGACGGTGCACAATTCTGCTTTGATGGAGACAGATGTGAGAGTACGGAGGAACAGCTGGAAAACTTCTGAAATTCCCGCTTTGCTGCTGCTGCTACTGTGTGGTAACCAGAATCTCCGGAGCAGAAGGCCCCGAAATCCTCGGCTTTGCGTGTTTCAGTGGCCAGGGCGAGGTCGAAGGCACTTGGCAGAGGATGGCGCTCAGGAGGCTGTATCGGAGAGGTTGGTCGGAAGCTCGAAGTTTTCAGATGGATGGAATCAGTATTGGTTGAGGTCGGCTGCTTCCAAGGCATTGGCAAATTGACGGTGCCTGGAGGTTTATGGCAGGGAGTTTCTCCATTTTGCCGCCTGCTATCGGGGACTGGGGAGTCGATCAACTCGGGGACTTTTGAGGCTTTATTTACCATGCCCATGGTTTGTTCTTCATCAAATTATGGTATTGCTTTGCAATGCTGTAACTATATGTTATAATTATGTGGTTCTGTCAGTGTTAGTCCTTCGTTTGTCCTGTTTTCTGTGATATCACTTCAGAGAAACATTGTATCATTTCTTAATGCATATATGCATTTCTAAATGACAATAAAAGAGGACTGAGTGTTCTCATAATCTAAACAAAATTTCATCTTTTCTTTCCTTATGGCTCTTTTAGTTGCCTTCTGTTCGTTTCTAAACACCTCCTAATCCTCTAACTTCCCACAAATTTTTGCTACAATGTATGCCCCATCTTTTGCTTTTATACTGTCTTTGACTTTCCTCCACGGTTGCCTCATCCTCCTTTTAGAATGCTGCTTCATCTTTGGGATGTACCTAACCTGCGCCTTCCAAATTGCCCCAGAAACACCAGCCGTTGCTATTCTGCCATTATCCCTGCTCGTGTCCCTTTCTTTGAGAACTTTGCCCACCCCAGCTCCTCTCTCATACCTTTGTAATTTCATTTACTCCACTGTAATACTGATATATCTGACTTTATCTTCACCCTCTCAAGCTGCAGGGTGGATTCTGTCATATTATGATCACTGTTTCCTAAGGGTTTCTTTACCTTAAGCTCCTCAATTAAATCTGGATCATTACATAACACCCAATCAGAATTGCCTTTCCCCTAAGGAGCTCAACTACTAGCTGCTTTAAAAAGCCATCTTATAAGCATTCTACAGATTTCCCTTTTTGGGATCCAGCACCAAAATGATTTTCCCAATGCACTGTGTATTGAACCCCCCCCCCCATGATAATTGTAACATTGCCTTTATTACATTCCTTTTCTATCTCCCATTAAAATTTATATCCTACACCCTGGCTACTGATTGGAGGCCTGTATGGTATATATCTTCATTCATGGTCTTTTTACCCTGGTAGCTTCTTAACTCTACCCACAAGAATTCTACTTCTTCAGATCCTATGTTACCCCTTTGTAAGGGTTTGATTTCATTTTTTTACCTATAGAGCCAGCCCACCCCCTCTACCTACCTGAATGTGTATCCTTGGATGTTAATCTCCAAACTATGATCTTCTTTCAGCTACGACTCAGTGATGCCCCCAACATGATACCTGCCAATCTCTAAATGCACTACAAGATCATCTGCCTTATGTGGTGCACTGCATGCATTCAAATATAACACCTTCAAAACTTGTATTCATCACCTATTTTTGATTTGTCCCCATTTTACACTTCAATTCATCCCACTGGCTGCAATTTTGCCCAATCATCTGCCTATCATTCCTCACAGTCTCATTACACAATGCATCAATTTGTATATCACCTGTCCCATCCTCAGCCCTATCACTGGATTTATTGGTGCCAGCTTAATGCAATGTAACAATGTAACCAGAATGCATCAAGAGGCAGTGAAGGCAATTGTGGAAAATTTGCAAGCATTGAGGACAATCCAGGTAAAGAAAGTAAGAGGAAATGACTTTGTGACTTCAAAACACTGCAGGACATAAGAAGGTCGGTAGTCCACAGAATATTAAAGTGGCATTTGGGAGCTGAGATACAGTGAAAGCAGAGGTACATGGGTGGTCCGAAAATACAATTAAAATAGGTATCCAATCTGATTGTAGCTGTCACAGTATTTGGTGTGCTGTGAGGCTGCATTAAGTTAAACATTAATTGTTGATATTTAGGAAACACACAATATATTAATTATGGAGACAATTATGTTCACATTACAGCTATGGTACAGGTTGTGATATCAGATTTAAATGTACCCTACTTGGAGAAGTGATCCATTACATTCTGAATGGCTGGAGAGAATACTTTGAAGATCTTAAGCATGAGTCACAGTTTGTAATTGAGAGGACTAAGAGACAGAGTAAACTTATATTTGATTAGATTTCTATGCCTGTAAAAGTGTAGATGATTATATAATTGTCTGTATTAAACAATAATTGGTGGTATAATTTTACAATTATTAATAGCTGATAATTTGTATGATTATATTACCATTTTAAAAGAAAGACGATAGCATATATGAGTTATTTATCTTTAAAAACTGGGTGTATCATGTGGCATCACTTTTACCAGACACTGCTATTGGAAACTGACTGTCTTTGATAAAGGATGTTTTGTTGATGGCTCTCCCTCTGTTTTCTCCCTTAGAAAGCAGAAAGACTGAAGTATCTACAAACATCATACTGAGAAACCTTC